>NC_141059.1:19219069-19594069 GCF_041138505.1 Cibotium barometz | reverse complement strand
ACACACACTCAATTCATACATCCACCTATAATCGTAATAGACCACCTATAATCGTAATAGACCATACAATTATCTTGTCAACTCAACTCATACATCCACCTATAATCGTAATAGACCATAAAGTTATCTATACTCCACCATTGTGGAGTAGCAAACCATTCAACGGCTAGTGCAACCTTTTTTATTTTGTGCTCTTACAAAATGACTACCAAAACGACTCACATCTATGGTCCTCACAAACGACTACCATCAAAGACTTTACTTTAACATTTGTACACTTGGACATTGTCTCTCGTAAATGGTGTGCACCAAGGATGATCCTTCTTAGCCCCATGATGCCATCCATCAAACAACTATTTTTTATCCCTTGTGATTAGGTTAGGGTGGGTGACTGACTACAACCATAAACATATGACTCAATGTCCATTTTGTTAATTATCTCATGTAAATAGTTGATGTTATGAGATTTTTATCGTTAGACAACTCTTTTTAATAAGTCTTTTTACATGCATAACCATATAGGTAAAGACATAAATCAAAAAGTCATATGGTCAATACTTATAGGTGAAAATGTATAAAACATATAGGTGTAGAAATAAATAAAAATTCATTTAGCTAATCATTATATTAGGGTTTTCATACCTAATGTCCATGGTTAAGATATAAAACCCTAATGGCCTAATGCTTGCCTATAAATTTGAACACTCAAAAACCCTAATGGCTACTACTGCCTATATGCACATGCACATGCACACTATTTATATATACATGTTTTTTCTTTAAATGCCTTAAAAAAAAAGAGAGTCTTTCGTCGTAATTAACTATTTTCGATCCTGTTGAGGCATAATTGTTAAAAGAAAAACAGTGTTTCATTTTCTTGGAAAATTTTTAAATGATTAAATATTTTATTTTTTTTCTCAAAAGCACGCGCATTTTATCTCTAAAAATACTATTTTTTCCTACAATATTATGTTTTAGATACATAAACCTATATATAGACACATATACTTATACATATATACATGTATTTAAAAATATAAATACAAACATCGACATAATTTAATTAATTTTGAATAAATTTTAATGTGCGGAGATGGGTGATAAGTTGTGGTCACTTTTAAATATATAGATAGATAGATCATACACACATCTAAACACACACACACACACACACACACACACAAATATATATATATATATATATATACATACATATGTATGTATGTATATATAAATGTAAATAAAAACACACACATACACACATATACATATATGTTTTCTATTTAATTTATATTTTATTAAAAGATACTTTTTATTCTCTTTCTCTCTCTTTTCACCCTCCCTCATTACATCTCTCTCTCTCTCTCTCTCTCTCTCTCTCTCTAGGTCTGCCCCATCTGACTCTCTCTCTCAAGCACATTCTACACATAGATGCAGATGTACACACATGCATGCATATACTCTCTCTCTCTCTCTCTCTCTCTCACACACACACACACACACACACACACACACATGTACACACCGCACATACACTAATCTAAACGCACACTCTTCCTCCCACACAAACTATCTCCTACGTAGAAATTATCTGTCGTCTCTCTCTCTCTTTCTCTCTCTCTCTCACACACACACACACACATGTACACACCGCACATACACTAATGAAAACACACACTCTCTCCTCCCACACAAACTATCTCCTACATAGAAATTCTCAGTCTCTCTCTCTCTCTCTCACACACACACACACACGCACACATACTCTCTCTCTCTCTTCACGCACACTCTCTCACATAGAAACTCTCATGCACACACACACACACACTCTCTCTCTTCACGCTCTCTCTCTCTCTCATGCACACACACATACACTCTCTCTCTTCACGCACACTCTCTCACATAGAAACTCTCTCTCTCTCTCTCTCTCTCTCTCTCACACACACACACACACACACACATAAATAGATTTACACATATATATAATTTTAATTAATTAAATTTTAGATTAAATTTTAATGGTAGGGATGAGTGGTGAGGTGTACTCACTCTCAAATAAATGCATCTTTCATGTAATCTCTCTCTCTCTCTCTCTCTCTCTCTCTCTCACACACACATGTACACTATTTATATATATATGCTTACATACCTATAGATACACATACATACATAATATATATAAGTGTGTATATCTATAGGTATGTAAGCATGTATACAAAGATTTCATTGAAAGATGTGAGATGAGATCTTCTTAGATTCAAATTCAAAATTGCTTTGGAAGATGTGAGATTTGGCTCCTCCTCACGCTTGAAGGAGGAGTGGCCATTTTGAAATAGGCCCCCCTCCTTTGCCCACGTGAAGGGAGGGCCACTCTCCCTTAATCCTGTATAGATAACTCAATGGATCATGAATTCATACAACGGGTTATAGACATTGGCAATGGAATAGCACAACTGCCTTTAAGGTTCTCTCGGCCTGACTTTGGTCGCGTACACTCTTTAGAGATGTAGCTGAGTTTGTCAATCGCTACAATGCCAAAGGTTCACCATAGTCCACGAGAAGGAGCGAATGCCCTGTAATTTTGGAAAAACCATTTAAAAAATAGGGTTTAGAATTTGGGGGTCCCATTTAGCCCAGCCTCTAAGGGAACATAGTCAAGACATATTATTTTATGAAATGGGACGAGGCCAAGACTACGTTTAAAAAATTGACACAAGAGCGACTGCCAAGTTCCTCTATGAGAATGTGATTAAATGTTTTGGTTATCCCAAGTTCCTCTATGAGAATGATCATATGTGCAATTATGGTACATGCTTCATAGATGAAGTGGTGGAGTTTTTGCTTAAAGAATTTCTTGTGGTGCACATAAATTCAACACCTTACTACTCTTAAGCAAATAGCGAGGCTACTAAAAGCACAAACAAGACATTGTACATTATCCTCACCAAGACGATAGAAGCCTCGAGAAGTAATTGGGAGCACAAGTTGTACTCTACTATATGGGCCCACCGCACATCATACAAGGTAGATGTTAAAACCACACCTCTTCAACTTAAATTCAAGCTTGACACAATCATGCCAATGGAACACTTGGTTCCAAGCCTCCAAATTGTGACCATACATAACCTCAAGGAAAATCCTCTCATGAAGAGGTTAGTTGCCTTAGAGAAACTTAGTGAGCAAAGATTACGATCTGCTTATTCGCTTATGGATTGATGGTTGAAAAACTATGGTGCAAGCAATGACCAACTCAAGGACAAATGTATGTAGGAAGGAGCCATGGTTCTAATATACAGTGTCAAGAAAACCATACAAAAATTTAAGTACAGAGGCAAAGGTCCCTATCAAGTTATAGAAATTACTCCTCAAGGTGTACTTAAGATAGAGACCTTGGATGTTATTATGTTGTAATGATATTGTATTAATACTAAGATGAAATGCTTATAGCATTATATGGTAGTGATGTGTGTGAACACACTTAGGACCGTCGGGACACTTTTTCCCTCACTAGGAGGTTTTTTCCCATATGCGTATGTACACCCTCTTATCTTCTCATTTTGGGTTGTATACTTATCTTTTGTATCTGGTGGCACACATTTGTTCATTCCAATCTAGTGAGTTTGTGTGCTCTCAAGCTTCTCTATCTTGTGTGTGTGCATTGTTGCAAACCTAATCCTAATTCCAACAATTGGTATTAGAGCTAGCTTCCTTGACACTTGATCTAGTAGTCTGTCTCCCTCCTCTCACGACCCTATTTTTCTGTCTTTGATTGAGATACCCTCTTAGGAGAAGAAGGTATATACTGTAGTGTGGTGTATACAAAGTATACAAATTTTTCAGGGACCACGGCACGATTCGGACACCGCAAGGTTTCTGCAAAAGTTTTGGAGAGGGTCATTTTGGATTGGTTCTGCTCAATTTTGGGTGTTTGGGCTATGTGGAGACAAAGATTTAGTGTGCACCAGCATTTACAGTGTCTTCAACAACATCGACCATCATACTTTCACCAGTAACACTCTATTCTCTACTCTATGTTATTTTTCATAAACTTTGCAGGTGATTCAGCCCAATTGGCAGCCATCCAGGGTTGCATTCAGTGAATACTGAGTACTTGCAGTGTGTTGAAAGATTTTGCATTTGGTAGACAGTCATTGGCTGGCAGTAGTGATGTATTGCCAAGGAGGACAAACTTGATGGGACTAACTACCCATTGTGGTCCTATATGAGGAGGCTGTATTGGTTGCTAAAGGCCTTTGGAATGTGGTCAGTGGTAGTAAAACTCATCCTATTTCACAAGTACTAGTGTAACCAGGTGCTGCAAGTACATCTGAGAAGAATCTGATATAGATGTGGCTCCTCCACACACACTACCAATACCTCCCACTGCTGCTCAAACGAGATGGGATGAAAGAGATACACAGGCACATGCATTGCGCGAAGCATTATTCCTCATAATCGGTCATGTAAGACTTCAAAACAGGCATGGGATACACTTGTTGCATTATACCAAGTGCGCAATGAGACACGTGTTCAATATCTGCGCAAACAGTTGGAGTCTAAGCACATGAATCAGGGAGATTCAATGGACAGCTTCTTGACCAAGATCAAAGATTTTAAGAAGCAGCTTACTAGTGTGGATGAGATATATCCTGATAGTACATCGGTGCTCACAATTCTCAATGCATTATCGGATTCTTATCAGAGTTTTGCCTCTACCCTTAGACTCATGAGATGAAGGCAAATCCAAATTCCCTTACATTTGATGAGCTGGTTTCAGTACTCTTGCAAGAAGAGAAATCTAGGCAAAATAGAACTGTTATGCGAGTTGGTGACCAAGCTTTTGTTACAAATCATAAAGGTAAAGGTAAAGCTTATAAGCCAAAATCAGAATCCTAAGGTAAGGATGCAAAGAAAGAAGGTGATAAGTCTAAAAAGAAAGGCCAGTGTCACTATTGCAAGAAACCAGGGCACTACAAAAATGAGTGTAAGAAACCAGGGCACTACATAAATGAGTGTAAGAAAAGGCTAGAGAAGGAGAAAAATAAAAAATCGGGACAATGGTGCTAGTAAGCACATTACTTCACAAAAAAATTTGTTCTCATCTCTGGAATCTGTCCCAAGTGTAGGAACCGTCACATGTGCAAATGGTTCCTAATATCCTGTCAAAGGAGTTGGTAGAGTTGTGCTCACTACTACAAATGGGGGCACATTTACTCTTTCTAAAGTTTTATATGTGCCAGGTATTAAAAAGGACTTGCTGTGAGTTTCATCCTTAGCCTTGTCAGGCTTGACGGTGAAATTTGTGAATGACAGATGTACAGTTTATGATAGAAATGATGGCTATTCTATCATTGCCTCAAGTACCTTGTTTCATGGCCTATACAAGATGGATGTATTTGAGAAGTTGCAGCATGATGCTTGCTCAATCTCTATGACTCGTGCTATGAGTGATGCAAGATTATGGCATGCACGATTTGGCGATCTTAATTATGGCAGTTTGTTATGCCTTCAAAGACATGATATGATGTCTGAGTTGCCAACTCTTGAGACCCCTACTAGACATGTAGGTGAGGGGTGTATTCTTGGTAAAATGCATCAGGCATCATTTCCAAAGGATGGATCTGTGAGAGCTGTTAAGAAATTACACCTTATACATAGTGATGTATGTGGTCCTAAGAGGACACCATCTATTGGGGAATATCTCTACTTCATCACTTTAAGTACAGAAGCTGTCACCCAGGCAGGTCATCAATGTCCGTTGTAGCACTAGTTGAGCTCGATATCTCAACACTCCCCCTCAAGCTCAACTCCCTACACTTCACTCCAAGTAAGCTCCTAAACCTGTGGAGCTTCTCTATGCCCACCAATGCCTATCAGCTACACCTAATTCTCTATGGTGCTGACATATACCAGATCTACATCACTTGCTATAACTTTCTTCCTCACAAAGTAATAGTGCATCTCAATTTGTGCTTCGTTCTAGTATGGAATACTGGGTTACTAGCCAACTACTCATGTTGTCACAATAAATGATAACTACCCTATCCATGGGCTCACCCATATCACCAAGTAGCTTCTGAAACTAAGCTACCTCACAAGCTGCATAGTAACACCTTTGTACTCTGCCTCTGTACTTGACAAGGTAACTATTGGCTTCTTCTTACTGCTCCAACTCATAGTAGCACTCCAAATGAGAACATAAATCCACTCGTAGACCTTCTGTCTACAACACTACCAACCTAATCAGCATCTATGTACCCATGTAGCTGTATTTCTATACCAACCTCATAGAAAAGTTCATAATCAACTGTGGACTTTATGTACCTGAGAATCCATCTAGATGCATCCAAGTGTGGCTTCCTAGGGGCTTGCATAACTCAAGTTTGGCCTAGTAATGGTCATGTAGATCAAAAGGTCACTCATATGTGGATGTTGACTCTAGCGGCTCTACGTGATACATGTGTACCTATATCTATCCTCAACGTGCCTGACCATGGGCTAACATTGGACCCACTGCTAGAGGACTCTCCAGGTCCACTAAGCACCTATGATTTGCTTCTCTACATGTGTTGCAGCATCAGCACTGCTTACATATGCATCTTCTGCTGCCTTCACTATTGGTGCATACCAGCTACTCATCTTGTCAACAAAGACAACATCTTTGCTTACTCGCATCTCATGAGTGGTAGGGTTATAATATCTATAACCTTTTTTCTCCATAGCATAACCAATAAAAATGCATTTCTCTACCTTTGGATCCAACTTTGTTCTCACTTCATCAGGAACATGCACATATGCAATACACCCAAACACTTTCAAGTGAGACACATCCGATCTTATGCATGTAAACTTCTGTTCAGGTGTCATACCATGAACAGCTCTAGTGGGTATCCTATTCATAATGTACACAATAGTTGCCACTACTTCTACCAAAAAATAATGTGGCATATTCTTTTCAGCTGCCGTCAAGGCACATGTCACTTCTGCAGTGTGCCTGTTTTTTCTTTCTATACAACACCATTCTTTTGCGGAGTGTGCTTGCATGTAAACTGTCTCTTGATTCACAATTTCCTCAAAAAATCGCGCTAAACTCATTGGAGAAATATTCTCTCCCACCATCTAATCTCAAGCATTTTATTTCCATGCCTTTTTCCTTCTTGACCAAGGCTTTAAATCTCTGAAAGTGAGCAAACATCTCACTTTTCTCCTTCATGAAGTAAACCCGCACTTTCCTAGTGTGGTCATCAATGAATGTAACATAATACCTGCAGCCTGCAATTATTGCAGTCTTGGTCGGTCCCCATACATGACATCTAATGGCTTTGCACTCACATGCTTTTCATGTGGAAAAGCATGTTTGGCCTTCTTTCCAAGTTGGCATGCTTCACATACTTTGTCCATACCATCAACTTTAAACTTTGGTAAGCCTACAACAATATTTTGGGCCTACATAGACTTCAGTCGTCACTCTACATTCACATGACCAATGCGCTTGTGCCATATGTCAATATCTACAATGACACATGTTCCATGCACAAACATGGTTGCTTTTACTTCAGGCATGTTCACATCCAAAGTAAATATCCTGCCATTTATGTTACTCTTTGCAACCAAGCAACACTGATTTTGAAGTCTTCCACAAAACATCCTGGAGGATTAAACCTCACTTGTAAACCATTCTCAACCATCTATCAGGTTCTTTGTACTATTTGGAACATGAAGTACATCTGCCAAGTACTTCATTTTTACCATCCTACATAGACAATGGCACTTTACCAACATGCGCAATGGGATGCGCAGTATCATCACATGTTTTTACATAACCTGGTTTTTTTATTTTCTGCATGTCTCTAAACCACTCAGCATGACTGGTCATGTTGTTAAAGGCACCAGAATCCACTACCATGTATCTTGAGATCCTAACACTACTCTTGTTATAGAACTGAGCATGTGTTGCATCATAAATAGCTGCTCACTTCTGCAATCACCTCCCTGTTTACTAGATGATGCATAGTTATCTTACTGCAACTTTTCACTTTTAATGTTATTCTGCGTTTTGTAGCAGTCCTTTGCCATGTGTCCTAGTTTCCCACAATAATAGCACTCTATGCTATTTGCATTCTTATTTCTTTGCCAACCACCTCAACCTCTTTGGCTTCCCCTGCCTCTAGATTAGCCTCTTCCACCTGTGTATGATTGGTTTGTTGTGAATCATTGGACTGTTGTTCAGAATTCTAATTTCCTTGTCGACCACCACCTTGGCCTCGACCACGACCTCTATCTCTGCCTCTACCTGAATTGGAGTAGAAGGAATATTTCTGATGTGTTCTTGCTATGTGAAAAAGAGTCCTCACCTGGTGACTTTTCTTCTATTATCAGCATAGACACCAAGTCTCAAAAGTTGATAATATTCTCCTTGGCTGCAATGGAGGTCTTCAATGGCTTGTACTCTTTGCCAAGCCCATTCAAACAAACACTCACCAAATCATCATCTGCCACTGATATGTTGATGGACCCAAGAGAGTTAACAATTAAAGCATACTCATTTTGATAGACATGTTTTTCTTTTCCACAGTATGCAGCTCTTGCTTTAGCTGCAATTTTCTTACCTTTATGTTGGTCTAGAACATTTGCACCAAATTCTACCACGCAACTTCTAGAGTGTTGGCATCCTATATGTGTCTTATCATCGAGTCTGACACTAATTGAAAGCCAATACATGACTTTCTTTGCACTTTGATTCCAATCCTTAAATGCCTTTATATCTACTAGAGTGGCATTCTCTTCAGATAACTCAAGAGGATCCTCATTGTCCCTCGCCCGGAAGGCACGGGTGATTCCACCATGGGAAAATCTTCTAACAGGGGAATTAATCTAACGAGTCAAAGTCTTAACTAGTTAAACTGATCCGACCGAACCTAAAGTCACATGGTCAGATCAAAGAAGAGACTTGCACTTGGTCCATAGAATCACCTCTTTTTTCCTCCTTTAACGAGGCACAGCCGTTGATCCCCTCCCATATAACAAGGGTCTTCTCAGGACTTAATCTAACTAACGTAACTAATCGTATCTTAATTGTTTCGCAGGAATCCTCCGATCTAGTCTAACCCCAACCGACCCATGGGTTAGCCAACTGTTGGAATTAGGGTTGCAGGAAAGCACACAAAGCTTGGAGAAGAAGAAGCAAGAATGCACACAACACACAGTGTATTAGATTGTGTCAATGTACAAAGATAAGTTAGCCTTAGAATAATGGGCGTATATACAAGCCGGGGGAAAAAACCTCCTAAAGAGAGAAAAAGTTCCCCGGCGGTCCTAAGTGTGTTCACACACATCATTGCCTATATATGTGGTAACAAATCCCCCCTGGGAGTGATGGTGTGAACGAGAGCTAGCTTCAAACTTCTCACGAGGAAGCGTCTTTGTGAAAAGATTGACGAGGTTGTCCTGTGTTGGCACATATGCCAAGCTGATCTCTCCTGCTAAGAGTCTCTCCTTGACATAGTGATAATGTACCTCAATGTGCTTTGTGCGAGCATGAAAAACTGGGTTTCTCGCAACTGCCAATGCGCTCTGACTGTCAGTGTAGATAGAGGTGGCAGACTCCTGTCCAACACCCAAGTTAGCCATAAGCCGTCTGAGCCACACACACTCAACCATAGCTGTGAAAGCTACCCTGTACTCAGCTTCACAACTAGAAGTGGCCACAGTAGGGTGCTTCTTGCTCAACCAAGATATGCATGAGCTACCGAGCATGAAACAAAAACCACTTGTGGACACTCTTGTGTCATAGTAACCAGCCCAATCTGAGTCCGAAAAAGCATGTAAATCTGGCGAATCTGGCGGCAACAATCCCCCCTTGGGATAAAACAACCCAAGATGAATGGTGCCACTCAAGTAGCGATAGATGCGTTTAACTGCCTTCCAATGCTGAGACCCTGGGCTATGCATAAACCTGCTCACCTGTGAGACTGCAAACTGAATGTCCGGCCTCGTAATGCATACATAAATGAGGCAACCAACAGCTATCTGATAGAGTGTGACATCAAAGTGATCTCCAGCATCATGAAGACTCAACTTCAAACCTGTCTCCATTGGAGTAGCAATAGGCTTGCAGTCTTCAAGGCCAAATCTCCGCAATGCAATGTCTCAATATACTTTGTCTGACACAAAGCAATACCTCCATCACACTGCTTAAATTGTATCCCCAAATAATGATGCAAATGCCCCAAATCTGACATCTCAAAAAGAGGCATTCAAATCAACCCTAAAATCAGTAATATGACTCTCATTTGGTCCTGTGAGCAGCATGTCATCGACATAGAGAGCAATGATTAGATGTACATCATCCACACGTTTAACATACAAAGTGCTTTCTGTTGGATTGTTCTGAAAACCATGTGCAGTCAAATATGCATGTATCTTTTCATACCAAGCTCGTGGAGCTTGCTTTAAACCATATAAAGCCTTTTTCAACCTGTACACTTTGTTTTCCTGCTCTCTTTGAACAAAACCACGAGGCTGCGATACATACACCTCCTCATGCAAATCTCCATTCAAGAACGCAGTCTTTATGTCCAACTGATGTACATTCCAACCATTATGAGCTCCCAATGCACAAATGCTACGAATGGTAGTCATACGACAAGTGGGAGCAAAGGTCTCATCAAAATCAATGCCCTTTTCTTGAGCATAACCCTTTGCAACAAGTCTAGCCTTATAGCGATCAACACTGCCATCTGGCTTTCGTTTCAACTTAAAAACCCACTTACATCCAATGACCTTTTTACCAATAGGCAAATCACACAAAGACCATGTACTATTCTTCATTATAGCATCATATTCACTTTGCATTGCAGCCAACCAATTTTCTGATTTTTGTGCCTCATCAAATGAAAGAGGTTCTTCCTCTTCACACATACTAGACACAGCCAAAGCATAACAATCTGATCCATAAGAGGCATGCTGAAAACTTGAACGAGTACGACTAGACATAGGTGCATCAATTTTATTATCACGCAAGGTTTGCACCAGCCATTTAGGCATACCTCTAGCCTGCTCATTTTCAGCCCTATCCTCATAAATTACATCCTGTAAATGTGCATCAGAAATAGGCTGATCTATGATGTCATTTGAAATCTACATAGGCTGAATATTTGCCTCATTAGGACTTACATTTGAATTCCCACCTGTAAATAGAGGCAACAACGTATCAAATACATCCCGTGACTCACACCTGCCTCTTTAGTACATGATAACAAAGGCTGCACAGCATCTTCCACAAAAGCAACATCTCGACTAATCAAGATACGCTTTGACTGCGGGCGGATGATACAATCTGTAACCCTTGCTCTAACCAACAAAAATACATTTGACATCCTTATCATCCGATTTCCTACGTTGTTGCACAGGCACTAAAGCAAATATACAAGTGAATAGGGTGTGTGTGGGAACAAGCCCTTGGTTAGAGGCTGTAAACGAGAAGATGTAAATGTAAGAGAACTTGTGAAAAGGTGAGAAGAATTTACTGGGAGAGAATAAAGGGTAGCATGAGAAGATTTAAGAAGTGTGGAGATATTCTGGGAAGTGTGGAGATATTCTGGGAAAAGTGAAGAGGTGGAGAGAATCAGGGAAAAGAGGTGGAGTGAATCAAGGAGAAATCAGTGGGATTTGATGCTTGATGTAAACTCTATAAATTGAGGCATTGCCCTAATGAGAATTTGCTGGTTTTTGAGTATCCATGCCTACATTAATCTATTTATTAATTACCCACTAATTACATCTTAATTATTTGCTAATCACTTTGTTAATGATGTTGATTCTAGTGTTTGATCCACCATAGCTCATCACAATGCTCTAATTTCAACATGGTATCAAAGCCATGCCTAGAATCCATCATTTTGTGAGCCCATTATCTTGCTAATTATTTTACTAATTAGCATTAGTAGAAAATTATAATTTTTCCTCTTTTTTCAATTAGCCTCTCTACCCCCAGCCAGTGGAGGAGCTCCCTCTCCTTGCACACATAAAATTAGGCCAAACCCTTCTAGCACATGATAGCTATCTCAGTGCTCTTCAAGCTCATCAAGAAAGAAGCGCAAACGATCAACAGAGCTGGGAGCTGTTTTAGCAGGCGCCGTTTTTCAGCAGAAGATCTCAAATCTTGTCTTCACCAAATCAAAGTTCTCTAATTCCTCTTAGCCCAAGGTGTTTTCAAGCATGCTCTACAAGCTAGTGAAGACAGAATTCAATTTCATCAAGTCTACAGTGAGATCCAAGCTCTTCATCAAATCTGCAGGTGACTTTGGTAAAACAGAGATTAAGCTTTCAATATTTGGTCAAATCTTGTGTTTCTTGGCTTAATCCTCTACTAGACTCATTGCTATTGATGGCTTTGAAAGCATTTGAGCTAATTTGAAGTCTAAGGCACTAGATCTGGACTCCCCGCATACTCTGTTTTCTACACACAAAAGTGGATTAATTTGTTAATCAGTGATTAATCAGTGCTAATCACTGTATTTTGGTGCAATTGAGGATTCAAATTAACCATTAGGTATTTGATACAGATCCCTATAACTTCAGATTGCAATTCGGAGTTGGTTTAATACTCCAACCATTCCGTACAAATTGGTTACCCTTGATTTAATGTAATTTCTGGTAAAATTGTGCTGATAAATTTGTGATAATCATCATTTTGCATTTAACCCTTGGTTAATGCCTGTAAATCTCACTCAAATTCAAGATTATTCACAGCCAGAGTTTAGAGACTTGAGGCACTGGTCGCGGGCTATCAAGTAAGAGAGAAACTTGGTACATGGTCCAGGTGTGCTAAGATAACTTGAGGGGAGGTGTAGACACTAGTCACGGACTATCAAGTAAGGAGGGAAACTTGGTATGGGTCTAGGTGTTCTAGGAGTATTCACTTGAGGGGAGGTGTTGAAATATACAAGTGAATAGGGTGTGTAGGAACAAGCCCTTAGTTAGAGGCTGTAAAAGAGAAGATGTAAATGTGAGAGAACCTGTGAAAAGGTGAGAAGAATCTACTGGGAGAGAATAAAGGGTAGCATGAGAAGATTAGGAAGTGTAGAGATATTCTGGGAAGTGTGGAGATATTCTAGGAGATATTCTGGGAAAAGTGAAGAGGTGGAGAGAATCAGGGAAAAGAGGTGGAGTGAATCAAGGAGAAATCAGTGGGATTTGATGCTTGATGTAAACTCTATAAATTGAGGCATTGCCCTAATGAGAATTTGCTGGTTTTTGAGTATCCATGCTTACATTAATTTATTTGTTAATTACCCACTAATTATGTCTTAATTATTTGCTAATCACTTTGTTAATGATGTTGATTCTAGTGTTTGATCCACCATAGCTCATCACAATGCTCTAATTTCAACACCATCTCCATAAGTGACCTGTTTTTCCTCTCAACAACACCATTTTGCTGAGGGGTATACGGCACTGTACATTGGTGTTTTATCCCACGACTAGCCAGAAATGCATCAAACTCTTTAGACATGTACTCTCCCCCTCGATCAGAACGGAGGGTGCCCATAGTACAATTGGATACATTTTCAACCATAAGCAAAAACTGTTTGAAGCACAAAAACACTTCGGACTTTGCCTTCAGTGGATATACCCATGCATGCCTTGAGTAATCATCAATGAAAGTCACGAAGTACAAGTGTTTACCAAATGACGGAGTTTGCATAGGCCCACATACATCACTATGTACAAGTTGCAATTTGCGAGTGGCCCACACAGAACCATCATTTGGAAACGCAGAATGCTGCATTTTGCCCAAAATATAGCCTTCACAAACATGTTTCAATGGTGCCTCAAGAGGGGGCAATGAAGCAACCATATCAAATTTTTGCAAACGCAGTAAACTAGCAAAGTTCAGATGACCAAAACGAGCATGCCATAGTTTTGCATCTGAAACTGCCTTTTCATCAGAAACTGCATTTGCTGAATCTTCCACACACTTGTCATAAGAATTGAGCCTATACAGCCCACGAAACAAGGTACCAGATGCAATAATCGTATCACCAGAAGTCAAATCATGAATAGTACATCTGTCATCCACAAATTTGACTACAAGTTCTAGCAAGCGCAGAGACAGACAATAGATTCTTCTTTATCCCTGGCACATACAAAGCATCTGAAAGTGTGAAAGCACTGCCATTTGCAGTAGTAAGAATTATTTTACCAACGCCCTTCACTGGGTAAGAAGCATTATTGGCACATGTGACAGTATTCCCATTAGAGACAGCCTCAAGACAAGTGAACATATCACGATGCGAGGTAATGTGCTTTGTAGCACCACTGTCAAAATACCATACATCAGAGTCAACAAAAACTGCCAAACATGCATCATGTACAGATGGGTCATACAGGCAATACACGCTAAACGCCCATTCTATATCCTGCACAACATTTGCAGAATCTGCATTTATAGAAGCATCCGCTATTGTGGCTGCATTTGACTCTTTCTTCTTTGCCTCTTTAGCCTTTAGCTTAGGGCAATTCTTAATGACATGATCAGTTGCTTACAATAGTTGCACCTGATCTTTTTCTTGCCTTTATCAAGAGCCTTCTCAGACCTATTGTTGGTACCTATGGAAGGAGAAGAAGTTGCAGACCTACTAATAGGAGAAGAAATAGTGGAAGGGGTTGCCTTACCACTTCTTCTCTGCTGGGCAGCAACAAATGCCTGATCCGCTGCCTAGCCCTAGTTTGCCTGGACTCCGCTTCTTGCAAGAGCTTGTTGACTAAAGTATCATACTTGACAACATCAGGTCTACCCTCAGTAACAAGTCTCCACGTGGAAGCAAAAGTCTGATATGACTTAGGTAAAGCATCAAGAACAATCTGCACAAGAGAATGATCAGGAATAATCTCACCTGCAGAAATCAACTGTTCCTTGAGATCTTTAATCTCAGCAAGAAAAACATTCATGTCATCATCTTCCTGCATAATCTTCGATTCTAGCTCTTTATGTAGGTAAGAGATTTTTGCCTCGTTACGACCTGCATACAAACCAGCTAGAATATCCCAAGCTTGTTTTACTGTTTTAGCTGAACGAATATGTGGAGTGATGTTACGTTTGACAGGAAGTGCAATCAAGGCATGAGCCTGCGCATCTTTACCATCCCAACGAGCTTGTCCCCAGCAGTGGGTAAAATAGAACAGTAGAGCTACTAGAACCTACAACATCCTCAACAGATCCTACATCCACAGAAACTGGACGTACATCCATACCTTGCACAATGTTCCACACTCCTTTTGCAACCAAAATATGCTGCATCATGTATGCCCAAAGTGGGTAGTTGCTGTCTCCATCCAATTTGTCATCAGCAGACAACATGCGAAATACATCATTGCTGTTATCAGCCATGGGTGGCCACTGACTGAAACTGATGCAAAAGCTACCTGTAGTAATGAAGTAAAGACTGAACAGAAAACAACTCGTGCTATGTAGCACGGTCCATAATAGAATACATATGCCTGTTTTGCAGAAAACACTGCACTGTCGAAATTTCTGCACAAAATGACGAAAACACCTGTACAGAACTTGTAATGCAAAAACGGAGCCCGAAATGACCTTAGATGCAATTTCTGAGAACGCAAAGGCCTATGGGCTTATCTGCAAAATATAGGGACCTGCAAAGCGCTCGTGAAAGCTCACCTCAATCGGAGAATGTGAGTCAGAGGGTGCTAGCAGCATAGCCCTGGGAGCCGATGCCCACTTAAGCATTGGAGACATTTCCTACTAGGAACCAAGATTGAATTGAGAACTGATTATTAGAGTCTCAAAATATTTACTCACTCAACCACTAAAGAAACTAGACATAGTTACTATGTAAATACTCAACCACTAAAGAAACTAGACATAGTTACTATGTAAATACAATTTTGACATTTAGCATTTTGCAAGAAAATAAAGTAAAGTAACAAAGCACTTATATATAGTGATTAGGTTAAGTGATGAGTTCAAGAATCCTTTGAGGAGATTGATCCTTATTTTGATTCTATTCTTAGTCATAGGGTGCATTTTTAGCTGAAAGATACAAGGTTATTTAATGCTAAATTTTATTGTATAAAGACATACCTAGAATCAAGATAGAAATTTGAAAGACTATCATGATGTCCCTTATTTTGATCATATGGGTTTTATTAAACTTACCGAAAGGCCATGAAACCTTTTTATTGGCTAGACTTAAGAAGGATTTCATTAGGTGTGTAAATAAATGTTTACATTGCTAAAGAGTGAAGGCTAAGAAAAGAAGGGTTCTTGGAGAAATTGAACTTCTAGATACTCTTAACCAAAGGTGGGAGTTTTTTTCTATGGATTTTATCATGAAACTACAAACTACTTGATGTGGTAATGATAGTATCTTTGTAGTGGTCAATAGACTCGCTAAGGTGGCTCATTTCTTCCCATTGATAGTGCAGTAGAAGTTGCTAAGATATTCACTAAAGCAATCTTTTGCTTTCATGGTTTGCCAAAGAATATAGTGTTAGATAGATACATCAAATTTATGTGTAAATTTTGGCAAGCCATTTTCAAGGCAATTAAAACCAAACTCATGATGAGTACGTCTTATAGATGGAAAAATTAAGAGGGTAAACCAAGTCCTTGAAGAAATAAGGTACATAAATTAAAAACAAACTAATTGGATAGAACTTCTACCTCCAGGCGAATATGTGTACAATAGTTATTGGCATGTTTGCATTAAAATGTTACCATTTTGAAAGACATTTATGAATAATATTTCAACCTCTTTTTTTAGATCTGACAAATCAAATAGAAATTTCTTGACAAATTTTGGAAAAGAAAGAAAGTGACATGTGACTTATTAAAGACTATTGAAGAGAGCTTAAGGTAGTTTTGTGTTAAGATATCGAGCTCAACTGTGTTATAGACATTGATGACCCGCTTGGGTGATAGCTTCCACACTTGTGCCACTGGCACAGTTGGTGAGATTATGGTTGATATGCCGCTAGTGGGATGACAGGTTGTGTGTGCCAGCCATATTTGGGTTACTAGAGTATGGCAGAGTTATAGCATTAGCTCATGTAGTCAAGTACACACTATGGATCGACCATTATATACTATAGTAGAAGAGTACTTTCCCATATATTATGTAATCTTATCTCTTTATTTTATGGTTATAGGGAAGAGGAGAAGATAGAAGAAAATTTCACCATCCATCTCTCTTTTGTGCCTTGCTCTCTCTTATGTGTGTGTTTGCTTACAAAAGGAACTCAAGCTCTCCCTTTCCCCCGTATTCTCTTTATGGTATTAAAGCTTCAATTCATGTGAGAGTTGAAGAGGCAAACAAGGAAGTAGTATATGGGTAAGGGTATTTCCATCTCTTTTCCTCTTTGATTTTGGAGCAACACCTTTTATAGATGTGAGAGAGCTACATGCAACAAATAGGGAAGTCACTGTCTTAGATTGAGGTATCCTCTTGGGTGGGTGAAGGAAGAAGACCCTATTATATACAGTTAACTTCAATAATAATTGTTAACTTTTGCACATTTCATGCCCCATTTTAGCTCTATAAGTTTCTCGCCAGGCACCGTATAAAGTGCCGATTTTTATTGTGTATGCCTAATTTTTGGTTTAGTGCAAAGTTGTAGTAGAAATTTGGTTGTAGAATAGTATGTGCAGAGAATCTAAGATTTGCAGGTTGTTGGTGAATGTGTGCCAACAATGCCTTCTATCCAATCAAAGATATTGGTGAGATTTGCCTATCTACTGCTAGTGTGATGAGGATCATTATCTTCAAAATATACTTTTTGTTCAAGGTACAAAGAAGAATTTACTTTCAGTGCCCACTCTAGCAAGGGGGGATCTTAATGTTGAATTTATAGATGATAAATGCATTGTCCGTGATAGAGAACAAGATAAACAAATTGTTCTTACTAGAACTCTCAGCCATGGTTTGTACAAATTGGACATGTATGATAAGTGTGATGATGCTTGTACACTTCAAATGAAATGAAAGATTCCCAAATGTGGTATGCTAGGTTTGTCTATAAATCGATTGGTGGATTATTGCTTTTGTAGAAACATGGGATGTTAGAGGACCTGCATCCACCATCCAGATATTTTTGTGAAGGATGTATCCTTGGCAAACTCTCTCACCAACCTTTCCCAAAGAATGCAACAGATAGAGCTGACCACAAATTGAAGCTAATACATAGAGTTGTATATGGTCCAATGCAAACTCCGTCTTTGGGAGGCTTTGTGCCCTTCATTGATGATTATAACAAATTTGGCTGGTCTTACCCCATAAAAGCAAAATCAAATGTATTTTCTTATTTTCAACACTTTTTTGCTTTGGTTGAGAATGAAACTGGCTTAAAAGTCCAAACCCTCTGTAAAGATAGAAGGGGGGAATATTTATCTAATGCTTTCAAAGACTTTTTGGCATAAAAGGTATAAGCACCATGCACGGCTCCTTATACACCATAACAAAATGGTGTTACTAAGAGAACAAATAGGATTCTCATGGAGATGATTAGTTTCATGGTTAAAGGCCAGAAGCTTCCATACAAGTTTTAGATGGAAGTAGTTCTTTGTGCTACCTATGTGTTGAATAGGTGCCCCGTTGTTTGCTATCTAGTGTGGGTACCTATATGTTTGAACTTCGCTATAGTCATGGGTTCACCCTGCATGGTTGCATGGACTCCGATTGGGCTTGTGATATCAATTCTTATTCGTACTCACTTGGATCTGGCCCTTTCTCTTAGTTTAGCAAGAAGCAGGACACCGCTTGTTGCAAGTTCTTCCATTAAGGCCGAGTATCAGGCCCTCTATGATGTCACCACTAAGGCTATATATCTTGTCAGCTTCTTGAGGAGATGTGTGTTACCATGGACACCGCTACCATCTATGTCGACAATCAGAGTGCGATTGTCCTCACCGGTAATCCTGTTTTTTCATAAGACACTTTGCCATCCTGCATGAATGGGAACTTATCTTTTGTAGGTGGAGGTGGGCTAGTGTTGAATGCCCTGCTCTTGCAAGAACTCGGTGAACTGATGGGAGATAAACTCACCACCATTGTCACCACAAGCAATCCCAATCAAGACACCCATTTGGTTAGTGACTTACCGAACCCACATGGTAAAGTATTGGAAAGCAACTGATTTATGCTTCAGAAAATACACTCACATGTACCTCAAATAATCATCTACAATAATCAGCATGTAATAGAGTGACCTGTTCAAGGAGGGGACTAGGCATTTCCCACTCAAGTCAAAATAAATCAACCTAAGGATACATTCACTCACAATTTCCTATCTCAAACCATGTGTAAGAGTCAAAGGAAGTAGACAAAAAAGCATTGGAAAGAAAGCACTCTGTTGGAGTTTTCACCAAACAAAGATTCTACATGTACCCACCTTTTTGCCCAATGTCCATACACGGGCTCTGGATGTAATAGACACATAGGAATTGTTATTTCACAAACTTGCGTTGAGTCTCATCATCTATAGCCATCCAAGTCCATTTCTAGATGTAATAGACACATAGGAACTATTATTTCACAAACTTGTGCTGAGTCTCATCATCAATAGCCATCCAAGTCCATTTCTAGATGGGGGGACCATGGCGCAAGCCTGGCCTATGGTACGACCCATTGCTTGGACCTTCCGATAATCAGTAAGACCCTTTCATGCCTCGTCTTAGACCACCCCACCTATTCAATCCACCCTGCATCTAGCCCACATGCTTAACAATGCCAAGTCCATCGAACCACAGAGGCCGCACAGAGCTCCCTCATAGTTGGGCACCACCATGCACAAATCCTCAACCAAGCCCCCAATAAAGTAATGATCCTGTCTCCCCAAGAAAAGGGATGTCAAGTAAATATCAAAGAAATCAGCAAAACAAGAGTCGAAGAAAGAAGTTGTGTTGGAGAAGTCCTTGCGATAGAGAAGTGAACCCACACAAGCGCAACTTCCTCCCATTTCTCATGCACATCACTTGCATATTTCACTATAGTAAGATAATTTTTTTGCTTCTCACATCTCACGTCATGCACAGACATATGCATCTACAATTAATCCCATCAATGCCAACCCTCTAGGTATAATTTTGGATGAGGGGCCATGGCAAGTGCGCAATCCTAGTCCATGGCACAACTTCCTCCCATTTCCCATGCACGTCGCTTGCATATTTCACTATGGTAATGATAATCTTTTTGCTTCTCGCATCTCACATCATGCACAAACATGTGCACCTACGATTAAGCTCATTAACGCCAATCCTCTAGGTATATCTTTGTATGGGGGGACTATGGTAAGTGCGCAATCCTAGCCCATGGTACGACCCATCGCTTGGAGAACCCTCGACCTTGTAGTTACCTCCAACAAGCTGCTTTCATGCCTATATCCTCTGCTTCGACTCCAATTCACCACTAATAAAATCTCAGCGTGGCTGACATATTCGTGAAGCAAAGCCCCATCTGAGCATAATACCATGGCATACCAAACTATATCAGACCTCCATCTAGCCATGCCAATCATTCTATGTTGGTCTTGGCACTCATTCTGCCAAACACATGATAGGGTCTGGACCTCTTCTACCAACTACCTCATACTCAAGGGCCCACACTGCATCCATAACCCCAATGCAGGCTCGGCATAAAGAGCCTTTACATCGCCTATCACTTTCCATGCCACCTCAACAAGCTACCTACCACCATCAAGGCTGCTTAAAGCTGGCCAATCACCTTACCCTGCATCTAGCTATAGATCTCAAACTAACCACATAACCTCAGTCCACCAACTCCATTGCGTATCCTAGACCATTGACACCATCCACTTCTCGGTAAGCAGCTTTACCAGCACTGACTTGGATGATGTGAGGATGCAAGGGGAGTATGTTAACCACTCTGTTGGTTAACATAGTTTTGTCTGCTTTAAGGCGCTTTTCCATCTTACTCATACAAACATGCACTCATATTTTGTAAAACGGTGCTGGAACATATAAAGTAGCCTTACATACACTTAATGTTAAATAGGAAAATTCTATGGACTTAGTGTACATAGTTGCTGAAAACTAGTAATAGAAATCATACCATTTTTAAGTTTGGCTGGCTTGGTGTGAAAACTAGTCACTTGTGTATAAGCCATTTTTTACAATAAGCAATACACAATCATTCCCTTGTAATAGTTTATTTGTGAGCTCTCCTTCTTCCCTCTTCTTGCTTGCTTGTATGCTTTTGAATTCATGCTTGCTAAATGGATGTAGTAGGCTTGATTGTAGGCTTCCCTCTTTGATTAGCTTCTTCTTCTTCCCCAGCTTTTTGTGAGAGAGAACCATCAAAGGATCATCTCTTCTTACCTCCATAGAGGCTTTGAGAGCTCTTCCTTCACCCTTTTGGGGCAAGGAGAATTCTGGTGTGATAGATGTAATGGATGAGCTAGTTGCATTTGTGGCTCGAAGACAAGACCCAATGACACATGCTTTGGCAAGGCTTAGTTAAGCTCTTGACTTGAGCAACGATGTGAGCTCTTTCAATGGAAAAATTGCGAAGAAGTGGTATGTGTGAATGGTCATTGAGGTCTTTCGCTTTCTCTATTGCACTATAACTTTGAACGAGGCGTACTCTATGGCTATAAGTTTTTTTTTGGATAATATTTTCTTATACGACTCATATGGATCATATTTTCTTATATGACTCATAGTTCTCTTATTCAAGGTTTTCTTAATCTTCTAGCAAGGTCTCCACTATTATCTGGTGCGGTTCTTGGAGAACCAGTTAGGGCAGTAATATTGAAGGTAGGTACAACATTAGTGGGGCGAATATACATCTCGGTGAGGGATTCTAACAAACATGCACTAGATTATGTGCCAACTGGTGGGTCTGGTAGTTCTAGTAGTTGCTTTGGCATCATGAGCATAGGTTATGGTGCCAAAGTCCACCCTCTAAGTTTCCTTGTGGTACTCGCAATAAGCTTTATTGTGGTTCTTGTGGCACTGGCAATGAGCACAAAATTATTGTTATGGCCTTACCCTTAGAATTTGACACTCCATACCTATATGGATTCGGTGGCAAATTGTACACCAAGACATATCTCTCTATGAGAATAAATGTGGGTGTTTGGCTTACCGGACTCTATTGAGGTTACCCTTGGGGCTAGTGGAACTTGGCCTGATTACTTGAGTAGATTATTTACCAACTCATCCATGCTCACGTCCTTGACTAGTGTTGAGATATCGAGCTCAGCTAGTGTTGTAGCATTGATGACCTGCCTGGGTGATAACTTTCACAGTTACATCATTGCCATGGTTAATGAGATTATGGGCAACTGGGTGAAAAATACGCTACCAGTGGTTTACAAGCTTTCTGATAACCACTTTTGTGTACTAGCTTTATGGCATAGTTATAGTGCTAGCTCATGTAATCGGCTTCATGACTTTTGTATGGTGTAGGTTTATGGCATAGTTATAGCGCCAGCTCATGCAATCGGGTTCACACTATGGATCGACCTTTGTATCTTATAGTAGAAGAGTACTTTCCCTTATAGTATGTACTCTTATCCCTTTAGTAGTTAATAGTTGTAGAAAATAGAAGAAAATTCAATCATCCATCTCTCTTGTGTGCTTATTTACTCTTGTGTGTGTATGTTTTCTTGCAAGGAGATTAAGCTTATCCTCTTCCCCACATTCTTCTCAACTAGGACCCTTTGTGGTGGTTGTTAGGATCCCTTAGCCATAAAGGCTTTGGATGATGCATCTCCTATCTCTTTTGGTTCAGGTGGATAACTTCTACATCCCTATCTTTTAGATTATTTGCTACTCTTATCTCTTTATCTCTTGGTTCGAGTGGATGACTTCTACATCCCTATCTTGGTTTGGGTGGATGACTTTTACATCCCTATCTTGTAGAGTATTTTCTACTCTTATCTCTTTAGTTATAGTTGTAGAGAAGAGAAGAAAATAGAAGGAAATTCAACCATCCATCTCTCTTATGTGCTTATTTGCTTGTGTGTGTGTGTTTGCTTACAAGGAGCTCTCCCCCATATTCTTCTCAACTAGGACCCTTTGTGGTGGTAGTGTTTAGACCTATAGAGTTGGTCATAAAGCCTCTTGCTCTTGAGACCGATAGAGTTGGTCATAAAGCCTCTTGCTCTTGAGACCGATCATGAATTGCTCGATGAGTGATAGGCCATCCAGCCTTTCCCTCTTAGAATACATCTCATATGGAGATAATTGGCTCTGGCAATGTAGTCTCGAATGGTCTCTCCTTCCTCCTACTTGAGATTAGAGATTTGAGCGATAAAACTCCATTTGGCTCCACTGGGTGAGAATCCCATGATGAATATGTGTTGCAAGATCTTTTTCAAATAGATTTAGTACCTTGGACCACTGGCCTGTGTTGGCCTCTCAAGCAAAGTTTGAATGAGCAAATCTTGGTGGGATTATCAATCCTTCACCATAGTTTTGTAAACTTGATCGAACTTGTCTAGGTACTATATGGGATCTCTAGTTCCATCAAATTTGGTCATCAACTTGAGATAGTTTGGCTTAGTCTTGCCCATACGTCGGCCTTTAAGTCCTACATCTCCCCATTTCAACTTGAGATGGTTTGGCTTAATCTGGCCCATATCTCGGCCTCTAGGTGCTACATTCATGGCAACTTCCCTTCCAATTTCAAGTGTCATCCTTAGCATACCTTCTCCATATTTATAGGGTGGTGGAACATAAGGGAATGGTTGCGTATAACTCTTTCCCTCGGTTTAGAGTTTCATGCCCCATGGGATTAGGTTGCACAATTGTATGGTTTCCAATGGAACTGATCCTACACCTACCAAGCTTGCAGTGGTTGATGATACACTAGGTGATTGCCCTTGTGGAACACCATGGTTGGAAGTAGTTCCTCAAGCTAGTTCTTTACCTTTCCCCACATTCTCTATTTCTTGTCTGAATGGAATTAAAACATGGTTTCGAGGTCAAGAAGCTTATGGACCAGTTTTGAGGTTAAAAAATGGATTCATAGTTCCTACTCCCTCTCACACTATGTGTGCTTATGGACAAATTTGGGGATTACCCAGTGGGTTTTTCCTTGAGGTTACCCTTGGGGCTTTGGGTTGCATGCCATCGATGTGGGTTACAAAAGAGATATGTCCTGATTATTGTAAGGGAGGTAATGGGGCTACATGGCCAAGGCCCTGCTCTAGAGGCATTCCCAACTTGGTATTGACGCTTATAGTTTAGAGTTTTACTAAACCTGTTGGTAAATTTAGGGCTTGGAGGATTATGGAACCTCCCATTTTCCAGGGTTTCGTAATTTCTTCACCCAAGTTAGTGTTTATTTAACCCATGTCTTCCCAATACTCCTCACTTGAGGTAGTCTCCAAGGAACCTTGCCTTCTTTACAAGGAACCACTATGTTGAGTGATGCCTTCTTTACAAGGAACCACTGTGTTGAGTGATGGGATTGAAGGCTAGGTGGGTTTGACGCTTTATAATTGATTGGATTATTTCCAACAATGAGCCTGGATCGAGTTTGCACATCAAAGAGTTTCTCTTGAGTGAATCGGTCTCTAGCGCTCTCTCTAAAGTAGGTCTAGATAGATTAAGACATGTTGTGCTTAAGTTTTAAAAAATAAATATGTGTTTGTGCGTGCGTGTGTGTATGTTTGGCTCACGTCACATCTAGTAGGAATATGATCATCTCACGTCACATCCTGTAGGAATAGGATCATCTCACGTCCCTATAGGCTTACACAAATTTGGAGCAAGTTGGCTCACGTCGCGTCTAGTAGGAATATCATCATCTCACATCCTATAGGCTTACACAAATTTGGAGCAAGTTGGCTCACTTGACTTTGGTGGACTCACGTCATGTCTAGCTGAGTTTACGTCACGTCTGGTTGGCGTGTCATGTCAAAATGTGATGGGAAATTTTGTAGAAATAGGCTCACACAAATTTAGCAAGCCTGGCTTATGTCACGTCTAGGTCATGTCTAGTGGGCTCACGTCTGATGGCATCATGCTTAGCTAGGCTCACGTGGGTTTGGATAAAATAAGCTCATATGGGTCCAGTGAGGTAGGTCCAGTGAGGTAGGTTATAAGTGAGGCCCCATGCCTAAGATGGCATTGGTGAGTAGCAATTATTGAGTAATAATTGGGCCTTAATGCTTAATAATTGACAAGGACAAGAATTTTCCTTGGAATTAGGCATTGGTACAAATTTTATGACAAAAAAATATTTTTGAGACATGGGTAGGTGTGACCTTACAAATCTTCAAGGCGGTTTTAATCGCTCGGTATAGTATTAGGTACAACTACCACTAGGTTCACATCACATCCCAAACCATGCTTACATCACATCTTGCTGGGCTCACATAGTATCTGATTTTTGAATTGCTATGGGCTCATGTTCCCAACCCGAGAGCTATTCAGGCTTGGTTTTTCATCCAACCTGAGAGCTATTCAGGCTTGGTTTTTCATAGCCTCTTGGACTTGTATAGGGGCGATTAATGTTTTTAGTCCTAATTAAGGAGTTCATGTACGTGATTGAATGTTTAATGGTTGCTTTTGCTGGTGAAATCAATTCCCAGGGTGTGACGAGAGCAGTGTACGAGGGCTCCTGATTTGCGAGTCTTGTTCATCTTCTAGCTCTACACATCCCCCCTTGCTCCTCTAGTAAATGCGGATGCAACAATTAAATGCTACCATGAAGTGCTTGACATTACATTTTTTACTCTACATGCAACTATAAGTAAGAGGGCCTACCTCTCTAGAAGGATGGATAGAGGGGGGAAGTAAACTTTGAGGTCAACGAATGAGAGGGCCACAAGTGGCACTCGTTAAGTATATTTCAAAAAACGCGTAGGTGTAGTGCCAACTTGAACTCAAAGCCGATCTGCATTAGCTCTAACCTTTGAAGTTCCAGAAAGTAGTTTTTTTTGAGAGAGAGAGAGAGAGAAAGAGAGAGAGATGGACATCCTTGCAGTCCGGCACACCACTTATGCGAAACGCGACGAGCAGCTCTTCAAGCAGTGGTTCGACTATGCAGATTCAGGTATGCCCTAGTTTCTCTTCTACTCTGTTGCAATGGCCCCTCAGAAGCCTAGGTTTTTTCCTGTAATCTCAAGAATTTGAAGCCATGGCTTTCCTAGACACACAGAAAATCCGCCTACGTTTTCCTGCGTTGGCTCGCCCAGCTGCTTCATACCAGATCTGGACTGTTGAATCGAAGGTTTGCTGGCAATGGATGATCTCTTACTTCCTGGAGCCTCATCTGTAATAAGCATTTGCGTTGATCAAGCAACAAAGTGTCAACCAATTCTGTCTTGCAGAAATGGCTTTTTTCTTGATTGGGATAAATGGTCTTCACCACTGAATGTCTGTCTGTATGCATGCATGCATTCATACACTTGTGTGTATGTGTATGCATGAATGCGTGTGTATGTACATATAGGTACGTGTATGTGCATGTAATAGCATTGATTTAAGGAACAGCTTTTCTGATTGGGTGAATGAATGGTCTTTACCATTCTATGTATGTGCATGTATGCACATGTAGGTATGTGCATGTGCTATTAATCACACTTATCAATTTAAGTGGCAGAGATTTTAAA
This sequence comes from Cibotium barometz, assembly GCF_041138505.1. Lineage (NCBI taxonomy): Eukaryota > Viridiplantae > Streptophyta > Polypodiopsida > Cyatheales > Cibotiaceae > Cibotium > Cibotium barometz. Next base: position 19,567,462 of record NC_141059.1, on the reverse strand, counting down.
TCTGGGAGGGTTACTGTTTTTTTTTTCCTCCATGCAGAAGGGCGTAGCTGCCAGGGGTGGCAGTTTATGTATTTGGTCTTATCATAGCTGGGGGACACTCTCATTGCCCATATGTCTTGTTGTCATAAGCCATCTGCTCCACAAACCTGCTCTTGGTGCAAGAAAGCTTAGTGTTTTCCACTCTCATAAACAGCCCCATCTTTTTTCTGACCGGTTCTCAGCATGCTTCCTTCAGTCTGCTGTTGATGTAGTCAGTCCTTTACTTATAATTGTGGATTCAGACTGTTTATGTGCATTTTTGATGATTATGTATAAGCATAATATGATTGATTTTGCAGAGCAACAATAGTGTATTGTATTCAATGTATGGCCCGGTTCCCTTCCTGCTTCAAAAAAAATAAAAATCATTTATCATTCACATTTCTTGTCCCTGCTCCTATGTGATTTAGTGACAAACCTTTTTAATGGCATTTTTCATTGTCTTGATATAGATGGTGATGGAAGGATAACAGGTACAGATGCAGTCAACTTCTTTTCTCTTTCAAAGCTTTCAAGGCCAGACCTCAAGCAGGTATCTCATGCAACAACTTTTTAAAATCCTATGGTTTTGACATGCATTCATTTTATTCAAGGGCTTGCAATTAACCATCACTATGTTTGTAAAGTATGTTCTTTGGGAGGGGGGCGGAGGTTACTGCTGCTATACTATCTGCAGTGATGCAAGGCTTTCCTAAAGTCCGTACTTCCTGCTTTAAAAGGCCTCTGACTGTGACTTTCTGAAGGAATCATATCATATCATATGAGAGTGGTGTATGACCTTGCATCTAATAGGCTTGAAAATATATGCCCTTGCATATCTTGAGCTTGCAAATGGTAGCCATATGGTGATGACGTGTCATTCCCATTTTCTCTCTGGTTCCTGTTCCCGTTCCAGAACAGACCCCCGTTCCATCTGTCCGTTCCCGTTCCATGTGACTATGTCTCAACGTCTCCATCAATATCTCATTAGGCTGATCTTGAAGTTATGGGTGTGGCTGGTTAATATTTTTTTTGCCATGTCAGTGGATTGGTGTTATAGTCTTCCCTTTTCGTCTGTTGCCATGATACCCTAGTTTTGTGCATGTGTTACACTTGCTACAACAGCTGGACTTAATCAAGTAGTCAATCTCATTGTGCCCTCACTTTTTGAGAGTTATGTGGTGCTTCCATTTGAAAAATGGTCTTAATTTTTTTTTCAATTTCTAACAATGAAATGAACTCACTGCAGGTCTGGGCAGTGGCAGATTCCAAACGCCAAGGATTTCTCGGATTTCAGGAGTTTATCACGGCAATGCAGGTTAAAATCCATACTTACTAGGTTGTCAAAGTTGACCTTTCAGAAGCTTGCGCTTGCTTGTAGCTTTTTTTGACCCAAGATAGCATGTGCCATAAAGGAACCTTTTTCTATTGCAGATCATCTCTCTTGCACAAACTGGCAACCCAATATCCAGTGACATGCTTAAGGACTCTGGTATCATGGGATAATTTGCATTAATCTGCTTCCTAATTTGGCTTTAAACGTGGTTATTACCATATTTGAAGGTCTTAAAGCCCCGTTTATAGAAGTTGCAAGTTGTTCAGTGCAACCTACAGACCTGCTAATCTACACAAATTATTGTTATCATTATTATTTTCAGATTTAGAAAACATCAGTCCTCCAGTGATGGAAGGGTTGGACGAGTTATTGGCTGTATGTAAACGCATTTTTCCAATACATTTTTGATAAAAGCATTTGTTTTTCTGTCAAGTCAAAGATTTCTTGTGATAACTTTCACTCTTATGTGGTCCAGAAAAGCCAGCTACAACCAGCAGCAGAAGTTTTTGTGAATGGTGCGTTCTCACTTGTCTGGTCTGTTACTGTTTTGGTGTGTGCTTTTAAAAGTATTGTACTCTATAGAGGATGGCTTCACAAACTGGTCTTGTCCGGGCCCATGGCCTTGTTGGATGGCTGATTTAGGTTGCTGTCAGCCCGGACACAATCTTGGCTCTTTGTATGTGCACTTTTTGTCAGAAAGAGTATGGCCAGATGGGTCTTGTGAAGGCAGCCTAACTTGGTTGTGGATTGTTTCAGGAACCTCACCACAACTGCAATCAACGACGGCTCAGTGGTTCTCTCAGAAAACAACTAAGAAGGTCAGCTATTTTTAATCTCCAAAAACTGTGTACTTTACACCCATGCTTTAACTTTTTATTTTGGGTGTGGATATATATTATTTGGCTATAGTGTATCCAGGGAGTGTAGGTGCGGGCTGGTATCAAACCATGGGAGGGAACCCCTTTACCACAATCCCGTGGGCTTTAGGTTTAAGCATTAGCCAGACTAAAAAACATTAACAGCTTACTTTTTTTCATGCAGATACCAATGTCACATGTGACATCTGTTATTGATGGTCTCAAAAAGCTCTATGTCGAAAAGCTTAAACCATTGGAAGTCACCTATCTATTTAATGACTTTGTTTCATCCCCTCTTGTAAGTTTGGTTAATGCTGCCTCTACCATTTTTGGTGTTTTTGCCTTAAGAGTGTTGGTTGCATGCTTTGTGGGGCAGTCTAATATTGGGTTTTGTTTTATTTTGGGGTAGGTGACAAACTTCTTCAATCTTGCTTGAGTGCCTTCTGTGCCATTGCCTTCTAAATGCTCAATCGATTGTAAACAATCTAACACATCTGTGGTGGAGGATTTAATATAAACAAGCAATTAAATCCCACGAGCAACGTTCAAATCAATTCCCTAAGATGAAATGGAACAAAAAAATGGACACATGAGAGCAAGACAAAGCAAGGAAAAAGAGTGTGGAGCTCAAGTCCGTGCACCTCTCTTCTCTCCAGCTTCTCCCAGAGCTTCCGCATGTGACATTGGTATTAGACCTTCAGGTTGGTTTTGAGATATTGTTGCTGGCCATGTCCCACTCCATCGCGCATGGATGAAACCATTGCCCCTATCTTGATCTTTTGGTGGTGTGGTGACTAGGCAACATTGTATCAGGTTCTAGAATGCTAAACACTAATGGTGTCCTAGATGAAGGTGCACAGTCCAAGGAGAGTAACACAAGACATGGAAGAAGTTCCCAAGAGGTTGGTTGGTGTGTTCCACAAGACCCAAGGGGAATGGTAGTCTTGTGAGTCGGATGCCACTTGGGGCATACTAGGAAAGGCTTTCAAGCAACAGTTATAAGGGAGGATGATCCTCCAAGGGGTGGAGTGAGAGTGCTAGACTCAATACTCAGCAAAAGAAGACCAAAGAAAGTGTTTAGGGACAGGGCAAGAAGGCAAGGGGACAAAGTGGAACAAATACATTGATCTTCATCTAATTTGGAGTGGAGTTAGAGATAGGGAAGGGTTTCCAGAGTGGAAGTGCTGCGAAGAACAGAAGGATAACAAGTGTGAGAATTCATGAAGAGACAAGGGGATGGTGACAATCATCCAAGGCCAAGGTTGGAATCCTGTCATCAAGATTAGTAGGAGGGGATGCCATGTGCACACATTTACATTGCTAACTATGCAAGGCTGGAGGGAGCAGAACAGACTGTTTAGGGTTTAGACCAGCACCCAGGAACCAAAGGCGTCATCGGGAGTTCTGTTGGCTGTAGTTTAGGACCACACATGTGGAGACAACAGCATTTAATGCTGTTATTGCAGGTCGGTAGCTGGCCGACTAGTTGATGGGCTGGCCAACTAGTGATTTTGGTGCTATTTAAGCAAACCCAAGACATAGATTGAGATTGATTCATTCCTCTAGGGTTTGGATTAGTAGGATAGGACTCTTTTGAGTCAAGATCACCTTTTCTAGGGTAGCCAATGGCTTGCCAGAATTGTACACCTTTTTGTACTATATTAATATACTAAAACGTGGCTATTTTTCTCTCTTCTCTCCATCTTTTGCTTGTGTTTTGCATGAACATGTTCTAGAAAGGTGTTTATGGGTGAAAGAAGACTCCCAAAGCTTCTGCATGTAACATCCCATACCACCAGAGCCTCACTTATATAGTGCTTATTGCTGCAATAAATATGAACCTTAGCCACTAGATTCCACGTGCTTTCTCTAATCCCAGGGCTCCCCTAACCTTGTTGGATTAGTCCCTAACCTCAAGGGTTAGTGCTAGGTACATAACATTCCTCCCCACTTAGAACATTTCCACTCTTGGAAATAAATGAAGGAGAATCTAGCTACTTGCATGAACTTTCTGTGAATTCAGGTGTATACATGTCTATCGAATCCACATAGCCACCTATCAAGGAACCAACTCAAATGAAGCTGTTGTTCCTTCACATATGACCGTGGAAACAAAACAAAAACAGAACCTTCTCAGGTCCTTGAAGAACATAAACCATCCTTCAACACTCCAACCCCTCATGGACTTGGAAACATAAAATCGCCGAGACAAATATCTACCAACTATAATGTCATGTGCATGATATGTACATGCTAATTCTTGAGCTAACCCGTGAAGGATAGCAAGATAAATAGAGTCATTAGGGCTTGAACAGGGTATTGGATGACAACAGAAGGGCATCCCGTGGATGCAAGATCAGGTCGGTACGTTGATCAGAGTGTTACAGATGAGGTCGGCTGCAAACACAATATTATGTGAATTTTCTGTTGGTCGACAGCAGTAGTCGGCCAGCATAAATGGTTGTCCCAAGTATTTGTAAAAGGTTCAACCATGCATTCATTTAGGCATTTAGTCCTATAGGGGCTGAGTTAGTAGACTAGGACTTCTAGGAGTTCTAGGACTTCTAGGGCTTGCCAATACTTGTACTACCTTTTTGTACATTATGAATATACAACCGTTTGGCCCTCCTAGCTCTATTTCACATGATTGAACCCTTGCTTGGACACCAGACAGGTGGAAGAAGGCATGGGGACATGGACCATAAGGTTTACTCAAGAAAAAGCACCAGTCTTGGTCAAAAAGCAAGAAAAAGCAAAAAGTCAAATTGAGTTGACCGTGATCGAGGGATATTATTGGCAAGAAGAGACTGAGACGAATGAAAAAGCTAAAAGCTGACTTTCCAAAAAGCAAAAGTTAAAGAACTTTGACAAAAGTTGAGTAATATTTTATTATTAAAAAGCAACAGGGAAAAGCATAGAGTAAAAAGACCAAAAGCAAAGTAAAAGAAGAAAACAAAGCAAAAGCATTGCTTTTTGCAAAAAGCAAGGCCTCCTACAAGTATAAAAGAAGCATGAACCCCTCTCTTGTTCATGGATCAAGGCTTAGGGATTTTCAGCATCAATGCCATTGCCACCCACTGCGGGACCGCTTGTGCTTGTCTCTAGCGTTTGTGTGTTGCCATCTGGCTACTTGCCTGACCGCCAGCTGCTGCCAACAACACCTCCAACTCCTGGCCAGCACCGCTGTCAGACCTGCTTCTGGCCATCATCATTGCTGCCGCCTATCCTGCTGCTGCCTGTACAAAGCACTGCAGCCTGAACCAATGTGTGCTGCTGTCGTGCCATATACCTGCAGTCAGCGCCGCCTATAGCCAATGCTTCCTATTGCTCTGCAGCGCTCAGTTCCACTTACGCCAGCCTCTGTCGCTGCTATCTACTGTACCCTAGCCGCCAACAGAACGACCTGCGCAGCTGCCTTCAGAATCAGTGTAGCCTGCAGCCTTCCTTGCGCCTATGGCAGTGTGCACACCTACATAGGTTGGTCGCATGTTTGTACAAGTTTCCAGACATCATCGTTGATTTTATGGGCTGCCCAGGTGCTGAAAACAGGGAATATAAGGTATATAAGAAAAGCAACGAGGTTTTCACATGCTTTTATGGTGCTTTCCATCCCAGAACTTATATAGGGGTTGCCCGCTATCGGAGAAGTGGATTTAGAGATGTTTTGGACAGTTTGGTCATGGAAAGTAGGTTGCTTTTGTGGACCAAGGGTGTTTTCTTACAGTTCGTGGTCTCATCCTAGCTTGCAACACATTCGAAGGTTGGTTCTACAGGAGGATCTGGGTCGAGATTACTCTAGGAGATTGCTCGTGTGGCTTGACATCTAGTAGAGTTGCCATCATTTCGTCCGCCCCAGATTGTCATGTGCATGAAAATGCCATGGACATTCTCTGGTGCTAGTCCAGAAGGGGCAGCCAGAAAAAGATCAGAAGAAGACCAGAGTTAGGAGCAAGCTACAATTTGGAGCCAGTGTGGGACTTGGAGAAGGACTTGGATCCTTGTCGGCTGTACTAGAGCAGAGCAGGAGCTGTCGGCTGAGACAAAAGGGGCTGTCGGCTGAATCAGAACCAAGGCGGCTACAGGCACATCACTTTTGTAGAAGATATATCTAGTCGGCTGGCCGACCAGCAGGTCGGCCAGCACTCCATGAAGTCCAAGAAGCCTATAAATAGGCAGTTTGCTCATTATTGTAAGCATTCTCTCCCTTATGGAGTGGATCAAGTACTAGGACAGATTTTGGTGTGTTACACCTTTTTAGCAAGGTAGCTATAGACTGAGTACCTTTTTGTACCATATGAATATACTGAATTTTCAGCTCTCTCTCTCTCTCTCTCTCTCTCTTTCTCTCTCTCTCTCTACTCTCCCTTATGTCTGCGTTTTGCATCAGCATGTTTCTCAGTGATGTTTAGGGCTGAAAGAAGACTCCCAGAGCTTCTGCGTGTTACATTGGTATCAGAGCATCAGGCTCAGCAAAGCTAAACACTGATTCAGTCCCATATGATGGTGTACATGTCCAAGGTACAGAAAAGTACACGTCTCTCTTCTCTATCTTCTGTATGCATTTTGCATCAAGCTTGTTCTAGGATGATGTTTAGGGCTGAACGAAGACTCCCAGAGCTTCCACATGTGACATTGGTATTAGAGCATCAGGCTTAGCAAGGCTAAACATTGATTCAGTCCCAGATGAAGGTGCACAACACAAGACATGGAAGAAGTTCCTAGGAGGTTCGTTAGTGGTGTTCCACAAGACCCAAGGGGAATGGTAGTCTTGTGAGTCGGGTGCCACTTGGGGCACACCAGGAAAGGCTTTCAGGCTATGGTTCCAAGGGAGGATGATCCTCCAAGGGGTGGAGTGAGAGTGCCAGACTCAATACTCAATAAAAGAAAGACTAGAGACTGTTCAGGGACAAGATGGAACAGATGCATAGATCTTCATCAGAGTTGGAGTGGATTTGGAGATCGGGCATGGTTTTTATTGAAAAAGTTTGCGTGGAAGGGAAGGATGACAGGTTTGGGAATCCAGGGATCGACAATAGTATGATGACAGTCATTCAAGAATAGAATTTGGAGTCCTGTCATCAAGTTTAGCAGAGGGGGATGTCATGTGCAAGACATGTGCATGCTAATCCTAGAGCTATTTCCTTGAAGGGAAACAAGATTAAGAACCAGATAAGTAGTTTTTGACTTGACTCTGGAGCTATAGCAGCTAAGGCATGGGTAGGAAGGCGGTGGGACTACCTAGGAGGCCGTCGGCCAATGTGCATGAGGAGAGATCTCTGTCGGTTGTAGCAAGTCGGGGACTTTGTGTAGGGGACCTGGCCGACAGCAGGTTGGCCAGTCCATCAAGGCCTTCAAGGTCTATAAATAGGCAAGGCTTGGCTCCTAGTTGTTCATTTAGTCCACTAGGGGGATGAGTCATAGATTAGCACTAGATTAGGTGTTTCCACCTTTTGATGGGGCAACCATGGGCTAGCCAAGACATGTACTTCCTTTTTGTACTATAGAATATATTGAATACTTAGCTCTCTCTCTCTATCTCTCTCTTCTCTATCTTTTGAATGCATTTTGCATCAAGCTTGTTCTAGGATGGTGTTTAGGGCTGAAAGAAGACTCCTAGAGCTTTTGCACGTGACATTTTCATTGAGGGAGGTTTTGTTGGGAAAAACAATGTAAAAGGAGTTTTGTATAAAACGTGACACCTCAGTGGACACTTGGCACCTCAGCTTGACATGTAGCATATGTGGTGGCAGCCTATGGCCACACCTTGTAAGGGGGATCTCTCCTATTTAAAGGACCATCATTATAATATAAATATACTTGCAAAGATGTAGTCTCTCGTGCATCTTGCTCTTTAGTTTAGGTTTACCTTGTTTATGCGTCCTATATTTGCCTCCAGCCATGGCCCAATTCCTTGCTCCAACATTCATGTGGTTGCATTAAGACCATAGAACTCTATTTGCAAAGAAACTTTGGAGTTCTTTGCTTGAGTCCCAAAAAGCTCGTCCAACTTTTCATAGGCTTCTTTGGAGGTAGGGAGATCTATAGCATGGTGTATGAAATTATTAGAGAGGCCAAGGGCTATGAGGCCAAAGGATTTTTGATCCCTAAGCTTCCATGCTTTTTGAGTTGCATCTTCAGCCTATGGCCTAACCTTAGTGGACACTGGGCACCTCATCTTGACATGTAGCATATGTGGTGGTAGCCTATGGTCACACCTTATAAGGGGGGTCTCTCCTATTTTAAGGGCCATCATCATAATATAAATATACTTGCAAAGATGTAGTCTCTCGTGCATCCTACTCTTTAGTTTAGGTTTACCTTGTTATGCTTCCTGTACTTGCCTCTGGCCATGGCCCAATCTCTTGCTTCAACATTGATGTGGTTGCATTAAGACCATAGGACTTTATTTGCAAAGGTTCTTTGCTTGAGTCCCAAAAAACTTGTCCAGCTTTTCATAGGCTTCTTTGGAGATAGGGAGATCCGCAACATGGTGTATGAAATTATCGAAGAAGCCAAGGGCTATGAGGCCAAAGGCTCTTTGATCACTAAGCTTCCATGCTTTCTAAGTTGCATCTTCAATCTGGGGCATCTTCTCTTCTCCTTCAATGAAAGCCATAATCCCTACCTCATGAGACTAAATTTTAGTTCAGTTTGCTAGGTATGGAAACTTCCCCATTGAACTTGTCAATGAACATGTGGATAGCCATGATATGCTATGAATTTTGGAAGGTCTTAGCAAAGGAGAGTTTCCAATGGCAGTGTCTAATCCCTTACAGACAGTGCCCCCGAAAAATTAGGGTTTCTAAAAATTAGGGCTTTCACAAATTAGTGTTTCCAAACAAGGGTGTAAATGATGCTGTAGCATGCTATAGCAACACTTTGATGATCGATTTGTATCCTCATTTTTGAAAAATTGATGGAAGTAGTTAGGGTTAAATTGCTGTGATTAAGCATGATTTTGCAAAAAATTAAAAAGCCCCAAATTGATTTTACTTTCTGTGTAATGGTAGCTTTCAGATTTGTTGCTGAAGTAGCTCTTGAAGATGTGATGTGAGCTTGCCTGGCAAGCTGTTGCAAGGAGATACTATTACTCGCTTGTTGATGAGCCTTTGTGGTTATTTTGCTGCTGCAAATCTTAGTGAGCAGCAGTATGTTGTGCCTTGGAGAGAAGTCTATGCCTCCTTGCGTATGTGCAAGTGCTGTTGAATAATCTGCACTTGTGAGAGTTGGTGTGTGAGCTGAGTGCAGTACGCACAGAGAGGAGGCTCACAGTCCGCTGCAGGGCAGGGGCGGGCATGGCTGGGCGAAGTTCTTCTCGGCTTCTACAGCCTGCAACGTGGGGGTAGTGTGTGCACAGCGGTTGGTTTGGCTTTTCCAGCTGTGGGGGCGAGCAGCTCAAGCATCGTGTGTTCTGTGGAGGAAGCGGCAACAGAATGTGGGTGGAGACCATGGATGCCGATGCTTTGATTCCAACTGTTGGATTATGGCCTAGGGTTAGCTGCCTAGTGCACAAGCTACGGTGGCTTGTACTGAAACATGGCTATGGCATTGGAGCAGAGAGAGAGAGAGAGAGAGAGAGAGAGAGAGAGAGAGAGAGAGAGAGAGAGAGAATGCACAAATTAAGAGATAGATTTGCACGACTCAAATGACGTCACTTATGTTGTATTTCTTCAATCAAGTACAATGTTTTTATAGGCTTAGAGCCTCTCCTATATGATGTCACCTCATAGTTTCTGTAAAGCAAACACACACACAAATCAACACATAGAAGAGGCCTGCAATTTCACCTCCTAACCATATCTCTATCTAGAGCACCCCCGAGCTTGAGGCACACTATCCAAGTGTGGCTAAAACTTTACCTAGGCAGTCCTCCCTGTGGTGGGGGACACAACTAATGAGCACATCACTCACTCATATAGGTTTGGGTTTGATAAAGCACACGTATTAATGAATAGGTCCTTTCACACTAGCCCACGCTGTAAGCGATCCATAAGTCCCTCATTACCTTTAGTGTCCCATAGGTTGCCAGCCATATTATGATCTTCAGGGTCATAATGACCTGTGAGGCGACTGCAACTTCTGTGGAAGACTGTGGACATATGCTACATGGCTGCTTGGAGCACCTTTTTTTTCCCTCCCCCCCCATTCCCCGGCCTTGGGCCCAAGATCCTCCTGTAGTTATCATTTTTATCCGCCCGTAGGCGATGCCGGCAAGGATGCATGGTGTGGAGTTTTGAATCTAGGACCTCCTGGTCCTGGCTATCACCTCATTGGCTGCTTGGAGCGCCTTTAGGGCAGCTCCTGGTCTATGCAAGAACAATAGGCAGCTTTTCAGTGCATGGAGTCCTGGACTCTTTTGTGTCAGGAAGCAAGGATGGGGCATTACAAGCCTCTATTGTGGCTTTTCCACCCACCTCCTCATGTATAAGCCACGGAGGGATTCCTCTCCTCTTCTAGTTTGTTTTAAAGAGGGTTCATATCTTTACTCTCAGATGTTTTTGCTGATGGAAGGACATTTCTCAGAAAGAAAAAGGGTTGCAAGTCCTTAAGCTTTATTTTCATTCTCAGCCTTTAGTTTTGGCTGTCTTGTAGAGACCTTTTGCTCTTAGAAGTAATATAGTTTGCAGTAGTTTAGGTATCTGTATGTGCATATTGCTTCAAGTATTCTGTTACTACATCCGTGTTGTTCACTTGCACTTAGACAAACCTCACGTATATGTGCACAAAACTGGCTGCTTTAAGCCAATGAGGTGATAGCTCAAGTGGTGAAGGAGTTTGCCTAAGACCAAGAGGTCCTGGGTTCAAAACCCCCTTTGGTGATTCCTCGGCAACATTGCCTATGGGCAGATAATAAGCGCCTACGTGCGGTGAAAAATTAGTAACTATGGGAGGATCTTGGGCCTAAGGCCAGTCAGAAGAAAAAAAACTCACTGCTTTAAACTAACTCTCCAGTAGTCAACTATGACCAAGTTAATGTTTATGTTACTTCAAGCACGTCCACCAGCTGCAGAGCGAACTGTGTTAAATTTAGTATTGACTTATAAGATGTTAACCATACCCCATTCTGGTGGAAAGGCTATTAATAATTACACTGATGTATGGCACTATTGGGGTCATTGGTAACAGAGAGCTTGGCACATTTCTGATGACAAGCTCATTCATATTTTTTTAAATTGGGACTTTTCTTGTTGAAAAGTTGATGGCGTGTAAGACTGTTGGCATTGGTCTGCATGCAGATAGCTTAAAGTGTTTTCCTTTGTTGTCCTTTCTAGTAATGCTCCACATCTATGTGATTGCCTAACAGACTGAAAGTGAATTTGATGCTAAGCCCATGATCATGCTACTTGGCCAATACTCTACTGGGAAAACCACCTTCATTAAGCATCTGCTGAAAGGGAACTACCCAGGTGAGCTTGAGAAGAAAACTCTAAAGGCTCTCTCTCTCTCTCTCTCTCTCTCTCTCTCTCTCTCTCAGTTTTTAATAAGTTGGACTGTTGAGGACATTTTGCAAACATATTGAACGCTTACAAGCTTATGGGTTGTCTTTCAGGGGCTCATATCGGACCAGAACCTACAACTGACCGCTTTGTTGTTGTCATGGTGCGTTCTATGCTTTTCTGATGCCATAGTGTTGGAATATTGTTCGACCTAACAGAGGTCTCAAAGCAAAGCTCTCCAAATTTGATCCTTCTCTGGGCAGGTGATCTTGTTTCATAGCCTTTTTTTAAATTCTTTTGTGCAGGGAGGCACAGACAATCGAAGTGTGCCAGGGAATACCATTGCTGTACAGGCTGATATGCCCTTTAGTGGGCTAACAAAGTTTGGAACAGCTTTCCTGTCAAAATTTGAATGCTCACAGATGCCACACCCTGTAAGCGTTTCCCGCTGTATGCATGAGTTATTTACCATGCAAGACAACCCTTCATTGTCACGGTGGCTGACACTTTTTTTTCTTTTCCTTTTGTCTTGGTGCTTGGTTAGCTCTTGGAACACGTCACCTTTGTGGACACACCTGGGGTGCTTTCTGGGGAAAAGCAACGGACGCAGCGCAGCTATGACTTTACTGGAGTTACCGAATGGTTTGCTTCTAAGTGCGATCTTATCTTGCTCTTATTTGACCCACATAAGCTGGATATCAGTGATGAATTCAAACGGGTCATTGGCTCCCTACGTGGGCATGATGATAAAATAAGAGTTGTCTTGAATAAGGCGGATCAAGTCGACACTCAACAGGTATGGTGGTTACCTGTTTCTATGTTCTCAAAGTGGCTTTCTTCCTCACAGAACCTCACTCTCCTGAACATTGTCCTTTACCTCCCATACTGTTGCCTGACTGCTGCTGCAGTTGATGAGAGTGTATGGGGCGCTCATGTGGTCTCTTGGCAAAGTCCTGAACACTCCTGAAGTGATGCGTGTGTATATTGGGTCAGGAAACCCTCTGAATCCATTTTATATTATAGTTTTTTGTTGGTATAAATTATAGGCATGAATTTCAACCAACCAAATGAATGATCAGAAGGCTGTTTTTGAGGTGCATTTGTGTTTTGGGCAGATCATTCAATGATAAACCCATAAACGAACGGGCTGTAGGTCCCATTGGCAAGGAGCTCTTTGAGAGGGAGCAAGAAGACCTGTTAGCAGACCTGAAGGACATACCTAGGAAAGCTTGTGATCGACGGGTAAGGTTTTGGCCTTCCTTGCTTGTTATGTCCAACTACTTGCTATTGGTACAGCTGGAGACACTCCTCTTCCTGACTTTTGCAGATAAATGAGTTTGTTAAGCGGGCACGAGCAGCAAAAATCCATGCGTATCTGATCAGCCATTTGAAGAAGGAAATGCCTGCTATGATGGGCAAAATGAAGACACAGCAGCGTCTTGTTGACAACTTGGAAGAAGAGTTTGCAAAGGTGTGCACTCCTTTGTTCTTCTCATGTCTTGAGGTACAACTTAAAAATTATTTACTGATCAGTGACTCTCTGTGTGACCATGTGAAGGTCCAAAGGGAGCATCATCTACCAGCAGGAGATTTCCCTAACGTTGAACACTTTCGGGAGGTTCTTTCTGGCTACAATTTTGACAAGTTTGACAAGCTGAAACCCAAGATGATTCAGGCTGTTGATGATATGCTTGGCTATGATATCCCAAATCTCTTGAAGAAGTTTCGCAACCCATATGAATGAGAAGCATGGTTTTGTGCATCCTTGTCCATATGGTCAGGAGCTGATGCACTCAGCTTTAGCTATATGTGATGTTTTCTATTTTACTGTGATGGCAATGGCTGCTGGAACCTTACGTGAATTGGCTCGGTAGGGCAAGCTTTGCCTTGTCTTATACTTGGTTCACCTTGGGTGTATACTTGTTCACTTTTTCCTTTGACATAGCACTTGTATGGTGTGTGCCATATAAGCTGGAGGATCTCCGCAGATCTTGGGGCTACGGTTTTACTGTGAACAAGCAAGGTGCACTTCAAGCTTTACATGGCATGAGTAAGCTTTGCCATGTGGGTGCAGAGAGTGCTGAATCAATGCTTATGGCTTCCTTTCTGTTGGGTTCTTGACAGCCTAGTGACCTTCATAAAGCATACTCAGATTTTCAAACTCAGCATCTTATCGGCTATTCAAATGTATAGTAGTATTCAAGCACTAGAGCATCACAGACACTCAGTATTATATACTTAGGGTCGGGGCATGGATTAAGGTGCTGACTTTTCATTATTGCTTTATGGTTTACTATGCACCATGGACTACATAATATATTTTGTTACTACATAGTCCATGGACTCAGCCCTGTATTTCATATGAACGTTGACAGTTGAAATGATGGTATTGCGCATAGCGACCTCGAGATGGGGAGACTACGTTGGTGATTGAAGGCAAGCACAAGAGGGATGATTGCTAGGCCCATGCACGCCTCCTCACAAGCAAGTAGGGTACCTAGAGGAGAAGAGATGCGCACTTATCTGTGAGTACCATCATCAAAATTCAAAAGAAGGTAGCATGCCTGCGTTGGTAGCACATGCCGAGGGGGGAAAGGCGGGGGGGGGGGGGGAAAGGCGTGGGGGCAAGGTGAGACCGAGAGCCGAGGCATAGGGTGGGGGCATGAGCGACATGGAGGAGGAGGAGGCAGCGAACGATGACCGAGAGCAGAGGTGTAGGGTACGATGACCGAGAGCAGGGGCATGAGCGACATGGAGCAGGAGGCACAAGTAACATACCTGGAGGCGGGGAGGGGGGGGAGAGGGCGGGAGTGTGTGGATATGCATGGTGCCCAATGTGCAACTGGGTGTGCGTGATGCACGTGTAGGTGCAAAGGTGTGAACATGTATGTGAATGTGCGTGCACGGGTGGTGTGTATGTGCAGGTGCAAGTGTGTGCATGGGCATGTGCGTGCGTGAAGGTGGGTGCATTTGCAGATGCAAATATAGTGTTTGCATGTGCATGTTTTTAGTTGTTTTTTGATGTTTCTAGTTATGTTTTTGGGTTTTTGTGTTTTTTATCATTCCTTATGAAGGTACTAACTATACACACACTTGAGCGGGGATGCTACATTATTGGCTTTAGGGTTTGTGGCTTACCATGCATGCAGCATGGGTAAGGACAAAGAATCGCTTGCACCATTCATGAGACAAAATCTTGGATGCCATCATCATCAAATTTACTGGTGCGTTTGTTCAAACTTCGGTCTTCCTATTGGTGAGTCGATGTTGTGGATGGCTTATAGGGGTGTTATGGAACTGTGGGGATTTGGGGGGAATTTGTGAGCAAGCACGTTGGGTGGCTCATAAAAAATCGAAACTTTTGGGGGTGTGACTACTTTGCAAGGTCTTGGTGGCTCCAAGGTTTCTTCCGCCTACTGGTGGGTCTAGCACCCATGTCTTGAGGGTGCTGCCTCTGTTGTCCACTCCTACTTAGACTTTGGGGGTCGCACCGGAGGTAGGGCCTTGGGTCTCCACACCCATTTGGGTTTGTTGTTCAAGGGTGAGTTTGTGAAGGTCTGTGGCATGGATTTTTTAAATCTTGGCACCTAGATGTGGGGGTTACCTTTGTAGAATCCTTTTGCTTCTAGTAATTTTATTGGGACCCATTGACTTTTCATGGTGCCCTTTTGATGGTATTGGGGTATTGAGGCCATCGCTTAGATTTTTGTCTTGAAGGGTTACAACGGGGTGCTTGGGACTCAAATTGATAGGAGCCTTGGTCTTCTAGTAGCAGATCTTTGCCAATCGTTGGTCTTTGGGCCAAATGGTGGCTGCCCAATCTTTCCTTGGGCATCGAATCCGCCTTGGCTAGCTAGGATACTCTTGGCTACCCTAGCTAGCTAAGGCTCTTGGGTACCCACTCCTCCTTAGTGCGCTCTCCTAGAGTAGATTAAAGTTAGTGTTTGAGAGAAAAAACTCTGCTTCAAAACAATTAATAGTCATGAATTGAAAATTGTTCACCATGGTACTGGTCGCTTGTGTAGATGGTGTGAGTTGTGTTATATGATGTAACAGCTTACCATGTCACTTCTTCTAGTTGATAGTCACATTTGATAGTTGGTCTAATGAGAACGTCTCCCACCAAGACAAAACATTATGGCTAGCTCGGGTGTCGACCAAGGCTGGCCTTCCTCCTAGATGGTCTTCTTGGGGAAACTCAAACTCAAGGTGAGTGGGTTCTATGGGTGTTTTTGTTTCGGCCACATCGTGGAGATCAGTTACATGTACAGAGATCTGTATGCTTGAGAGTCTACAATCTCTTGGGGTCTTCTTTATCGACTGCCTTGAGCCGTGCCCTTCGTTTTTAGTTGTTAGCCCTTGTGCTTCCATTTCTCTCTCCTTGCTTGTTGCATCTATGTGTGCTGCTACATTGATCTCTTCATTGTGGAGATCAATGTAGCAACACACACATGATTGTAGCAAGCAAGAAGAAAAAGATAGAAGCACAACACTCAAAGTAGATTGATAAGAATGAGTGAAGTACAAGTGAAGTGACATGATAAGGTCCCTAGTTTGATAGTAGTTGCATTTTTCTTTCTTCTTAGGCTTATCATCCCTTTTTAGTATCCTTACGAGAAGATTGGACTGATTCTTGCCTTTGGCTTATAGCCACTTTGAGAAAAGGCTTTTACCTTTTGATTGGCAGCAAGTGTCTAATCTTCCACATGTATACTAGTTCGGTTTTGTTGAGATTGCTTTCCTTACAAGAGCACTGTAACCAACTCATCAAAAGTAAGGGCATTAGGATTACTCTTCATCATGAACCGAAATGTAGATGCAAAACCTTGGTATAAATCTGATAGAGTTGTGAAAACCATAGATACCAAAGAACTATCCGGATAGGTCTCATCTAGTTGCTCCCTGAGATCTTTAATTCTTATGAGAAAGTCATCCATTAAATCTCTCATTTATATACTTGGACTGTAACTGCTTGCGTAAGTTGGCTACTTGTGTCTCGTGACACCTAGCAAGCGTATCCCAAGCATGCTTTGTAGTTATACATGAGCGAATATAAGGAATAATGCTGCTTTTTACTAAAAGTGCCACGAATATGAGGAATACTGCTCCTTTTTACTAAAAGTGCCACTAATGCATATGCCTATGCTTCCTTGCTATCATACCATTTGGCTTGTTCTGCCTTGGGAGGTGCAGAGGTGGATGCCACAGTTACATCTATATATCACCATCGAAAGTACTTGTACTATTATTGAAACATGAATCTTAGCACATGATCATCATTGCACCATCGCTCAATCCACCATCCACATGACCAGGCTTTAAATTTGGCACCCGTACGGGAGCCTTTCACAATTTCAAGTGCCAAATGGCACCTCCGTTTTCTGGTAAAAGTGCCAACGTGGCACTTTGAAAAAACAAGGGAAGTGCCCAATGGCACCTAGCCTTAGGGGTCTAAGTGACCAGGGGTATATATCCTATATAATATATATAATATAGTAAATATATTTAATATAGTACACAATACATAATAAATATGGAAAGTCTTCAATAATTTATGATGCCTTTAAAAATTCTCTTGCTATAATGTATTTTGTGTGATGAGAAGACGTCTATTGAATTGTGAAAGCTTAATGCACTTACAAAACTAATATGTTTTCATTACTCAAAGTAAAGTGGTTTGTTATTAAAAGAGGCACTCAAAGTTTTAGCCAAAGGTGACATTTTGGCACCCATGGTTGATGGCAAAAGTGCCACTAGATTTTCTATGGCACCTAGACTTAGGTGCCAAATTTAAAGCCTGCACATGACACCTCAATGGGTATCCTCGTATAGTGTGACATCTCAATCGATACCCTCACACATTGCAATCCATACGATATCTCAATTGGTATCCTCGTATAGTGTGACACCTCAATTGGTATCCTCGGATAGTGCAACACTTCAATCGGCTTTCTCGCACATGTTAGTACCTATACTCAGACATAATCCACACTAGTTAAACAGAAAAGAAATTGATTATTCAAAGATTCATTAACATCTCACTCATCTCTCATTTTATAAATAAGTAAGAATAGACTTTAGCATGCATACTCTAAATATTCTTCACACTATAGATATTAATTTATAACATCCTAATTAAGAATTTAGTTTTTTAAAAATATTTTCAAGAAAAAAATTTGTATCAAAATTTAAGTTTCAGAGGGGACTGGTCACTTCGTCTCAAAACTTCTATCATGAAAGCAGTAATATGTAAAATTAATTTGGTGGTATGGGACATCAAATTCATTTTATATAGATACACTAAACACATTTATGTCTTCTATCTTTTACTATCTTATGTGTATAAATGCGCCTTTGTGGTATGGGGGACACTTAGACGTGTTTCACATATGTTCATTTGATTGGTATATTGTATATCTGCATTATGTGTTGATCAAGTTTTTCACACCAATCTTGAAGCCATTCTCTCATGGATTTACGTAACTGAGGATAGTTGTTGTAACCCAAGCAAGAGGGAATGTTATGAGAATTCCTCGAGTATTGAGAATTATATTTCTTATTTTATATCGGAGACACTTGTGCATATTGTGCCTGTTGGTACGTGTAATTTGATATTATGGATACCTATTCCTCATGATGGTGTTAGAATTAATTGATGTCTTCAATTGATTAACTAACGTGTATTATGTCTATGAGTATAGGTACTGAGATGTGTGAGGGTATTGAATGAGGTATCACTCTATACGAGGATACGAATTGAGGTGTCGTATGGATTAAGATGTGCGAGCGTATCAACTATATATGAGGGTACCAATTGAGGTGTCGTATCAATGGTGGATTGAGCGGTGGTTTTTCAATTATACAGAAAGGTTTTGGATAAAAAGGTGACATAAATTAAGAGCCTTGATCTAGTCTTAGATCTAATGATCCAAAAAATTCAATAAACCATTGAATCCTTTTAGTCAAAGGTCTCTAGATTCTCTATTCTTTTATCTAAAAGACTCAAGAAAACACATGCTATTACTTTCAAACCTTAAGAATTGTTTGTACACTCCACGATTCAAATTGATAGAGGCTTGCAGCATTTTTAAAACTATTTTCATATTTGAAATAAATTAAATCAAATCTATAAGAGATTTATACCATGGAATTTTGAATTGCTTCAAAATTATGTTTTTGGATTTAAACCTTCAAGATATCCTTATACTTGCCAAAGATCTGATATCACTGAAACATGAATCTTTCTCCAAGTTCAAATATAAATCATATTCTCAATAATAAATAAATTGAATACAGAAAATAATTCTAGTATAGAGAAGGTGAACGTGAACATTTGAAAAATACTTAACCACACAAAACACAAGCATTGGATGCAATCTCTCTCCCGACGTGTGTGGCTCCTTCTCCCACACGCGATTTTTATGTCATATTCATTATTTTAGTCCTTGGAGACAATAATAGCATATTTTACACTTTTAGGCTTTTTCTTTATATATAAATAACCTTGTTAAAAGTTTCTAAGGGTTATACATGACAAAATCCTTGCCCAATGATAAATACTAATGGGCCTTTACACATAAAATAATCTTGTGTACATTTTCACATAAAATCTAGCTACATGATAGGCTATAAATGATTAATAAAATTCTATTACCTGATTAGCACATGATCTTTATCTTCACACCACTGCTCAATCTACCATCTATATGACACCTCAATCGATATCCTCGTACATCTTAATCCATATGACACATCAATCGGTACTCTCGTATCGTGCGACACCTCAATTGGTACCCTCGTACATCTCAGTACCTATACTCATAGATATAATCTACGTTAGTTAAATAATCAATTGAACATATCAATTAATCTCAACATTGTCATGAGGAATAGGTAACTATAATATCAAATTACATGTACCAACATGTATGGTACACACATGCGTCCTCGATATAAAATAAGAAATAGGCAACCATAATGTCAAATTACATGTACCAACGCCATCATGAGAAATAGGCAACTATAATATCAAATTACACGTACCAAAACAGGCACGATACACAAAATAAGAAATATAATTCCCAATACTCAAGAGTGATTCTCATAACAATTATGCTATTGTGTTGATAAGACAGGGTGTGCCTCAATGCCAATAACAACATTCCGAATTCCTATGGTGAGACCAATACATGGTGCATCATATAGAACCACAATCGGTAGTTAGTCTTGTTAAGCTTATCCTTAGGAAAAGCATCCCAAATACATCACTGCCTGCCATTCTGCCTGCAACAAGCAACTAATCCCTAGCACAAAATGAAAATATCCCAACTACCTGCAGTTATTGTTAATGTCCAGTGAATGTAACCAAAATGACCAGTAGATCACTGATGTGACGATGGAAACCTGTGGAATGTATGAAAAATTACAGTGTGAATGATACTTAGCAAGAATGTTGACATATCGAGCTCAACTAATACGACGGACATTGATGACCCGCCTGGGGAGAGAGCTTCCGCACTTATGCCATTGGCCTGGTTGTTGGTGAGATTATGGCCGATATGTCGCTAGTGGATGACAGGCTGCGTAACAACCACTTTGGAGTACTAGAGTTATGGCATAGTAATAGCGACAGATCATGTAGTCGGGTTCACACTATAGACCGGACCATTTTGAATGTTGTTGTTGTAGGAGAGTTCTTTCCCTTTATATGTGTACTCTTTTCTTTAGATATATGGTTGTAGAGAAGAGAAGAAGAAAAAAAAGAATTCAGCCATCCATCCGTCTTGTGTGTCTTGCACTCTCGTGTGTGTGTGTGTGTGATGGCAAGGAACTCAAGCCCTCTCTCTTTCCCACATTCTCTTTATGATATCAGAGCTCGGTTCATGTGAGAGCTAAGGAGGCAAGCAAGAGGCAAGAACACGCAAGCAAGGAAGCGATACACAGGTAAGAGCATCATCATCTCTTTCCCTTCTTGGTTTAGGTATGATTGAGGAGCTATCTTTGCAGGCTTGGAGGTGCCTATGTGGTACACAATACTTTGCTTCCAAAATCGCGTTTCAGGTGTGTCTCGGTCTCTGTTCTATTACTGCAAGGTAGTTTCGACAATTTTGGAAAGTTTTGGTTAAGAACTGTCTCTGGTCGAAATCTGGTTATTGTAGTGTAGCAGTGCATTTTGGGAGTGCAGATAGTGTTTGCACATGTATTGTTGACATTGGGTATATGTACATGTACTTTGGTAAGATCTAGTGACCTATAGGTTGTGTTGAAGTATTGCTATAGTAGTCACAAAAGATACTGCTGTATTATAGGTTGTATACAAAAATTATCTGTTGTTTTTTGATTGTTGCAGGAAAACATGTTTGGCGGAATCAAGCAGATTGTTAGTGAGAAATTGGACAAGAACAACTTCCATGCCTAGAAGTTTAGAATGACCAATTTCCTTATGGTGGGTAAAGGATTTTGGGACTATGTCAAAGAGATGGGAAGGCAAGGGTGTAGCAAAATGGACATAAAATTTTCCCACATGATAAGAAATAAAAAAAAACTCAAAACTATGCCTTTGAAAACCTTTTAATATCTAAATTTAAACATTCAAAAGAAATTAAAAAAATGCAAATATTGTGAAATGAAGTGTGAATATTTTAAAAAATACAACATTTACAAGATCAAGATCGCACAAAAGAGTAAGGCCCCTATACTTAAATCTTAAGACTAACATTCTAATACATAGTCAAATACATGCATACATGCATTCTCTCTATACTTAAGTCTAATACATAGTCGAGTACATACATTCTCTCTCTCTCTCTTTTTTTTTTTGTAATATAGGATATATTACCAAAATTACTTTACATACATACATTCTCTCTCTCTCTCTCTCTATGTATATGTATATATATGTATATATATATATTATAACATACATTCTTGCCCTATAATGTGTGGGTGTGTACATTCTCTCTCTCTCTCTCTACACACACACACACAATATATGAAATTCAAAAACCTTTTACACCCTTTCACAACCAAATTTAAAAAAAATGTTTATTTGTTTCTTATGAGTCAACAAATTTTATACCACTGAAATGTACGATTCTCGGGAACCTTTCGGTCAATTTCCAAAATTTGTCGGTTTTTTTATGTCATGAACAAATGGGTTGGGCTGTCAAACATGTTTGAGGGAAACATGTAGGGCGGAGGACATTCAAGGGTGGACATGATGGCCATTGTCGTACAACTGGTTTTGATGTAAGCCCGTGGTGGACTTTGGAGGCAAACCTGTCGCTTCAGCCACTTAAAGGCTCTGAGCCCCTCTCAGTCCCACCCACCTTCTCTCGTCGCCCTCTGTGGTTGCTCAACGCCCTCCACAGGTGCCCCTCTCTCCCCCTCTCAGCTTTCATCTTTCAAGCTTCACACGGTGGGTAGGTGGTAGTTGTTGGCACTCTCCCATCCATCATCTCCTCCTCATTTATTGATTTGCGCCTTTTCGCTTCATAAGCAGCCCCTCAGTCACTGCTAAGCCGCTTCGATCACAAAAACTACGAGAGGTTAACCGCTGAAGATTGATTATCGCTGGTACATTTAGATATAAATATGCATGCACAATGTACAGAAATCATCAAACCTAGCCAGTGTTTGAGCTCTCTTCGATTTTGCCCTTACAGACATACTTTCAGCAGGTTAAATTTTCATATATTCAAGGCTTGAGCATGGAGAAAGCTTCTCCGAGCGTAGACAGCCTTCATCACAGATCACATGCTGGTGCCCATGTATACGATGGGACAACCAAGCATGGTTACACATATGATGAAACCAGTAATCATAAAGAGGCTCTGCAACATAATAATGAAAATAAAGCCCACCCCTTGCTTAGGGGTGGGCAACCTCCCCTTGCCCACAGCTTCTCACACAATCAAATGGAGGTTCTTACAGCAATCTGTGATACTATATTTCCCTCTGTACAGCCCCCTCCAGACGAAACAGCCAGTGATCTCCAATCCTATTACAAATTATCAGCATCAGACTGGCAAGTCCCTGACTATGTAAGTATCTACATATGTATATCCATCCAGAGATATGTGCCTTTGTGTCACACTTTTGCTGGGCCCTGACCTCAGGAATGCTCATGCAGGCAGCCGGGTTCTTGAGCAGACAGTTAAAGCGGACTCAGTTGATGCTCATGAGCTTTATACTGTTCCTCCTTTCAACCAGATTAGGGACCTTTGTTCTCTGCGGGGCCAAGAGTTTTGTGAAGGAATTCCCCTTCCTTGAAGCCTTCCCAAGGTTATCGTTGGAGAAAAGGGAAAGGATCATAAGGATGTGGGCCACCAGTCCCTTGATCACATTGCAGATGATCTTCAAGGCGTTCAAGGGTGTGGTGGGGTGGAATTGCTTCGCTAGGGTAAGTAGGTTGCATTTCATTTCTAATGCGATCAATACTTAACTCATGGTTGCATTACATTATGCTATGTACATGGGCTTTTTTGATAATTTAAATATTTTTGTTGATCATTTTGAGTGCATCACATTTTATCCGTTTATGAAGTCTGTGATCCTGATTACATGATGCAATTCACATTGTAATTGGCGTTGTTGTGTCCCACTTCGATTTTTTCATGTTGATTTGTGGAGCTCTATTGGAAATTGCAGGCTGATGGTGCCGGTTACAATCCCACATGGAAGGCAATAGGATATTATTTGCCTGAGAGAGCAGGTTCTAATCACAATAAAAAGCCTTTGGAAGGCAAAGTAATTAATGTAAAGGAAGAGCAAGCATTGTGTGATAGGTTGAGAGAATTCGGCTTTCGGGCTCACGAAGGAGAATCTGACATGCAAAGTATGAGCACAAAAAAGAAGACGGGTCATATGAGAGATGTGACTGTGCAGTGTGATGCGGTGGTGGTGGGTTCAGGGTCAGGAGGGGGGGTTGTGGCTGGGGTTTTGGCCAAAGCTGGGTTTAAGGTCCTGATTATTGAAAAGGGAGACTACTTTGCAAGAGATGATTATTCACATATTGAAGCCTCTAGTGCCATGGCTATGGTGGAAGGCCCCACCTACCTTGTCAGCAAAGATGGATCAATCTTGATTAGAGCTGGGTCTACTGTTGGAGGTGGCTCTGCTATCAACTGGTCTGCTTCATTAAGAACCCCTGATCATGTATTAAGAGAGTGGGCTGATGATCTTAAGCTTGGATTGTTCAAAGAAGAGAAGTATCAGCAAGCCATGGATGTGGTTTGTGATAGAATGAAGGTGAAGGTGGGATTTAAGAAGGAGTCTTTGCAGAACAGGGTATTGAGAGAAGGGTGTATCAAGCTGGGTTATCATGTGGAGGATGTGCCATGCAATGCGGTGGGAGAGCATTACTGTGGGTGGTGCGAATACGGGTGTTCGAGTGGGGCAAAGCAATCAACAGCAGAGACGTGGCTGGTGGATGCGGTAGGAGCAGGAGCATTGATCTTGGCTGGGTGCCGGGCGGTGGAGGTTTTTCACTGCCGTGGACAGAGAAAGAAGCGGCAGGCGGCTGGCTTGGTGGCGGACATATTGCGTGGGAAATTATATGTGCATGCACGTGCTGTTGTGGTGGCTGGTGGGGCACTGCAGACGCCTTTATTGCTTCGAAGAAGCGGGCTTCGTAATTGCGAGATCGGCCGCAATCTGCATCTGCATCCATCGATTCTTGCATGGGGATATGCCCCACTGAGATCAATGGCTGGAGATGAAGACAAAGATTGTGCCTTTGAAGGTGGCATAATTACTGCCTGCAGCCGTGAGCTAGCCGGCGAGAACTGCAGTGATGGATATGGTGCACTTTTGGAGTGTCCGTCTGTCCTGCCTGGTGCTTTTTCCTTCATTGTGCCGTGGGCTTCCGGTGCTCGATTCAAGCGCACCATGCAGAGATACTCCCGCACATGCCTTGTTTTCTCGCTCACGCGTGACCGCACGTGCGGAACGGTGACAGATGACGGCAATGGCTCTGTCACTGTTGACTATCGCCTATCCCCCACTGATGTCGCCATCTCACTGGACGCTATCCAGCTAGCTGTCCGAATTCTAGCTGCTGCTCCCGGTGTTGTTGAAGTGGGCACCATGAGTGCCGACGCCGACTCCTGCCACCCTGCTGATGTGGACGCCTACTTGGCCCGCATTCGTTCGCGGGGCATGCATGGCCTCAACTTCAGCATGCAGTCAGCCCACCAGATGGGCACCTGCCGCATGGGCGTAGACCCCGCCTCCTCTGCCGTTGACCCCTCCTGTGAGACCTGGGAGGTGGAAGGCCTCTTTGTGGGGGATGCCAGCATTTTTCCTACTGCCATCGGCGTGAACCCCATGGTCACTGTCCAGGCCATCGCTTTTTGCACTGCCCAAAACATACTTCATTATCTCAAAGCCACAGCAGCAGCAGGAGGATGTATATGAATATGTGGACCATTTTAAGGACTCAAATATCTATAGTATTACAATGGAGAGAGAAAGCTAGCTTGCTTTCTTCTGCTTGACTCTTTTTTGAAAAGCTTGCCAAAGTGGCTCAAAAAAGTGAGGCAAGTACCTAAACAAGTCTCAGCCAATGCAGATTACAATAATAGTCTTTCGAAAAGCAGAAAAGTTACAGAATGTAAATTATTACTCTTAAAAAAAAGGATGCATTTAACTTCTTGGTCACCCTGAAGAAATGTGTCCCTAGCTCTTGTTTGTTTCTTTGCTTTCCTTGTAAAGAAAGTGTACAATAAACACATGGTTTTGTTTTGTTTGCAAATTTGTACAATAAACACATGGTTTTGTTTTGTTTGCAAACTTATAATACATTAGTGACAAAATTATTTAGTGTTCCATAAAGTGGAACCTTAAAATCATTTAGCTGAAAGATGAATTTGATGCTTCCTCAATGCTTCAGAGAAAACTCTTTTTGAAAAAACATGCCCAGAGTGCACATGAAGAATGCATCCAAGTGTCACATGTTTCCTTTCACATCTTCTTTGTCCTTGGTTCTGAAGAGCTAACCCTTAGATAATTTAAAATTGCATTTTTTTTTCAAGAGTTAAAAAAAAAACTTTTTAAATTCAAGGATGTTATGCAGTGTTTGGAGAAGGTTTTAATGGTAATACCTGCAAATTTCCTAATAATTGCAGAATTTACTTGCACTATCCATCGTTGTGTGTGAGGCATGACCAAAATTCGTCTGAGTGCCAAAAAATGCATGATTTACTATTTTGGGCAGTCTCCATTGGTCAAAAGGGGCTTGCAAATTGCAATTCTTTGTTGAGGGCCCACTTTGATTTGTCTGAAAACCTATCAAATGAAAGGCAGAATGAGTCAAGATTGGAGATGCCTCATGTATAGACATTGTACTGCCTGTGCATGTCAAAAAACCAGAGCATCGGAAGGGTCTCTTTGAAGCAGGAGTGGGAAACAGTAGGCCCATGGGTGGATCTCTTTTACAGAACTTGCATCATGACCAAAAATTATATATATATATATATATATATATATATTTGGGGTCAGTTTGGGCACCTTCGACTGCTCAGAAATGGTCAAAACCTGATTTGCCAGTGATTTACACCTAGTTGGAGACTTGTAAGTTGTGCTTGAGCATAGGCAATTTTGCTAATTTTAGGTCCTCCTTTGGAGTTGACCTGGAAATCTTGTCTCTCTGTGGTTTCCTTTTACCTTAAACGAATTCCAACAAACTATAAAACACACTCGGCATTAGCTTTTGGCACCAAATCAAAATAGTCATTTTTCTTTTCCCTTTGAACATAAGCCTATATTGTTCCTTTTTTCATCAAAGAGTAAATCTTTCAAGTTGCATCAAGATGTACAATATTATAAGGGCTTGAAAGATGTAAAACCTTACCGAGAATATTCAATTACAAAAAGGGATGATATGGTAGAAAAACTACCAAACAAAAGATTAATACAACATACTTATCAAATTAATGATGATATTCCATTTGCGCAAAAAAGATGCCTATAGGCTTTGCTTTTCCAAATCTCCATGGCCTCTCAACAAAATCCATTGTCTCTTCCCCTTTGATTGCAATCTTCAACAAGGCATCCAAGCTATTGATTTCCATCTTGTTACGCCACTTTGTTTTGATTTTTGTTCGAGAGCTGAAACCTTGTTCACACATGGCAATGCTACAACATTGCACTAGAGCAACCTTGGCAACGCACAATACATTAGGATATGTTTCACTCCACATTTCATTGCTTGCCAAAACTGATGTCAATTCCACCAAATTCATTCTTGCCCAATCCACAGCTGCTTGGCGTTTAAACATTCTAAACTCTCTCTTAAATGATTCTCCACCATCAATAATAGGAGAAAACATTTTACCATTGACAACTTTTGACACTCCATAGAATGAAGCAATGTTGTCACATTCTGTATTGCCAAAATCTTTGAGCAACTTCTCATGAGTGGGGTGTTGAGCTAGGACGAGAATTTTAATGCAACTCAACACGGAGTTATTTGCAAACCTCTTTTCCAAATTGTCACATATTTTCTTTGAAAAAATAAATTGAAAAGTTAAGGCATTATGCAAGTCCACACCATTTGATTTATTGTCCATAGAACATATCACCTTTCAAGGATGAGCACAATGCATGCAAAAATCCATCTTCAGGTCCATAATCAGGCATTCTGGGATACCATCCTATGCCTAGTTGAGAGGCATTCATATCTATCACCCTTTCTTCAATAAACTCCACTTGGATACATAGAATAGTATTTCTTACCACCCCTTGGATGGTGGTCACGTCTATATAATCCTTTTGAAACTTTTGACTCAAAGTAGTCAATTTTCCCAAAATATCTACAAGAAAGTGCATGGCATACATACATTCAAATGTACTCAACATTGCATATAGATCCACACGCTCTTCCTTCAAAATTACCAATAAGGCATCCATTGATTTGCACATCCTTGCCAAGCAATTATGGCGACTTAACCATCTGATTTCATAAATGCGTTGCATTTTTATTGTTTCGCAATCCATTTCTTCTTGAAGAGCTTTCAACCCTTCCATTCTATTGGAACTACTAGAAAAGTAGTTTGCAATTGCATTTACCAATTTATCAATCTTTTTAGCATAGAGAAGTTTTTTAGAAACATCTGATGTTGCTAAATTTGTGCGATGGGCTACACAATGAATGGAAGTTAACATAGGATTTAACTTTTTAAGAAGTGTGGCAACACCTCTCTTTCTTCCAATCATAGTTGCACAACCATCTGATCCAAATCCTATCAACTTTGTTAAATCTAAATCAACTTTTTGCAACTCATCCAAAATGGCACTGTACACACCTTGAGCCATACTATCATTAATACGAACCATTCCATAAAATGTTGTTTGAGATACACATCCTGCTTCTAAGTAGGAAAGATATACGATCATGTGATGGTGTATGGATATATCGATGGATTCATCCACCATTACTCCAAACCATGGACTCAACTTTACCTTTGTGAGTGTGTTATCCATGATACATTTTGAAATGCAAAATATCATATCCGCACAACTTTTGTCATCATTAAATAAACCTATCAAGCATTTTGCATCCACATCTTTCAAAAGCTCTAGTAAAGATGGAAAAAGTGCAAATGTCAAGTTATTTTTAGCAATGAAGTATGCACTTTTAAACAAAGTAAGCAAGGCATCATCTTGTGACTCATGCATTTTTCTCATTCCTTGTTCCATAGCTGATTGACCAAACAATTTCGCATTCCTTGCATCTCGATGGCATTGTGTTCTAGCATGTGATCTCAAATTACTAGTTTTGAAGTTTCTTGACCCTCCCTTGGCATATGCACTTTTTGCATGAGGAAAATCCAAACAATATGAACAAAACAATCTCACTTTATCATTGTCATATATTAACCATTTGAAAGTAGTTAACCAATTATCTTGCCACAATTTTCTACACTCAATTTTCCTTTCCTCTTTGAAACCATGCACAATATCATCTTCACATTCATTGTCACTAATGACAATTTCTGCATCATGTAACTGCTTACCATTCTCATTATTTTTTTATCTTTTGTGCACATTATGTGTCACTCCAGAAAATTGTAACAAGGTGCGTTGGTTCTTTGGCAAATTTCTCATTGCCTATAAATCAAAAGCAAACAACAACTTAGAATTTAGAGCAAAGTGTTACACTTTAACGTTTAAAAGACACCAAAAATAAATACCATTTTAGAGCAAAGTTAATAATTCGAGCAAAGTTGTAATTTGTAAACTTTAAAGTTTACAAGACACCAAAAACAAATAACATTTTAGAGCAACAAGAATTCTGAACAAGCAATAATAATATTAAGCGAGGTGAAGTTAGTCAAAACTTTGAAGTTTGAACAAGCAACAATAATATTAAACGAGGTTCAGCTTTCAACTCATAGCGTGGAAAGTTGGAAACGCTCACGATTCTCTGGAGTATGGACTGCGTTTTGCTCACGGATCTCGAAATGCAGCAGGCTGCATTGCTAGCTACGGTCTACCTCCAAGTTGATGCTTGCCTTCAAGCCTTCGTGGTAAGGAAGGTGATTTGGCGTGTATCAAAAGTCCCGGAGCTGAACAGAATGCAAGAACGAGAGAGAGAACACTGTTACATAAGTAGTTAAAAAAAATATGTTTCTCAGAACAGCAAAAATGCATAGCCTACTTAACATACTCCTAAAACATAAGTAGAGATAAAGCCTACTTAACGTACTCCTAAAAACATAAATAAAATAGAAAAGCGTCTCTCAGAATAGCAAAAATGTAATTAAATAAATAAAAATGCAAAAACGTTTCTCAGAATAGCAAAAACATAGACCTTACGGTTTACCGCACATGTGCAGTAACTACCCAGACAAGCATAACAACTTTTTAAATTTTGGCTGCTAATTAACTACCCTGACAAGCATAACAACTTTTTAAATTTTGGCTGCTAATTAAATTCGTGAGAATTTTCTCAAGCATAGTAAAGTATCAACAAACAGTAAACAAAAACAGTAGAATTACCAATCAAAAGGTTATAAAGAGTAGAAATGGCCTTAGAAGCTTACTTGTTTTGGGCTTTTCTCTGCAGCAACCATGAAATGGTTTTGGAGCACAGAACCTAGGAATAGAAAGATTAAACACATCCCAAACATAACTGTGATAGGAAAGGCAATGACCTGCACAAAATTTTTACAATGTTCTACTCAGCAACCTATTTACACCCTAAGTTCACAAGGCTTTGCCCTTGATCTTTACTAGTAGCAAGACATTACTAAAGAATAAGGTTGATGAGAACTAAATCAAACCATGAATAGCTGACAGCCTGACTCGACATAAGCACTGCAGCTTCAAGCTTTAACGCAGCCTCAAGCTTTAACGCAGCTGAATCACAGAACAGTGAACTTGAAAATGCTGGTGGATTGGCCAGTGGTGTGAGTGGTGATTCGTGAACGCCGAACTGTGAGTCGTGACACTTAGGCTCTCGACTCTCGAGTCTCAGCAGCAGCAGTGAGCACCGCGTTCAGCTATGCGCAAGCTCTTATTTATAGAAAAGTTTAATGAGGCTCTAAATTACAATTAAAATTGCTAATCAATCGGAATTTACAATTTAATTGCAAGATGCTCACACAAGTCATAGGCTATAGCTCATCAGTGTTGGCAAAATTAGTAAGTTATCAATTAATTTCATAGCGGTGCAGGCTGGGACGGTGGACATGAAATTCCTTTTTTTTTTTTGGGTAGAAACTTTGATTTAAATTAGAAGAAAAGAAAAGTTACAGCTACAGCAGAGATAAAGGCTCTGCGAGGGGCACAACTGCTTACATAGTCCTGCATAGGAACATTTGAGGGCTTTCTAACAAAATAACAAGATTCTTGTACTATGAGGAAAGGATTCCATCAATCATTGACAGTCGATCTCTTGAGTAGATCTTCATGAGCCTAGACTTCCAAGTTTGCCATCTTCCAAGCTTGACTTCTTGGAAAGTCTTTTGAAAATCTTCCACTGCATCCTTCATCTCCCCCATAACCTGCACAACAACTTTAGAAATGTGAGCTTTTAAAGCCCAGATATGGTTCCTCCCTCCATTAGAGAAGACATAATCATTTCTTTCTTTCCAGATTTTATGGAGGAACAGACATCTGATCATATGCCACAATGGGGGATCAAGGTGCATACATTCACCCAAAAGAACCTCTTTAGGAGAAAATGGGTTGGGGTGAATACTCTTAAAACAGGTATACAGAAGGTTTAGAAACTTAGCATTGTACCTGTAATGAAAAAACATGTGAGGAATGTCTTCAATGTCAGCATTACACCGGGGACACAAACCATTACCTTTACCAATCTTGGCAGCACGAGCACCTGTCCAGATCCCCTTATGGAGGATGAGCCAGAGAAAGCAAGAATGCTTAACAGAAGGGGAGAAGGCCCAAATAGACTTAAACCTGTAGCTCCATTGGCTAGTACTCCACTTAAGGTTCCACTTATCATTGAGCAAGAGGATAAGTTTAGAGTTATCTCTGCACAGGTTCGGGACAGGCAGGAGAGGGCTACTGTTGTTCCAGCAGACCAATTGGGTAATAGGCTGAGGAGGGGTAGGGATCAACAAAGGGAAGATGGAAGACATAAGTGTTAACCTTTCCATTAAAAGATTAAGACAAGCAGGAGAGACAGTAGCAATGTTAAGGATGTCATACTGGTCAGCCCAGTGATTAGATACCCAGAGGTCCTTCCAACTACAAAAGCCAAGTTTGTACAACTTGTGACCTCTGCGTAGTTGAGAATCAGAGATAGGCTGCACAAATTTATTGAACCATATAGAATCATAGGGCAGGTAGAGGAGCTCTTTCTTGTCCTTTAAGCTCACCAAACTCTTATACTTAAACCAAGCATTCCAATACTGGTTAGCAAGAGTAGTACCCTTAGCCTTAAATGGAGCATTGGACATAAATATCTCGTTGGGGGAAAATTTGTCCCAGGCCTTAAAGATTCCTATGATGAAACCGCCCACAGTTTCTGTGAATGAAAAAAGTCTAGAAGTCTCTGGTGGAGACACTTCTAACTATCCATTTGCAAGCCAGTTTATCAGCCATGGTTCTGATGTCCAGAAGCCCAAGACCTCCTTGATCTTTAGGCAGGGTACACTTCTCTAATGCCACCTTATGGATTTTATTATTGGTGGTACTGTTACCGCAAAGAAAGTCAGTAGTGAGCCTGTCAAGCTCTCTAAGGTGTGTCTCAGGAGGCCTCCAACAAGCAAGGAAGTATATGACAGTAGGAAGGATATAGTGGTTCAAAACAAAGAGTCTAGAGGCTAGGGTAGAGTTATAATCATTCCAATGCTTGAACTTGGCTTTGACTTTTTCCATAACCCAGGACCATCTACTCTTGATGGAGCAGCCAAAACCCATAGGAATCCCTAGTAACCTGAAAATGGTCCCAGAGAGGACTTGGGTACAACCAGCATTAGAGATAGAGTCAGGAATGTTACCTTTAGAGGCCCATACTCCAGTCTTGGAGTGATTAATAATAGAGGCCCATACTCCAGTCTTGGAGTGATTAATAATAGAACCACTGGCTTCATAGAAGATGTCAAGGCAGTTCCAAAAATTTTTAACATTTAAGTCATCATTGGCAATAAAGGAATTAGAGTCATCAGCAAACTGTTGCAGACATAGATCATGATCAAAACCAGGGACAAAAATACCTTTGATCTCACCTTTATCAAGAGAATCCTTGACCAGCCAACCTAAAGCATCAGCCACAATAACAAACAAAAGAGGAGCAATGGGGCAGCCCTGCCTGATAGATCTCCTAAGAGTGATAGGCTCTGTAAGAGATCCATTAAGAGAGACAATAGCTTTAGCATTAGCAAGTAGCACATGAACATATTTAATAAAATTTTTCCCAAAGCCAATGTCAGACAAGGATTGTAGAACAAAGTCCCATTCAACTCTATCATATGCTTTATCAAAATCAATTTTGAAGAAAAGAAAATCAAGCCCAATGTCTTGGGCAAACTCACACCCTTCCCAAATGTTGATAATGGCATCAAGGATATATCTCTCCTTAATAAAGCCTTTTTGCTCCTGTAGAATGATATCATCCATTAAAGGGCTGAGCCTCCTAGCAAGGGTAAGGGCAAAAACCTTATAGGTAGAGGTAAGACACGTAATGGGTCTCCAGTTGTCAAGCAAATCCTTTCTCCCCCTTTTATGAATGAGCTTAATGACCCCAGTATTAACAGAGATAGGGAGGGCACCATAGCTGAGAGTCTCAAACCAAACTTTCAAAAGATAGGGAGCAATCCATTCCTTATACGCCTGAAAGAATTCATTGGGCAAACCATCCATCCCAGAAGTTTTACCTTTAGCCATGTGCTCTATACTTTCTTTCACCTCATCTTCGGTCAGAGGGGCCTCAAGCTGAGACTTCATGAAAGGGGTGACAGTCTTTTTCCTGCACATAGCTATATTAGCTCTAGCATTAGTGGTCCCCTCTGACCTGATGGGCATCTCAGAAAAAATTTTAGCATAAAAATTAGCAACAAAGTTAAGGTTATCCTCCTGGGAGTGGAGAATTTGCCCACTTGAATCCTGCAAGGGAGGCACAAGATCTTGAATTTTCTTTTTCTAAAGCAGATTAAACATATGTTTATTGGGTTTATCAAATTTCCCTGCCCAGACCTGTCTAGTAAAAACAAGCGCTCTTTCAGCCTCTTTCATCTCTTCTTGCCTCATTACATCCCTGAGACCATTAAGCTCATCAATATGGGAGGAGGTAGGACTGCAATGCATTTCTAGTTGCTGGATTCTGTCAGAAATGGTCTGTCTCCTATTCTTACGTATCTGAGTAGCCTTACTCTTGTAGATGCTCAAAGTTTTCTGAGTAAGCTTAACAGCATGCATCCAGGCTTTAGCAGGAGAAACATACAGATCAAAAGAAGAGTCAAAGTGATCTTTAATAAGCTTAGAGACAACCTTTGAGGAAAAGAGAGTAGCATCTGCATGAAACCAACCACTTTTCTTTTGATTCACCTGGTTGTTGGCCTCTAGAAGGACTGGTTTATGATCAGAGACACAAATGGAGCCAACAGCTCTGCACTGGATATTACAAAAGTCATTAAGAATAGGAGTAGAAACATAGTACCTGTCCAGTCTGGCTGACCTGAAATGCTCCTTTTTCTGAGCATTATCCCAAGTGAAACCAGACTCACCTGACACATCCTGAAGGTTGAAATGACTGACCAGCTTTTCCCAAAGATTTTTTTCCCTGTCATCACAAAGAATTTTTCCTTTCTTCTTCCATCTGTCTCTAAGAGAAGTCACCATATTGAAATCCCCAAATAGAATGACATTACTTGTGATTTGGAGCAGCTCAGACCACACCTGCATTCTTAGATTAACATCATAGGGGGCATACACATCAATGAGGGTTAGCTTGAATTTGGGCACTCACCCAGCTCTGGTTACTAGTATACTGTGTCATCTCTTTAGAAAGGGAATCATTGATACCAAGAGCCAATCCCCCTTTACCATTAGGATGAGTAGAGGTAAGCCAAGTAAAGTTTTTACTAACTCTGGCCAAATTAGTTTGGAGAAGAAAATCAGTACACTTAACTTCATTAACACACATAAAATCAAAGCTGAGCTTACAGTCATTAATCCAAGTCTGGATAGCCTTAGCTTTAACTGGATCAGTTAACCCCTTGCAATTATAGGTACATCCTTTCAGATTATGAGCACTCATCATTTTCTGGAGTTTTTGGGGGGTTTACTGAGGACAACAGAAGCTCTGTTAACATCATTGGTTTTTTCTTTTTTCCTTTTGTATTTAGGGACCTTAGGGGAGGAACTAGAGATAGGGCCAGCTTTGGTTTTCTGAGGGGAAGTTTCAAGAGAAACAATAAGGGTGTCTTGAGAGTCAACCTCATTAATTTCCATCTCAAATTCCTTATCTATGGGAAGGGAGGAATCTATAAACTCCTCATCAGAGTCTTCCTCAGAGGTGGGGACATTATGGGAAGAGTTGCCTGGATTATCCACCCTAGCCTTATCTTCCTCAAGACTAGGAGGGGTAACCTGCTCTTTATCAGGGACAAAGTTGGGCAGAACTTCATCAGACCCACCAAGAAGGGGACCCTCAACATCAACAAGCAAAGGAGCAAACTTATTAATGTTTCTGTTACTAGTTTTAGCAATCTTAGGTTTAAAATTATTCTTTTTTCCCACAGCAGTGAAGCCCTCTGTGTCAGTTTCAGCTCCCTTCACCTTGATATTGTCTGGGTAATCCTTTATTAAGTGCCCTTGTTTGTGGCATTTAAAACAAGCATTAGGGAGATTCTTGTATACAATAGCTTGTGTGTGTATGACACAACCTTCCTGGTCATGAATATCTATGCTATTCTTGAGCTCTTGGGAGATGTCCACTTCAATCAGGATCTGAGGGTCCCATTTAGGGTTAATCTCTGGTTGGGGCCTTTGCCCAATAACCTTCCCTAGTTTATTACCCATCACTTTAATCCACGGGTAAAAGCAGAGCCGAAGGTCAGGAAGGTCAACCCAGACAGGGGTAATATGTGTCTTTTGCTTGGGATCAAATCATCTGTTCCATTTAGTAAAGACTAGAGGAGTGTTCCTAATCAGCCAAGTACCCTGGGCTAAGATGTCTAGGGCATGCTCAGGGCTTTCAAAAAAGAACAGATAATGACTGTTGGGGAGATACTGGACATAGGGAATCTTAATATTTCTAGGCCCCCAATTTTGTCTCATCCAGGCTTTAAGGGTGTCCATGGGAGGTCTGGGCCCATGACAAGTACCAATCAAACAAGAGGAGGGAAAAAAATACAAGACTACTAGAACCAAATATCTCCACATGAGATGCATCACACCCACCACTAGAGACTAGATAAATTATCGTGTCTTAAGAGAAAAAGGCTTCATAAAGCATGTCTACAGGTCTAGGGACTACATTGATAAGTGTTGATTACCACACAAGGCAATAGACCCGGTAGATAACTTATGAGATAAGAATGTAGAAGTCATCCACCTAAACTAAGAGATATACCATAGGTGGGTGCATAGCATTGGTAGCGGTTGGCTCATACCTATCGATATAAGGTTCTGATGAATGGGTGTTGGATTATGCATCGGTAGTTGAGAAGCATTTGGTATGGGCATGAAGCCGAAAGCATACATTGTAGTGCCAAATTTCCCAAGTACCAACAATGAGCTATGTCATGGTTCCCGTGGCTTTGGAAATAAGCACGATATTTTTGTTATCTAGGCCACATGATTGCATGGCAACAAATTATGCACCAATAAGATGTGTCATGGTTCTCGTGGCATTGCACAATGAACATAATACTATTATTGTGCAGGCCTTAGCATTGGACTCTATGTACTTGTACAATTGCAGTGGCAACAATTTGCACACCAAACCATATCTCTTCATAGGAATAGATGTGGGTGTCTTGCTTGCTATGCTGGCTGGGAAGATTGGCCTTGGGGTTCCATTGTTGGTTTAAATGATTTAGCAAAACTTCTACAAACTCATCCATGCTTATGTCCTTATCTAGGACTCTAGCTGGTGCTGGTTGGGCACCCTTGGTCGATGATGAGGCTTTGGATGATTTATTTTTAAATATTTACAAGGACAAGTTTTATTACAAAGATCTGAGACTAATATAATTAGTCTTATTTGCTATGAAGGAAAATTCCTAGGCTTGACTATGACATAAGGGTAGAGCGGTCCACATAGGTGAAATATAGGGGTTCCGCTGTAGTTTCTAAGACTCTAAAAACTGATGGTGGTAAACTCTGGATTGGGGTAGATCCCAACACCGCTACTTTATTAGCAGGTAAGACTTGCATCACTTTGTCATACACCCAACGATCCTGAGGTATGCGAACCCCATCTATAGTCACCGAGGTGTCGGCCCTGGGGGTACCGACGAACCAAAATAAGCGGATCATCTTTAGCTTCTCAATCCAACGAATCCGCTTAAGGTCGGTGGTGAGGTTCCCAATTTGATCTGCTCGGATGAAGAAGTATCTCGGCCCACGAGTCCAAAAATCTCTACCCCATCCTCTTTGAATACGAGAGAAATGAGGGAGGGACATCTTCTCTAATATCTGCACCATGGTGTCACGGAACTCGAAATTCGAGGAGTGACTAGCAGTCTCGAAGATGCATTGGAAAACTAGAAACTTGGAGTAGGCATCTTCCTCTTCCTACAATCATTCAAACATCAATTCAACTTATTTGTTTTAGTAGGATGTCTTTACTAATTAGCATTATGTTAGGTAAAACATTCATTGATGGATTCAAGCACACCTTTGCCATAGATACTAGCAGCAGTGATGTTGTACAATTTTTTACACAAATTGGATAATTTTTTGCACAAATTGGAGCTGCACAGTCGCTTCCATGAAATATAAAAAAAGTTTAACTCTAATTTTTCTCTAGGGGACATCCTCATGGCTGGCGAGTGGTCAAATTTTAGATCATGAGACAAAATTCTCACTATTAACTTCCAGGGACAGGATTATCGTTGGAACTAACTTCTAGGGACAGAATTATCATTAGAACTGACGAGTTCGTGCATGTTAATGACATGAAGCTGTCTTTTGAAAATAGTTTCATGCAAAAGCCTAATAGAAGCCTTCAAAGGGTTCCAGATGAAGAGGATTGAGAAGAAGTACCATGAGATTAGCACACCACGAATGAAGCTCCTGAGTGTTACACACAATGTGGTCAGAGACAGGACCAGGATTTTTAGGTTGCTCAGTATTAGTAGGGGTCGGTTGAAAACTCTCAGAGAAAATAGGGTTAGAGTTAACCCTAATAGTATTTTGTTGAGGCTGTTTAGCCCCCCCACTAGAGCCAACTAGATTATTACCAGACGATGCTCCAAGGTAGGGCAGACCTGTAGAATCCTGTATAACAGAGCTAGGCAAAGGGCAGGAGAATCCATGCAAGAAAGGTCTAATCTCAGACTCAGAACCTGAAAACATATTATACTCCTGAGGGTAATAGGGTCTTGGGTGGTCAGGCCCTACATGCAGGGGATTCCTCATGAAATCAGCAGAAAAGGAGGGAGGAACCATACCTGAACTGAAGTACTGGTCCAATTGGGGTGGGACAAATACTCTATGGGGGTGGAAGAGAGGCGGTTGAAGGTTGAGAGCGGCTCCCATCAAGGTACTCCTCTCGGGCTGCAGATGTTCAGCTTCTTTGCCAGAGCCGGAGTCGAGGACTGCAGCATAGGAGGTGGTAATGGTTGTAGCTGATGGTCCATTCCCTTGTACAGAAGCAGCAGGGGTTAGGTCTTTGAGGAGAGGACTCATAGCAGAGCTGGAGCTTCCTGCCATACTGGCGGAAGCCCCAGAGGGGCGACGTGGCGAGACCCTCACGGCTGAAGCGCGCAGAGTGGTGAGAATAGGTTTGGTGCAGAGCACTGGAGCATGCAGTGAGTTGAGCAGACGAAGAAAGGGCTATGGCGACCACACAGAACGGTCACATCCCTCACCCGGACCTGAAATTCCTAAATCCTCATTAAATTTAGCACTGTGTGACTGTTGGCTCTTTTAATATTTATAATTTATAAATTATAATCTAAAATTACGCATAAGTTATAATGCTGAACTTTGAAGGCCAATTAAATTATTAATTATTAAACTTTACAAATGATAAGTTTAAAAAGTAGGGACTCATCACTAAACTTTCAAGAGTCAAGCCTTTTAGTTATATATATATATATATCCTTTTCACATTGTATTAATTGTATTAAGCCGGTAGAAATCCTCCTTAAGTAGTTATAGTAAAGGTATAAATTTCTTAGGGTATAAAAAAAAAACGCCAATTTCAAAGTGGCCTTCAATAATGTTCGGACTACTTACAGTTCCGAGTTTTGGTCAAAACTTGATTTAGAGAAGTGGGCGGCTCTTCCGTCGTCCTTTTCTTCCGCACTGCTGCTGCTGGGCTCTTACTAGTTTGGCTTTTTGGGGAGCCTGAAAGCAAATCATTGAACCCTAGAATCCAAAAAAGAAAATAGAGTTTTCTATGCATCATTACATCATGGAGAAGTTCAAAAGCAAGGAAATATTAAACTTGTAACTGTTGGGTTGTCAAAAAAACCATGCAAATGATATCAAATTCACTGAAGGTTTGATGCACATGAAGTATCGATACCTGAGAGCATGCAATAATCTGACCCCTGTAGACCTCTTTTTGTAATCAGAAGCTTTGCCTAGGCATATTTGTGCTTTGGAACCTGCCCTGTGCTATTTGAACTGGTGTTTGGTTAGCCTAGGTTGGCGATAATTGGATAAAAACTGATATAGGGCTGATTGATTACCAGAAGAAGATCCTTGTAAAAGCATGCTACAAACAGATGAGGCCTTCTCTAGAGATGACATATGAAATTTTTTTGGGGGCTTTTTTTATGGCCACTTTTGTCAATATTTGACACGAGGTCTCTTTGATTTGTCGAAAAACATCCCAAATCAGCTTGGAACTCTTGGAGGTCTGATACACATGAAGTACATATAAAGTTTTACTTGCACGACCATGACATGGAAATCCAAATGCTTGGATTGGCCTACATTTTGTATGTTCCTCCCCATAATGTCTTGGACCTAGGGGGCCTTTGATCAGCTCAATTTGGTGGTTGGAATTGTTGTCCTGAAAGCAAAGCAGCTCTAGAGCTGGAACTTCAGGTATCTACGGATATCTACTAGGAGTCATCTTTTGCCAAATATCTTTAGGGTTAGGATCAGCTAGAGTTCAAGGAAGAGACTCAAGTTCTACTACTAGAGAGGTGCTTCTTTGGGCTTATAAAAAAAGTCCTTAATTGCAGCGAAGTCCTTAATTTCATCTTCTTTCTTACTAATAGAGAGGTGTTGGTGGACTAGGCTTAGGTACTCTCAATGGTCCAAACACACCATCAACTTTTTGTGTGTGTTTTCCTAGCCAATTCTGTGAATGATGTTTCTACCATTGAGGTGCTCTCAGGCACTCTCAATGGTCCAAACACACCATCAACTTTTTGTGCCTGTTTTCCTAGCCAATTTTGTGAATGATGATCCCACACAAGGGTCGGTGCATTTGGATTTACCCTACACAACAAGGCTACCAAATGGTTCAAAACTTGGGAATTAGAAGGAAAGGCAACTTATAAAGATTTAAACAAGCCTTTTTTATTGCTTACACCAAAATCGGAGCCAAATGGAGCTCTATAAACCAACTTAACACACTTAAGAAAGAAGAGAGTGGGATGATTAGAGAATGCCAAAATGCATTCTTTCTTCTCAATATTATGCCAAGTTTTTTTGAAGTGCGTGGGGGTTTACCTTAAGACCACCTTATATAGCTTTCTTACTGTAACACAAGACTTCATCTATAAGAGTAGAATGCGCCATATGGGAGAGCAAAAAAGATATATGCGCCTGCACTATCTTTTTTGGGGCCCTTCAATATGCGCCAAAAAGATATATGACGTGGCATCTAAGTGCCACATCATATTACCGAAGGTCAGCAATATGCCTCTTGTTCCATCCAAGGTTTTGCTCCTCTTCTTTTCAGTCTCAACCTTCTTTTTGCACTCTTGAAAGTGATAGCTTCTAAGTCATTAGTGGTTTTCTCACGCTTCTCTTTCAGATACTTGGCTTGAGGTCTTGTTGTCACAGAGTTGATAGGTGTAAGGATAGGATTAGTCTTCTACCCATGCAAGACACTTAACATGTTCAAAGCCATCGTTTGGTCCTAATTGTCCACCACTGCTCGATGGTGGAGTAGTATGGTAGGGATAATCTTTGAGGAGATGCTCCTCCTTTAATGTAAGGTCTTGCCACAAGCATAACATGAAAGTGGAACTCTTCTAGTCAAAGATTTAATGTCCTTTCCATGCGTCGATGTTGCAATGTTCATTAGAGATGTAGTCTTCTGTCAACACAACCATGGTATATACTAGGAGGTGTAAAAAAATACTATGGTGTTTCACCCAAACTTTCAATACGTGGCTCATAAAGTGTAATCAATCCAAAAGGTACCTGATGTATTTCCCTCTTTTGCTCCTACTTATTGATGGATAGGAGTGACTCTTGGTGGAGTAGGTTGAGGAGTTAAAACTACAATCTCCTACTCCTTGGGTAGAGATGGGAGATCTCTTTGGGAGTTCTCTTAAACTTGTCTTTCAAGCTTCATCAATCTACCATCGAGATCAATGTTTTCTCTGTTTTTCTACTTTTGCAGAATCTGTTGTGAATAATGCTTCAAAGCTATAAATTTCCTTGGTTGATCCCATGAAATTGTCATTATAATTTATGAGACCACATCCAATGCACATTCATTGAAAGTTATATGCCTTCTCCAATAGAGCACATGGTGCAGTTTCTCGCTTTGCAAACCTTCTAGGAAAAGTGAGTTCAGACACGTTTGGCTTGGTCTCTCTTCAAGTTCACACCTGCTATTAGAGATTCTTACATTACTTCTTCATGGACTCTAATCTCAAAACTACATATCCTAATCTCACAACTAACGTTACTGCTGAAAGCATGGATAGGTGATACCAAAATTCCAATTTTTTTGTGGTTTAAGAAATGGTAGTTTTGGGGTGGGAATTGGAATGAAAGATAATTTTGCATGAGAATAAAAAGTAAATTATTTCATGAGAATCAAAGTATCATTGCATGGAGCCACTTCTTGATGTTTATAATCTCACGCATGTGAAAGGTAGAATTTTCCCCCTCATCATTTTCATCGCGCAACAAATCCCCATTCTCTATCTAGAAACCTTTCTCAGTTTCGAAAAAAAAAACAGTCTACGCTATCGCCCAACCTTTTCTCAACTTGCATGCTTGTCATGCCCAACCGTCTCTCTACAACCTTTCTCTAAATAGAGCCCTATCCTCAACATCTTTAGCTTAGGAGTAGTCTTCTTTGAAACCCCGCCATTGCAGACAGCCAGTAGCACACAAGAGGAGTTCATATTAAAGACGAAATCCTCTTCTAAAGGT
Source organism: Cibotium barometz (assembly GCF_041138505.1). NCBI lineage: Eukaryota > Viridiplantae > Streptophyta > Polypodiopsida > Cyatheales > Cibotiaceae > Cibotium > Cibotium barometz. The sequence goes on along the minus strand of NC_141059.1, from coordinate 19,525,817 downwards.
ATGTTTGTGCTTTTATGGCTCGATTGATCCTGTCTTTCTTTCAATAACAAAAAATGTGTGCTTTGTGTGTGTGTGTGTGTGTGTGTGTGTCAGAGAGAGAGAGAGAGAGAGAGAGAGAGAGAGAGAGAGAGAGAGAGAGAGAGAGAGAGAGAGAGAGAGAGAGAGAGATATTTTTGCAAAATCTACATAGCTTGAAATTGATGGCTAGAGTTATATTCTTGCTATAGGTACTGGGTAAAGCTCTCTTTCTTTTAGCAAGAAACAATGTATGCTTTTGTGTGTGTGTGTGTGTGTGTGTGTGTGTGTGTGTGTGTGCGCGCGCGTGCGTGTGCGTGTGCGAGCGAGTGAGCGAGAGAGAGAGAGAGAGAGAGAGAGAGAGAGAGAGAGAGAGAGAGAGAGAGAGAGAGATTTTTGCTAAATCTATGTAGTTTCAAATTCATGACTAGAGTTGGATTCTTGATATAGGTACTGTAAAGCTAAACATATATACCCAAAGCTTCAGCGGTTTTGCCTAACAAAAGATAAGCTCCATGAAGAATATGGTTTGAGCATGGAGGGGAAGCTTCCGAGGCATCTATCAAAAGAAGACTTGCTAGAGGAAGATTGGATGAGTGTTTTCAGAACACGGTGTGAGAAGAACTCCAAGATTTTCTTGCATATGTTGTGGCTGGAGTTTGTGGACAAGTGCTGCTTGCTTTATCAAAAGGTGTACCAAGCTGCCCTCAAACAACGAGATTGGTCACAAGTTTGCGAGGTGTTTTGCATTCGAAAAGTGTAAATCAACGAAAAGTGATCCCGAAGGTTACCAAATTGTATGGGCGACATTTGGGGAGAGTGTCTTGGAAACTTGTAAAGCTCAGCCAGGAAGCTTGCATAAAAAGATAGTAAAAACTGGAGGAAAGCTTATGGGCCCACAAATTTAGAAGCTGCAAAAGGAGTGTGGCTGACATGGAATGTGATGCGGGTGGCAGTACCCAGAAGGCCACGCATTTAACGTGGGAGCATGTCGGCAGCAAGATGACTCAACCTAGTTCGTGGGGATACTTGATCACAATCCTTGTTGTGTGCACATTCAGACGAAGGTGAAGTCCATGCCTGCCAAGGTCAATGAGAGGTTGTCCGAAAAGACACATGAGCTTGCCTGCAGAACAGTAAGAAGAGGGACACATTACTTTGCACAATGAAGGCAAATGTCATGTGCATAAGCAATGCCATGGACCTTCTCAAGGCTAAATCCAGAAGGAGGCAAACAGATGAAGACCATGAACCAGTAGAAGATAGGTAGAACCAGAATGTAGGAGCTTCAGGTGTAGCATTTGAGGTGGACATGGAGCAGGACAAGTGGGATCATGGAGGGAAGCAGACGGCTGAAGCGCATGATCCAGATAAGGGCTATCGACTGATTCCAGAGGGTATGAAGGCAACCTAGGGCTGCAGACAAGTACCCTTTTTGTACCATATCAATATACTGAATTTCCAGTACATCTCTCTCTCTCTCTACTCTCTCTATCTCTGCGTTTTGCATCAAATGGTTTCCAAGAGTGTTTAGGGTTGAAAGAAGACTCCCAGAGCTTCCGCGTGTTACATTGGTATCAGAGCATCAGGCTCAGCAAAGCTAAACACTGATTCAGTCCCATATGATGGTGTAAAGGTCCAAGGTACATGAAAGTACATGGGTTCGAAGCCCAAGGCAAGAACATAGATCGAGAAGAACTCCCAGGAGGTTTGTTGGTGGTGTTCCACAGTGCCAGATGGGGATGGCAGTTCCGTGAGCCAGATAGGTTCTCAGGTAACGGTCCCAAGGGAGGTTGATCCTCCAAGGGTGATGTGAGAGTGCCAGACTCAGTTCCAGGAATGAAGACCAAGACGGTGTTCAGAGTCAGGGCAGGAACAGATTGTGGACTAGAGGAAAACAGATGCATAGATCTTCGTAAGAGACAAAGTGGTTTGGAGAACAGGCCGGGTTTTCAGAGAAAAAAGGTTTGCCAGGGATGGATGATGACAGAGGGACTTCGGGATAGGATTGGGATGATGACAGTCATCCAAGAGCAGGTTGGCATCCCGTCATCAAGTTTAGCAGAGGGGGATGTCATGTGCATAAGCAATGCCATGGACCTTCTCAAGGCTAAATCCAGAAGGGGGCAAACAGATGAAGACCATGAGCCAGTAGAAGATAGGTAGCACCAGAATGTAAGAGCTTCAGGTGTAGCATCTGAGGTGGACATGGAGTAGGACAAGTGGGATCATGGGGGGAAGCAGACGGCTGAAGCGCATGGTCCAGATAAGGGCTATCGGCTGATTCGAGAGGGGCCAGGGGCTGAAGCGCATCATAAAGACAAGAGCATCTACTAACGTTTTGGTATTTTCTAGCAGGGCTGCTGGCCGACATCCAGCCAGTTCCCCAAGGATCCCAAGGGCTATAAATAGGCCCACTTGCTCATGGTTCTAGGCATTCACTCCCACTAGGGGTTTGGATCATTAGAGGTCCCATAGGGGACAGATTTTGATGTTAACCACCTTTTTATGAAGGCAGCCTAGGGTTGCAGACAAGTACCCTTTTTGTACCATATCAAGCACATTTCTCTCTCTCTACTCTCTCTCTATATCTGCGTTTTGCATCAGATGGTTTCCAAGAGTGTTTAGGGCTGAAAGAAGACTCCCAGAGCTGAAAGAAGACTCTCAGACCAATGTAACATGCGGAAGTGCTGGGAGTCTTCTTACTGACAAGCTCTGGGAGTCTTCTTACCGTTACTTACCTGAGAACCTATCTGGCTCACAGAACTGCCATCCCCATCTGGCACTGTGGAACACCACCAACAAACCTCCTGGGAGTCCTTCTCGATCTGTGTTCTTGCCTTGGGCTTCGAATCTGTGTACTTTCCTGTACCTTAGACTTGTACACCATCATATGGGACTGAATCAGTGTTTAGCTTTATTGAGCCTGATGCTCTGATACCACTGCAATATGCGGAAGCTTCGGAGAAGGATCGGTACTTCAAAACTTAGAAATAGCCTCCAAATAATCCGTCAATAATGCCGGATAGTCTTCAAAGAACTCTTTGTCGAGCCATACCGCTTCATGAGTTCCCCGGTCCTGAAACTTTGTGAGGAACTATCATAATCTTTGGCCTGAGCCATGCTTGAAACGGTGCAGAAGGATCTCTTCGGAACCATTACTTCTGCTTCATCCACAATGTCTGGTTTCGCTTCGTCTTTGACCTCTAAAGGGGGTGGACCTGCATATGGCTTTAACAACCAAAACTGACATGAAATACATCGTGCATAGTCCAACTCGGAGGTAGCTTTAACTGCATAGACACCTCATTAATCTTTTTCCGGATGGGGAAAGGTCTGAAGCTCCTGAAAGACAACTTTGGGCATCGCTTGCCCACCTGCTTCAATCTTTGCTTCATAATCCGAAGATACACCCAATCTCCTTCCGAAAACTTCATATCCCTTCGGTCTTTATTGGCCTGTCGAGTATAGGCCTCTTGTGCTTTAGCCAATTTGTCCTTTACTGACTCTAAAATCTCTTGGGGGTAAGACTCCGTCACTCTGTTCACCTCCGGTATACTGAAGACGAAGGTTAACAAAACGACTGGAAAGGTCTTCCAAACGCTCCCTCATATGGAGTCCTGCCAATAACTGAAGAAAAAGAGTCATTTGAAACAGCTTGAACTAAGGCAAAAACGATTCCCACTTACCTTCCTGATCGTGGACATAACACTTCAGCACATCAAAGGCCAACTGGTTGTATATCTCTGTCTGGCCATCTGTCTATGGGTGGAATGCACTGGAAAAATTCAACTTAGTACCAAAATTATCAAACAATGCCCTCCAAAAATGACTGGTAATCTTGGCATCTCGGTCTGACACTATGGCTCTAGGAATCCCGCCAATTGGGTACCAATGCCGAATGAATAGCTGGGCAACATCCTCGGCGGTCACATTGGCCCTGCAAGGAATAAGCATAACAAATTTGTTAAACCTATCAACAATAGTTAAGCACTGCGTATTACGGTTACTCGGACTGGGAGGCAGGTTTGTGACAAAGTCCATCGAAATGTCCTGGAAAGGACCCTCAGGAATTGGCAAAGGCTGTAACAACCCTATCTTCTTTCCACAAGGAGCTTTCACCTTTTGCCAATAGTATTGCGTTGTACATATGTAAACACATCATGCCTCATCTTTGGCCAATAGTATTGCGGTTCTAATTTCTTCAGAGTCAAATTCATGCCCCTGTGACCACCTGTAATGGCGTCATGGGCATCATGGAGAAGAGCTGCCTGGAATGACTTCATGACACATAGTCGGCCTTTGTAGAAAAGCCAACCATCGCGTATCAGAAAATGGCATGGTCTCGTGGCATCCAATGCTTGTTCCCACTGTGTACCGAATTCCTCGAAATCCGCGTACGTGTGCTTCATGTCCTCTAGTCCTGTACCAACAAGGTCAAGTCTAGTGGTCTGAATCGTAGATACTTGTCCCTTCCTTCTCAAAGCATCGGCCACTGGATTGGCCTTTCCTGGAAGGTACTCAATCATACCACCAAACTGCTGGAATATCTGACTCCAGTGGTGTTGTCGATCACTCCACTGTGCACTTGGCATTGTCTGAATCCAGCGCAATGCCTAGGCGAACCTCAAAGTCACGGCCATACAGGAAATGTTTCCAATGTTTCAAGGCCTGTATAACTGCTAGGAGTTCATGATCATAGACTGAGTAGTTCTTTTCGACGGGCAGTAACTTACGAGACATGGGGGTAAACAAGGCGCTTCTGACAAAGCCACCTTGAGGTTCTGGAATGCCTCCAACGCTCGTGGAGTCATTCGAATCTTTTGCCTTCTTGTTTTCACTCCCTTTAGCAGATCGGTGAGGTCTGCTGAGAGATCAGAAAACTTGTCAATGTAGGGGGAATATGCCTGGCATATACCCACAAATGATCTAATGTCATAAGCTGTCTGTGGTACTTCCCAGTTAACAATCTCGGCCACCTTAGCCGGATCAAGTCAAATGCCTTCAGCACTAATTATATATCCCAAGTAATGTACCTGGAACAGATAAAAATTTGACTTCTTTTCATTGACATAGAGCTCGTTTTGCTTTCCAGCAACTTAAGGACTTTCTCCACAACATCAATGTCATGCTTCTCAACTGTAGCTGAAAATATGAGTTTGTCGTCCAGAAATATGAACACACACTCTCCAATCAACTCCCGGAAAATACGCATCATCATGCGGTTAAATATAGCTGGGGCGTTCGTCAAACCAAATGGCATGACCACAAATTCATAGTGGACCCGTTCTATAGTACGGAAGGCTGTCTTGGGGATGTCCCCCTCTACAATCCGTACTTGGTGGTACCCACTCTTTAAATCCAGTTTGGAGAACACCTTAGCTCCATTCAGCCTCTCGAGAATATAGTCAATTCGCATCATCATGCGGTTAAATATAGCTGGGGCGTTCGTCAAACCAAATGGCATGACCACAAATTCATAGTGGACCCGTTCTATAGTACGGAAGGCTGTCTTGGGGATGTCCCCCTCTACAATCCGTACTTGGTGGTACCCACTCTTTAAATCCAGTTTGGAGAACACCTTAGCTCCATTCAGCCTCTCGAGAATATAGTCAATTCGAGGCATCGAAAATCTGCTCTTGATAGTCAGCTTGTTGAGTGCACGATAATCGACACACAATCGAGAAGACCCATCTTTCTTCTTGACAAACAAGATCGGTGCTGCAAATGGCGACACGTTGGGGCGGATGAAGCCAGCTTGCAACAATTCTTGGAGTTGGCGGTCCAACTCTGATTCCATTGCCTTAGAAAGGCGATATGAAAACTTGCTCGGGGGTTCTGAGCCTGGGAGAAGGTCAATCCTGTGATCCTCCGGTCTCTGGACGGGGGGAGCTGGGGAGGGAGATTGTCTCGAAGAAAAATCTTCTGGAACTTTTCATGGAGAACCGAGTACTTCTAGGAAGCACTGGCCACCGTCTGGGCTGTGTGGATGTAAATCATCACACACTGTGCGCCTTTCCTGATTGCTCGCTTAGCCTGCAAGTGGCTTATGAGCGGAAAGTTTGGAATACCTGACTCACACTTAATGGTCACCGAGGTGTTTGACACATTCCGATTGATCTGGAACGTGTGCTTGTCCCACTGGACATCAGGAAGAAACTTGTGAAACCACTGGATACCCAAAATTATGTTTGCTCCTACAAGAGGGGCAACCATAAAGTCACGCACAACCTCTATGCCCTGAATCACTAACTTAGCACGTAGAGCTTTTACCTGATGCTCATTGTCATACCTGTGCTAGTACCCTCAACCTATTTGTCCACCGGAGTCAACTCGAAACGGGCACGCCTAGTGGCCTGTTTCGTGACCACATCCTCCGTGCTGCCGCTGTCAAATAAGACGACTCTCTGGCCACCTATGTAGCCAAAGGACTTGAGCAATTTGTTGCACTCATACTCCTGGTCATGGGCACCCTTTTGCTTATCTTCGAGCTCTCGGCTAATAATTGCTCTAACTGAAGTATCGGGGGTTGAAGAACTAGGGGTAGCCGCCGCTGGGGTCTGTGTGGGAGCTGAGCTCACCACGGAAGCTGTGGAGGCGACGGTGGCCTTTGGAGGCTTCTTTGGGCAATCCCGAGAAGTATGTCCTTTTGTGTGACAAAAGAAACATCTACCCTCCTTCTTGTACCGAGAAAGCTCCTCAGCACTCAACTTGCCACCTGTCTTGCCTTCCTTCGCTTTTTGGTTTGGAGTAAGCTTAGATGCATTGTTCGAGTTCTTGGAGCCAGAGGCTCTCGAGCTCTGTCGTCCTGGGGAAGACCCCGTTTGGTTCTGGCTTTTGCCCCCCGGCCGAGGTGTTAGCCTTGGGAGAAGCCGGCTGGGAAGTCTTGGGCTTGCCACCATTGTGTTTCATTTCTGCACTCTGCGCAAGCGAGTGTGTCCTCAAAGGTGGCTGGCCTAAACATACGCACCTCCCATTGGATTTGCGTGTCCAGGCCATACAAAAACTGCCCTTTCTTGTCCGTATTATCAGATAAGCCTAATTGCAGACACAAGGTCGAAATTTTATTGGCAAATTGAAGGATTGGTTGCGCGTTTTGAGGCGCTCCCCTGAACTCATCTTCGAGTCGCTCAAGGTAGTGGGGCGGTAGAAACTGTTGCTTAAGGTCACGGACGAACTCATCCCACACATAAGCTGCCATACCTGCTCTAGTGTGGGCATGATTCATGCCCACTGAGTCCACCAAGGAATGGCCTCACCTTCCAAGTACCAACTAGCTAAGATCACTTTGTCAGTATCTGTTTTCCTAACTGCAGCAAAGTAAGCTTCAAATCGATGTAACCATGAATAAAGAATTGTGGGATCGAGTTTACCATTATACTTATTGAAATTCATTTTCTCGAGAAAATGATTCGAGGGGACTGCCGGTGTCAATCTGGCATCCAAAGCTTTGAGGTAACACTCGTGTTCCACGCGTCGCATGGCGTCATCTTCTCGTTGTCGAATCTCCAATGCACACATCTGTAACTCAAGCAAGGAGCTTGGCTGCAGCAGCTGTGACCCCGCGAGAGGGTCCCTATGAGGACCTAGTATCTGGGATACGGAAGGAGAGGGAGGAGGAGATGGAAAACGCGACACTGGAGAGCAAGAACGCTCCTCCAGAGCCAAGATCCGCGCCTTCTACTCATCCAACCTAGCTGTCTGGTCTGAAACAATTACTCGCATCATCTGCTGGAACATGTTTGTGACACTCAAGCCGGGTGCCCTAGCTAGGCTGCTTGGTGCACTCTGGTCCCATGGTTCTGGTTCTCTCTCGTCGCCGAAGCTCACCATAGCGGGAAAATGCAATTCCTTTATGGAACGCAATCTGACCATCCACTATCTATGTGGGAGACTTCCGGAGGCTAAAAACCAACCGTCCTTTGAGGGACAGGAGTTCACTCCGAAAGGGGTAGTCCACTGGCGTCTAAAAACCAACCACACAAGCGAGAAAAAATTCTGGTTTTCTTTGTTGAATCTTTGTCCTTGAAGTAGGCTCTGATACCATTGTAATACGCAAAAGCTCTGGGAGTCTTCTTTTAGCCCTAAACACTCTTGGAAACCATCTGATGCAAAACCCTCTGGAATCAGCCGTCGATAGCCTTTATCTGGATCATGCGCTTCAGCCGTCTGCTTCCCTCCATGATCCCACTTGTCCTGCTCCATGTCCACCTCAGATGCTACACCTGAAGCTCCTACATTCTGGTTCTACCTATCTTCTACTGGTTCATGGTCTTCATCTGTTTGCCCCCTTTTGGATTTAGCCTTAAGAAGGTCCATGGCATTGCTTATGCACATGACAGCACATCATCTGGCTGCTCTGCAGCAGAAATGTCTTGATAGCAGACATGGAAGGTCACAAGTGGCAGCTGGAAGAGATGAAGGTAGACCCGCACACCAATATGGAGCAAATGCGTAAACTTGAGCTTTAAATTGAAGCTTGCTCTAGGATTCTCCAGTTACTAGGAGTGAATGAGGAAATGTTGAAAATGAAGGGGGACATTACATTGTTAGAGGTATGTGTTCTTTCCCTAGTTGAATAAGAAGTACTTACTGTTTATAACAATACTTGTACATCCATTGACTGCTGGTTATGCTTTTGTGGCCATTTATGCTTCGCAAGACTACTAATTAGATTCTTTGCAGTGCTTAAAGTAGTCCTGTATACATAAAAAGACTTTTAAGATTGTGAACAGTACCTGGAACTACTTTATTACCCACAAAATCTACTTTTGAAACTGTTCAACTCCTCAAAGTAGTTTTTGTTCTTATGTCAAATTGTTTAGCTCCTAGTTTTTATTTCTTCTAAAGTAGTTTTCAGATATTGAATAGTACCTAGATATAATTTACTTACTGTTTATAACAATACTTGTACATCCATTGATTGCTGGTTATGCTTCTGTGGCCATTTATGCTCCGCAAGACTACTAATTAGATTATCTGCAGTGCTTAAAGTAGTCCTGTATACATAAAAAGACTTTTAAGATTGTGAACAGTACCTGGAACTACTTTATTACCCACAAAGTCTACTTTTGAAACTGTTCAATTCCTCAAAGTAGTTTTTGTTCTTATGTCAAATTGTTTAGCTCCTCCAAGTAGTTTTTATTTCTTCTAAAGTAGTTTTCAGATATTGAATAGTACCTAGATATAATTTAGTATCCATAAAAGTAAACCTTCTATAAGTTTTTATTCCTTTAAAATTACTTTTTACATCGAGAAGTAGTTTAGTACCCACAAAATATTTTTCCGAACGTTCAAGGCCCCAAAGTAATTTAAACTTCTTTTACAGTAGATTTCAAATTGTGAATAGAACCTAGAAGTAGTTTAGTATCCAAAAAATACTTTTCAGGTAGTTTTTATTTCTTTCAAAGTAGATTTCAGATTGTGAACAAAACCTAGAATTAGTTTAGTGTCCAAAATACTTTTAAGGTAGTTTTTATTCCTTTAAAAGTAGATTTCAGATTGTGAACAGAACCTAGAACGAATTTAGTGCCCAAAAAAAACTTTTTAGGTAGTTTTTATTCCTTTAAAAGTAGATTTCAGATTGTGAACATAAGCTAGAATTAGTTTAGTGTGCAAAAAATACGTTTCAAGTAGCTTTTATTTCTTTAAAAGTAGATTTGAGATTGTGAACAGAACCTAGAATTAGTTTAGTGCACAAAAAATACTTTTCAGGTAGCTTTTATTCCTTTAAAAGTAGATTTCAGATTGTGAACAGAACCTAGAATTAGTTTAGTACCCAAAAATTACTTTTCAGGTAGTTTTTATTCTTTTAAAAGTAGATTTCAGATTGTGAATAGAACCTAGAAGTAGTTTAATACCAACATAATACTTTCAACTAGTTTTTATTTCTTTAAAAGTTCTTTTTAGATTGTTAACAATATCTAAAAGTAGTTAAGCACACAAAAAGGTCCTTTTTAGAATGTCCTTATATCTTTCTAACTTATTTTGAGGGCAGCAATAACAGCTACACGATCCTCTTCTTCCAGCTCAAGGGAAGCTGAGAGCTCACGTTCTTCTCCACCCAACCTCAGCAAAAAAAAAACACCTTCTAAGATTGGACTCCTCACTTTTATTAGCTAGTAAACTCTTTACATGTGCCCTGCCACTCTCACTAGTGTCCGACCTCTCCCGAGTCCATACTTGGTCGTTTTGGCTCCCCTAAACCCCACATGTGCCTTGTCCGGAGGACAGTTGACCTCTCTAGGCTCCCAATAATTCCGTTCTCATGACATTACTCCCCCCTTAAGAGGAGTCTTTTCTGAGTGTGCTTACCTTTTCCCAGGTAGAACCTTCTTCTGGTCTACCCTTCCACTTAACTAAACACTCTTGTCATACACAAAGTGCCAAGTTCTTTTCTCTTGGAAATCCAAGACTTTTTCTTGTTCGTGTGGTAAGGAGGGGGGGATCAATAAGTTCTACTAGGATCTCTTGAATGACGAGATTATCGTCATCACCCAATTTCTTTTTCAATCTACTGACGGGAAAAACTGGATGAACTTTAGAGCTTTCTAGTAAAGCTAACTTATTAGCAATACTACCTACTTTTTTAAGTATTGTGAATAGACCACAATACCTTGGAGATAGCTTCAAACTTCTCCTCATTTTCAAAGATTTGGAATGTGCGGGAACCTTTAAAAACACTTTATCACCTTCCTCAAAGATGATTTGTCTATGATCTTTGTCTGCACAATGTTTAGCACGGTCCTATGCTCTCTTAATGTTATCTTTCGTAATTTTCATCATCTCCTGGAGATCTTGAAGAAGAAAGTCTTTAACCTTTTGTATCTTTTCTTTCTCGAGTCCAACAGCCACTGGAGCTCGCGGTTAAAAACCATACATCAACATAAATGGACTAAATCCCGTTGTTGAATGTTTGGCACTATTATAAGCAAATTCCAATATGGGTAAATATTCTTCCCAATTGGTTTGCTTTTTGCCTACATATGCTCGTAGCATGTCCTCCAAGACTTGGTTGACTCTCAGTTTGACCATCACTTTGAGGATGATCAGTCGTACTCATTCTTAGCATGGTGTCCAATCTCTTAAACACAACACGCCATAAATGACTATTAAACTTTGTATCTTTATCACTAACTATATCGGCAGGTAAGCCATATAATCAATAGATATTTCAATGAATAGCCTTGCTAACTGAGGCATAGTCACTGTCATTTTTTTTTGGAATAAACCAACACATTTTAGTCAACCTATCCACAACCACCCAAACTGAATCGTGGCCTCTGTATGTTTTAGGTACTATAAATTCCATTGAGATACTCTCCCACTTGCCATTTGGGATCTCTAGTGGACTTAGTAAGTCACCTACCTTTAGGCATTCTGCTTTCTTGACCTAGCACTTTTGGCATTTTAAAACATAGTCCTGGACATCCTTACTTAAGCCAGACCAATAAAATGACTATTAAACTTTGTATCTTTATCACTAACTATATCGACAAGGTAAGCCATATAATCAATAGATATTTCAATGAATAGCCTTGCTAACTGAGGCATAGTCACTGTCGTTTTTTTGGAATAAACCAACACATTTTAGTCAACCTATCCACAACCACCCAAACTGAATCGTGGCCTCTGTACATTTTAGGTACTATAAATTCCATTGAGATACTCTCCCACTTGCCATTTGGGATCTCTAGTGGACTTAGTAAGTCACCTACCTTTAGGCATTCTGCTTTATTGACCTAGCACTTTTGGCATTTTAAAACATAGTCCTGGACATCCTTACTTAAGCCAGACCAATAAAATTATCTCTTAACTAGTGCATATGTCTTCCGTATTCTAGGATGACCAACACTCGTACTATTCATGACATTCATATAAAATACGATGCCTAATGTTTGAGTGCGAAGGTATACATACTCTACCTTTATAAAGTAGATAACCATTATCGATGGAAATTTTTTTCTAATGATTTCTTTCATCACTTGTAAGTGACGTGTCTCCTTGAGACATCTCTTGAGAGTGTTTGTCTCGTTAACGGGGTTATCTTTATTTATAGTCAAGGGATCCCGCTTCTCTATGGCACTCCACATGTGGGCATAATGTGGATCATCAATGCACTTTCCCTAAAGTGATTCCAAAAAATCACTCATAATTTGAGTAAAACTCAACCTTGCAAAATGCACTTTCTTACCATCTACTTTAAACTCAAAAGAATTATGCAAATAACTTCTAGACAAAGATGGACCAATTTTATATAACCACTCACGACCTAGAATAACATCCGCTTAAGTGATATGCATAACTTGACAATCCAAATGCATCTCATGGCCTTGAATAACTAATGGAACATCACAAACTATTGTATCCTAGACATATTTATCACATAACTGTTAATCAAAGAAACCACATACTTATGATCACTTGGGCTTTCTCACAACGTTAATTTCTTGACTAAAGTATAGTTTAAGAAATTGTGTGTGGCACTATCATCAATCATAACTTGTACCTTGTGACCTTTAATGTGACCATACATTCAAACTAACTCATGTGCTCCAAATGTTGGTACCCACATCGATGACATGACACAACACACATGAATAGAATCAACATGATAATATGGAACCTCTTTAAAATTATGAGAAGTCTCTAGAGGGAGAACTTGAATGGTATGCACTTGCTTTTCTTTACTTTGATCACGTTGGTTCTTCTCATTTTCTTTACTTTGATCACGTTGGTTCTTCTCATTTTCTTTTAGCTTGGGACACTATAGTTTACTGTGACCCTTTTCCATGAAGTGAAAGCATAAATTTTCTTTCTTAGCTCTTTCAAAATCTTCATGCTTCAGAAATTTATCTAGTCCTTTCGACTTCTTAGATTGGTCATTCTTTTGATTAGGTCCCTTTCTGTTGTTTTGACCTTGATGCTTGGAACCCTCGGACACACTAGATGTCCATTGCGCATTCTGTGCATGCCTCTTCTTTCTGAAAGTGTTGTCAAAAATTTGAGAAAACTTAATTACTTCTTCTAAAGTTTTTGGTTCATTTTGCTTAACTTGATTCTTATATTTCGAGTCTAATCCGCGAATAAATCCACAAATTTTTGAAAGTCATCCATAACTTTCAACTTGAGAATGATTTCTCTATAATTGGAGATGTACTAAGTCAATGTGAGATTTCTCATCTCACAATTGTTCCACGCTTTCCAATTATGATCCATCTCATTCTTAGGAAGAAATTCTTTCAATGAATGCACGTTCAAATTCAACCCATGTATCATTCACCACTTGTATGCTTTACCTCTCCTAGAGTGAAGCTCGCTTCAAGCAGCACATGTATCTTCTCTAGAGTTTGATGCAATTGATGCAAATCCTGCCACTTTTGTAAAAAAGTGTTGACTACATTCTTATTGCGTTCCTTCTTTCCCCATTAAAAGTCAGAGGTTTTAGACCTTTTGGAATAGCAGCAGCATCTCTAGAATGAGATGTACCGACATTCATGTTGCCCCCTTGGGAAGAAGCCACTGGCATCCCTCCCACTGAAGCACTTACGGTGGTAGAAGCTTGCATGTTATCCTTTAACACTTGAAGAAAGAGGAGTATCTTATCGTACTTGGTCTCAATGTCCAAAGTACTAGATTCTAGAGCTTTAAACTATTTAGTGCTGATTGACCAAATTATCATCAAGAAGATCATCGTCTGTCATCGTGACATCAGAATTGGCCACTGCCTTGTCCGTGTCCTACAAACGACTGGGATTGTTACATTATTGGCCCTCTATGGTCTATTGGGGACGCCCATCCGACCATTGCGCCATGCTTGCAATTAGTATCGTGAGTGATGTCATATTAAATACTACATTGTAAGTGTGATTGGCATATGCTTTGCGGGTCTATGCTATGTATGATGTGATTGGGTGATGCCATGTGTACGCATGCTAGTGTTGTTGATATTGGTGTTTGATTGCCTCACCTAACATGTTGACTTGTTGAGTATAGATGATGAGTAAGAGGATGCCGAATGAGGCGTCATACTTGTGTGATGGTCACCGAACGAGGTGTCACACAGGCATGAGTGTGAAAGGGTCACCGAATGAGGTGTCGCGCAGGTTTTGTCATGTGCATGGGTGTTTACATTGCCTCGACATTTATGAGTTATACTTCACTATTTTTGGTTGGCCGCGTGCCATTTATTTGTACTCGAATATTTATGCACCCCAATGTGCACGGGTGTATTGCGTGTGAGCTAGAGCTTCACTATTATTTTTGGTACACACTAGATGTGTTGGAACATCCTATAGAAGGATTGATTATTTTTATAAAAGAGCCCTATTTTTGGCAAAAAGCTTCATGATTGGCTCAAGGGCTATTTGGGTAATACATGATTCAATACTTATGTGGTGCAAGGAGCCAGCACGCTTGAGGGGGAGATTTAACCCAATCCTTGTTGATGGTGATGATTATCTTGCGCACAGTTTTCAAGTCTATGGTTTATCTTCCATGTTTATTTCCATGTGTTTGTTTAATATATTTGAATCTGTTATTTGTTTGGAGTTGAATATTTATTCTTGATTATGGTGTGCAATTTTGGTACTTTGATTCTCTTTTGTGTGGCAAGTTCCTGACATGGATCTCCACTTATAGACTCATTAGGGTTATTAGATTCCATTTGGACCCTCTAAATGCAATGTAAGAGAATAAATAGAAGCACCAACCTCAAGTCCAAGCTCTTGGAAGTCAATTGAATTGTTAGCTCGAAGTGAAATTGTTGGTGCGGTATGAAAATCCGAGAGTTGTCGGTGAGAAGTTCCGTCCAAACTTTGTAAAAACAACCCCGAAACTGCTCTTGGCAAATTCTCTGTGGGAACAGGTGGCCTCTAGGGTACAAAAGTATATACCTTTATAAGGTGTAAACCTTTTATTTAACCTTTGATTTTCTTTTCTAAAAAAAAAAGAATAAATCTCAGAAATGCTTGCAACACTGCTGCTTGCAAGGCTTGCAACTCAACGATCATGAAGGTGCTGAGTTGACTGGGGTAGAAATCTTCTAGATGCTGAGGCGATGAGTGTGGTGGCTGGCAATGTCTCTCAGGTGACACTTTTCTCCCCAAAGCCGGTGAGGGAGGATTCTAGAGGGGTGGCCTCTAACACTCTCCTAGATCCCCAGCTCACAAAACACAATTCTCCAAAATGAGCCCCTCCACCAAGGATATGTAGATGGTGTGTAGAGGCTTAGTGAATCCTCATGGATGTTTCTAGAAGTGGTGGGTTTCTCCACAAAAGAAAATCTTGAGATAATACCAAGCTTTGACATTTTGTTTCTTTATTACAAAAAAGGGAAGGTAGACTTTGCATGCCTTATTCCATAAATGGAAGGTTGGAAATTGTTGATGAAGTGGAGACCACCTTTGAATATCTCTTTTGGAGCCTTGTATCCTTCTAGCAAAGTGCGCATCCTCATTTGTTTCTTTTTGTGAGTTGGAGAAGCCTTTCCTTACATGCCTTTTATTGGCTTACATATTTTTCAAAAAGTAGGCCTAGTGTGGGCCTAAGACTAGTGAGGCTATATATATATATATATATATATATATATATACACACACAATCTAATGATGGTTTTGACTTTTGTAGGTTGATGATAAATTCTCCAAAAAAGGAAAGGAATTAACAATTACATGGAGGGTGGCATGTGTGGGGTTGTTCATGTGGGAGAGAAGCTTGATGAGGGTTTGGACAAACGTGTGTGTGTGGGATGGCTCGGGGTGGTCCACGTGGGCCCGGGTGGAGAGGCTGCATGAGGGTGTGAAGAGGGAGCTTCCAGCATGCGTGTGGGACAAGTGGGACCCATGTAAACACATGGGCGTGGGTGGGCCCATTGGGCCCTAGAAGGTGGTGTTGGTGAAAAAGAGGGTGGGAGAGTAGAGATTAATATAACGAGGGAAATAAAATGATATTATATAGCATATATATGTATATATATATATATATAGTGTAGCATGGCTTTTGTATCTATTAGGTGTGAACTCTAATAAATACAATATGGTGGTGTAAATAATATATATAGTAGTATCATAGCATAGCTAGGATATGGCATAGTATGTTGGGTACAAAAGGAGGCTTTTAGGAAAATATATCTTAGGCATAAATATATATGAGAAAATAGACTTAGGATTTATTTACTTGTGCAAGTATATATATAAAGATGAGAGAGAAAATACGGCAAATAGTAGGTGGTAGAAATATGCATACTTATAGTGTAGTTATAGATATAGTACCTAAAGGATTTTGAAAAGGTAGAAGGGAGATGGGGGGCAAGATTTTGTGCATTTTTCCCAAGCCCTATGAGAAAAAAAAATGCATGGGGGATTTCAATTTACCCTGTCTCATACTTAGCCCTCCCCCATAGCTAGAGGCATTTATACCTCTAGCCCAATGGTTGGCTGAAAAGTGCGGTGAGAGAGGAGGCAAAATCTCCTTGATCTTTGTTATGGACTTCTTGCTTTTCCTGAAGATTGATGAAGTGAGTAGATGGATCCTCCTCCTCTACTATTTGCTCTATCCTTTGAAAATAGGGTTTTAGCCACCAGCCATTGACCCTAGCTTTGTGCATCTTTCCTGAGAGATCTTGTAGCTGGTATCTGCCATTATGAAATCTATTCTTTATGATAAAGGGGCCCTCCCATCTCTGGTGAAACTTTGCATCATGTCTATTATCCAATCTACTATCATACCCTCCTTCAACCCCTTGTCTTGGAGTTTCTAGTTAAGTTTGTCCCTCTTCTTGTTGGCTTGTGCTATGTAGTAATCCATGGCTTGCACTCTATCCAACCATAGCCTTTGGAGGTCTAGAAGTCTTTGGTTCAATCTATCACTAGGCTCTATTCTACTATCCACAATCATGGCTAGTTCTACCTAGATGGGTAGAAGGGCTTCTTGTCCATAGACCAGGTGAAAGGGGATGAATTGGGTGGAGGCTTTAAAAGATGTCGTGTAGGCCCATAAAGCTACAGTTAAGTGCTTGTCCCAATCTTTTGGCTGGTTGGCCACCTACTTTGTGATGATCTTACATATCATTCCATTGACCTTCTCCACCAAGCCATTACATTGTGGATAGTATGGCTGCTAGAGTGCCTATGGTTGATATTTAATCTTCTAAGTAAATCCTGTAAGAGTTCTCCTTGGAATCCAGGGCCTCGATCTGACATTACTTCAAGTGGGGTTCCAAATCTACTACATATGTGATCAACTATGAACTTACCCACATCTTTGGTCGTGATTCTGCTTGTGCTTGTTGCCTCTGTCCATCTCATCATGTAGTCTACTAATGATTCTACTTGTGCTTGTTGCCTCTGTCCATCTCATCATGTAGTCTACTAATGATGTACTCCTTCCTTGATTGAGTCCTTGGAAGAGGCCCAATGGCATCAACTCCCCATTTTTCAAATGGGCCAAAAGAGAATATTGGGGTCCTATGCTCATAAGTTAGCCTCTTGTTCCTTGCCATCTGATATGCATTGCAAGCTTTGCACCAATGGTGGACATCCCTATGAAAACTAGGCCACACAAATCCTACTTGAAGTATTTTCCTGCTGGTGATCTCCTGGGCAAAGTGACCCCCATATACCTCATCATGGCAAGATTTTAAAATATAAACTATCTCTTTGGAGGATGGCACCCTTCTCAAGACTAAATATTTTCCTTTATGGTAAAGGTCCTCCCCTATGAATTGATAAGATATGGCTTTCTTTGCCAGCCTAAGTTTTTGAACCTTGGATAAGTGCTTGGGACACTCACCTATCTAGAGGAAATAGGTTATGTCCTGGAGCTCCTCTTGTCCCTGGAATTTTGGTTACTGAAATTTGATTGCTCCCACTACCACCGCAAATTGGTCATTGGCTAAAGCATTTGCTTCCTTATTTTTTATCCTAGATACATGATACACTTGTATAGCTTCAAATTTTTGCATCGAACCTTTAATTTGCTTCACCCATGTAAATAGATTAGCATTTTTGCAAGACCAAACTCCTTGTAGCTGCTTCACCACTAACATGGCATCTCCTTTGAAAATCAACCTCTTAATACCATGCTCCAAGCACCATTCCAACCCAAACTGTAGAGTGTCATATTATTGGAATGGATCCCAGGGAGAGTTTTACTTCGTCTAGTGACCTCCTCACCTTGTGGGTTGTAGATGATGACTCCACTTGCTTCTTGATCACTTTGTCTCCTGTCAAAATGCATAATGAAGGCACCTTCTAGTTTTTGTTGAACTGTGGGCTTTGTCTCCTCATTGTTGCGCTTGATGATGATCTTCTTTTCATGGGACCTGTAGTAGGTGAGAATGTCTGCCAAACTTGCCCTAGTGCTATCCTCCACTATAAAAGTGTAGTCATACTCGTGAAGCTCCAAAATCCGTTTCGCTATCATTGGGGAAGTGGTCATTTGTTATACAACATATGGAAATGTCTGCTCCACTATTAAAATTATAAACTGCTTGGGCAAGAGATAAGACCTGAACTTTCTTACCTGCAAACATGAGGGCTGAAACCATTCATTCTACTTCTTTGTAGCCTTTGTCTGCATGTGGTCATAATCCTGCTAAAAAAATAGATTGGCCTCATGTAGGAGCTCTTTGGGTCCTTCTGCAGCATATCAAGATTGCCCCAATAGCCTCGGTCCCCAATCTTTTGCAATTCCTAATTCATCAAATGAAGAAACTACTTGTTCTCTGTAAGTTTCGATACCAGTTAGAACACTTCATTCCATACTGATGGCATTAGGGTTGGCAATGAAATAAGAACCTTCTTTATTTCTTGAAATTGAATTTCACACTCCTTATCCCAAGTGAAGGTGCGTTTATGTGCTAACTTCTACAATGGTGAAACAATTTGTGCAAGAAGATGGATGAACCGAGACATGTATCTGGTTTTTTGAATGAATGTGACCAGCTCCCTTGCATTTTTGGGTGAAGTTAGAGCTAAAAGATCCTCAATCTTGGCTAAATCCGCTTCAATTTCTCTTGCTAAGATGATGTGTCCCAAAAGTTTCACTTCACTTTGAGCTATGTGGCACTTGTTAGGATTAAATTGTCCACCCAATTGGTACAACCTTTGTAACCCTTCTTTGACTCTTTGGAAATGCAATTCCCTGCTACTATATATGTAGAAATCATCCATGTAGACCCTAATAGAGGTCCCAAAGAAGGGCTGAAAAACATAATTCATGAATATCTGGAAGGTGGGAGGTGCATTTGTGAGGCCAAAAGGCATTACTTTGTAAGCAAAGAATCCCCATGGAGTGGTGAAGGTGGTTTTGTGTTGATCCTCCTCTGCTATCTTGATTTGGAAGTAGCCATAGTAACTATCACATACTGTGTACCTTTCATGGCTTGCTACTTCATTCAAGATTTCATCTTGGAATGGGAGGGGGAAGTGGTCCCTCTTTGTGGAAGCATTTAAGGGCTTGTAATCTACACAGATCCTCCATTTTCCATTCTTCTTAGGGATAACACCTACAGGGGAGACCCAATCTGAGTTTTCCACTGGGTAAATAAAACCTGCATTTAAGAGCCTCTTTACCTCCATTAGTAAAGCCTCCCTCTAGACCACTCCTAACCTTCTTAATTTTTGAGCCACGGGCTTAGCATTAGGCTTGAGTTCTATATGATGTTTTATGATTTTCACTCCTCTTACCTATGGGTGTAGTCGGTGATGAAGAGGTTGGTGTACTTCTTTAGTATGGTGATGAAGAGGTTGGTGTACTTTAGTATGGTGATGTAAGCCACTTCCTCCTCTAGTGTCAAATCCTTTGCTATCATCTGCTTTATTTGCTTGTCCTCAACCTATAGAGAATCACCATCCTTTTCTTGGTCTCCCTTTGTTGTGGTGGCCTCCTTCCCTTGAAAGATGAGTCCCATCACCTCCATAGAGGAATCCTCCTCACTGGTACCTAATCGTGACTCTGTTTCTGAGTAATCATATGAGCTTTCTTCATCCAAGCTAGTTTCATACCTTAGGTCCACTTTCCTTCCTTTTTTCATGTCATAGTCCTATTGGCACCATTCTCTCCCTCTGGCTTGAGAACTAGTAGACCTGTCCCCCATTTTTGGTCTACCCCAACAGCTATGAGCCAAGGCCTACCTAAAATAATGGGATAGCCCTCCCCCTTTGATGGGATCACATACATGTCTACCTGTAACTCAACACCACAAACAATTACCTTTACACCCTTGATGACTCATAGTAGGCACTTGATGCATACATTATTGGCCAGTTTAGCTTCATAGAGGGAGATGGAGCATTGACTTTTAGCCCTAATCTATGCATGGTTTTCTCTGTCATGACACACATTTGGGCCCCCCACCCACATACACCTTAGGAATCTTATATCCCTTAATCCAAGCATCAACTAGAGGAACAACATCTTCATCAGGATTAGCGTTAATTAACTTGACTGATTTTCTCTGTTTTCTTCTAGTGCTAACTATCTTTGACCATTGCCTTCTTAGATTAGGTGCTATTTGTAAGAGTTGTGGCCATGTGATGTTGGGATGTTGAGTGCTCACATCAGAGAAGATTATAGGGCTTGGAACCTTCACCTAGTATGAAGTCCTCCATATTGATCTTCCTTCTTGGTCTTTGAACTTTCTTGCTTGTTTCTTAAGGGCCCTTGCTTCCCCTCCTCTTGGTGTTTGATTCTTCATCTTTGGCCTCTTGAACTCTTGCCCTTTTGATTGGCATGGCATCCATCTCTTCTATCATTTCTTCTCCTTCAAGCAAGTCTCCCAGCTCTAACACATTCACTGTCCTCTCTTCTCCTTGTGGTAGAGGTGGAATGTCAGCTAGTTGTTGAGAGGGTGGTTGTCGTTGAGGAAGTTGGGGTACTTGGGGAGCTTGAGGAGGACCTGGTTTTTGTCGAGGTTGCACGGGCCTTTGTGGTGGATAAATGTCACCTGGGATCCTTCTTAGATATGGGCAATTATACATTCCATGCCCTCTCTCATTGCAATTGTAACAAATATATCCTTGTGCTTGCCTTCTTTGTGCTTGACCTTCCCTAGGTGGCTGTGTCGTCCTAGGTGCTTGGATTAGGCTTAGGGTGAGTTGGTCCAGCTGCTCAGTTAGCTTTTGGAGAAGATCTTGCTATGTAGTGCCTCCCACTTGTGTAGATGGTGCTCTAGGTAGAGGTGGATCTTGATACTGACTCTCCCCCATGTCCCCTATTTCTCTTTCTATCTTAAACTTTTGGTTTTGATACCTCAATTTGTGATCTTTACCCCTTGCTACCTCTAGAACAATCTCAAAAGTTGGAGGGAACTTTGACTCTACTTTTTCCCTCAGTGGAGGGAAAAGACCTGCTATGAACCTATCCCTCTTGAGAGGAAATTAGGAGCAACTTCATTCTCCCCTAAGGGAGCAACCCATTTAGCCCATAAATTTTGGAACTTGGCTTCCTATGAAGAGAAATCTTGAAGAGAGACTTGCCTGTGTTGTAATAAAAGTTTCCATATTCCCTCTAGTGTGTCTCCTCTCCCATAATGGTTGATGAATGCTTGACAGAGAGAATTCCAATCTCGATTGATGGCGGGGGGGAAGTGCTCCATACCATAGTCTTGCCTTCCAATCTCGTTTGATGGCGGGGGGGGAAGTGCTCCATACCATAGTCTTGCCTTGTCCTTTTAAAACTAAGGGAAAGGCCCTTAGTTTTACTTCATCTTGGTCTCACCCCGAGATGAGGTGCGCCATCTCCAAGTTGTCAAGAAATTCTGATACATCCTCACCTGGTTGCCCATGAAATGTAGAGAATGAGCCTGCCATGGTAGTAGATTTCTTAGAAGAAGGATGAAGAGGAGAGATGTGATTAAGAATATATTCAAGGGATTGACGCATAGGAGAATAAATATGCAAACATCAAATATAATGTTATAATCTAGAATTGGCAAAATAAAAAAATGTGGAGAAGCATTAATCTCTCCCAAGCATTGTGGGCCAAAAAGTAAGGCTATCCTTTGCTGGAAGAAGATCTTATGCTAATAATGATGTGGACAGAAAGAAGGGGATGAGGTTGGTAGGGTTGATTGGGCCTAATTGGCAAATTGGGATTCATGACTAAATTGCATTTGTGGTAGAGTTGTAAACTAAAGGTACTATGAGAATTCCTCAGTGGGGGCACCACTTTTATGAGGGAGGATTCTAGAGGGGTGGCCTCTAACACTCTCCTAGAGGGGTGGCCTCTAACACTCTCCTAGATCCCTAACTCACAAAACACAAGGAGGAGGAAGGCAAGGTGATGGAAAAGTCTCCAAAGGAAAACTCTCTCGAACCTCACACCAAAATGCTAAAGGCCTTGGACCGCACTCTTGAGGGAGCTCCTCCTCAACCCTCTTAGTGACATGCCAAGCCTAGCGGAGAAGAGAAAGAGTAGGGGCAAGCCCACACCTTTCCTTGCTCCTCCTTACTTCACATACACGGGGCACATTAAGACTCTACCCAAAGAGAAACTTTAAGCATGGAATACAAATATTTTATTGAAATATGAGAGAGAGAGAGAGAGAGAGAGAGAGAGAGAGAGAGAGAGAGAATATGCACTTGATGATAGGAAAAAGTCCACAATACAATATTACAAGGCTTGAGGATGGAGAGGATGACTAGAGTGATAGCTTAAGGATGATGGATAGATGAAGGGTAATGGCTTCTATGGATGGATCTCTATTTTCTCTTGTGTTGGTGCCAAGACTATGACCCTTTTTATAGGCCTCCAAGAGTACAAAGATATTTCATATCATGAGATATTACAAGGTTTGGTGTCCTCTTAGCCTACCATGTGGCGGGATTTATGGATAGATGGGGATATTTTGATACATGGAGATACTTTGGATATCCAAGGTGAGTTGGCGTTACATGAGCTAAGATATCTCCAAGCAATTCTCCAAAATGAGCCCCTCCAAGGATATGTAGATGGTGTGTAGAGGCTTAGTGAATCCTCATGGATGTTTTTAGAAGTGGTGGGTTTCTCCACAAAAGAAAATCTTGAGATAATACCAAGCTTTGAAATTTTGTTTCTTTATTACAAAAAAGGGAAGGTAGACTTTGCATGCCTTATTCCATAAATGGAAGGTTGGAAATTGTTGATGAAGTGGAGGCCACCTTTGAATATCTCTTTTGGAGCCTTGTATCCTTCTAGCAAAGTGCGCATCCTCATTTGTTTCTTTTTGTGAGTTGGAGAAGCCTTTCCTTACATGCCTTTTATTGGCTTACATATTTTTCAAAAAGTAGGCCTAGTGTGGGCCTAAGACTAGTGAGGCTGCTTTTAGGAATATATGCATATATATATATATATATATATATATATATATATATATATATATATATATATATATATATACAATCTAAAGATGGTTTTGACTTTTTCAGGTTGATGATAAATTCTCCAAAAAAGGAAAGGAATTAACAATTACATGGAGGGTGGCATGTGTGGGGTTGTTCATGTGGGAGAGAAGCTTAATGAGGGTTTGAGCGAACATGTGTGTGCAGGATGGCTTGGGGTGGCCCATGTGTGCCCGGGTGGAGAGGCTATGCATGAGGGTGTGAAGAGGGAGCTTCCAGCATGCGTGTGGGACAAGTGGGACCCATGTAAACACATGGGCATGGGTGGGACCATGTGGGCCCCACAAGGTGGTGTCGGGGAAAAAGAGGGTGGGAGAGTAGCGATTGATAAACGAGGGAGAAAAGATGATATTATATAGCATATATATGTATATATATATAGTGTAGCATGGCTTTTGTATCTATTAGGTGTGAACTCTAATAAATACAATATGGTGGTGTAAATAATATATATAGTAGTATCATAGCATAGCTAGGATAGGGTATAGTAGGTTGGGTATAAAAGGAGACTTTTAGGAAAAGATATCTTAGGCATAAATATATATGAGGAAAGTGCCTTGGGTTGATACTCATACATAAGCATTATCGGGCTATAACTAGTAGCCGAATGCTTAGAACTATTATAGAAAATTCCATCATTGGAAGATATTTTTCCCAACTCAATGGTTTTCCAGACATTATGCATGAAGCATATCCTCTACAATCTGATTCACATGCTCTGTTTCCCAACTCGATGGTTTTCCAGAGACATATCACAAAGCATATCCTCTACAATCTGATTCACACGTTCTGTTTACCTATCAGACTGCAGGTGATTAGAGGAACTCATACTCAAAGTAGTTTCCAATTTCTTGAAAATTTCCTGCCAAAATTGAGCTGTGAACTTAGAGTCTTGATCGCTCATAATATCAAAAAGTAGACCATAAAGTCCAAACAGTTGCTCGATAAATTGGTAAGCTAATTTCAAAGCTTTAACTGTTGTCTTTGTGGGTAAAAATCTAGCCATCTTTGTCAATCTATCCACAACTACCTAAATGGCATTGTGACCCCTGTTGGTACGTGGAGGTCCCGTAATGAAATCCATGGAAATACTTTACCACTTTCGAGACGTAATATCCAAAGGATGTAATAACCCAGCAGATTTAAGGCGCTCTGCCTTATTATTAATCTGACACTGATGACATTTGACCACATAATTCTGAACAAAATCCTTCATTTTTGGTCAATAAAAAGTCCTTCTAACCAAAGTCAAGGTACGCTGTATGCCCAGATGTCCTGCCGATGGTGCATCATGACACTCAAATAGGATCCTCAGTTTAATTTCTAGTACATCCGGTAGCAAACCTTATCATTTTGGAATAAAAGACCATTTCAAATAAAAAATTGGTTGGCTTTTCCTTGATTCACCAAGTTTGGATCTACCTTAGAATTGGACCCTGATTTTGCCAAATTCTAATACTTTCCAAAGAAAATATATATACTGCATTTTCTCTTGAGTGAATCGTACAAGCTAGAAGTAATTTTTGTGAAGATAAGTTCATTAACTTGACCAGTTCGGCTCAATGCATCAGCAATGCCATTCAAGCTACCTTTTCTATATTTAATCATGAAATCAAAGTCCTACATCAATTCAATCCATCTGGCCTTTCTACCTTTCAAGTCCGTTTTATCACACAAATGAATTGCAAAGACTGATGATCTGTCAAGACCATAAATTGACACATGTAGAGATATTGTCTCCATGCCTTTAAAACATGAATAATTGTATACAACTCTTTCTCCTAAACTGGGTATCTAGTCTGTGCATCATTGAGTTTCTTACTCCCGAAGGCCATAGGCTTCCCATCCTGGAACAAAGCTGTGCCTACTACAAAATCACTAGCATCAGTCTCTACAATGTAAGGCCTACTAGGATCTGGTAAGGCTAACACAGGAGCATCTCGAACTTTATATTTCAAAGTATCAAAAGTTTCCTTTACTTCTCATTCTACTCAATCAGAGAATTAGACTTCTTATTTTTACCCTTAAGAAGGTTGGTAAAAGGCACTGTCAACTTCGAATAATCCTTGACAGATTTTAGAAGAAATACCACGAAACCTAAGAAAGATCTTAACTGCTTGATCGTACGTGGAACTGGCCATTCCAAAACCTTTTGGATGTAATCCAAATCTATGCTTAAGCCATCTCTCGAGAGATCTTATGACCCAATTATAACAATTCCTTTTTAAACAAATCACATTTAGATAATTTACAATACAATTTCTCCTTCATAATGGCCCATAACGTGTCCTAAAAGCAATTTTAAGAACATCTTCCTCTGCAATACGGTTCTGATGATAACCAGTTCACAAATCAAGCTTTGTGAAATATTTAGCTCTTGCAACCTATCAATAAGATTATATGATCTAGGCAATGGGTATTTGTTTTTAATTGTAACTTTGTTAAGACGTTTGTCAATACACATCCGCCAGGTACCTTGATCTCCCGAGGAGACTTACTTGGTCTAATTTGACTCATCTTCAAGTATTTAGCTAGTTGCTTTGCTACCTCATCTTCCTCAGTCTGGCTACGCTTATATGGAGGAATACTAACAGGTTTTGCACCCACCAGCACTAGCACAATTTGATGGTCCACCTCTCTTTTAGGAGACGATCCATGAGGAAATACATCCTGAAATTCGCTCTTAATGGAATTTAACACTTTACTTTCCCAAACATCCATAGAAACTGTGTTTACATCAAAATGAACATATGAAGACACTGGATCCATAACCAATTGAAAAAGTTCATAGTTAAAAAGATTTTCCATTAACTCAAGCTCATTAATAAAAGTTTCCTTGGGTACAACAATGTTTCCCTTAAGAGTAACAAGGTTTCCATTGTGATGGAAAGACATCAAATGTTTGACCCAATCAATAGAAAAATCCTTATTTTTTTGATGAAACCAGTCCATCCCTAGAATTTATGCTAAAAGTAGAATTTTGAGTAATCTCATTTTATAGAAAATGTGAGAAAACTATGGTAAATTTTTTATCATTAGAATATGAGTTTATGCATAAATTAAATTTTATGCTTAAAGTGGAATTTTAAGCATTATCATTTTATAGAAAATGCGAGGAAGCTATGGTAAAATTTTTATCATTAGAAAATGAATTTACGCATAATAAATTTTATGCTTAAAGTGGAGTTTTGAGCATTATTCATTTGCCTGAAAAAATAAAGAAGGTTATGCATAAATTTTTACAGAGAATTATGGAAAGGATAATGAATATAATTCATTTAGATAAAAAAATAAATTAGTATGTGTGCGTAAATATTGCAAGGCACAACCGCTGACCTAGTCCTCTAGAGTAGGGTTGCCCACCATGGATTTATTTATCTAAAGTATCGCTTTAATTAATTTATTAAAAAGTTACCCAAGTAATCGGGTCCGCCTGTCCATAGGATATTACTGTCAGCGCATTCCATCCTTCTACTTTCCACCGAACTCACGCGTCAATTTATTTTCTAATTAATCCTACCACACTGTTTGACATAAATAAACAAGTTTCTTAATTAAAGGCCTTACACATGGTTCGTTTAAATAGTCTTTATCAATGATACACAATGTTTACAAACAAAGGATTTAAAAAAATAGATACAATGTTCAAAATTATTCATAGCCAAATCCAGCCTCTTTACTTTATTCTGTTGATGATCTAGAATTCGGCCTTCGAGCCTCTATAGACTGGGCAATCCCTACGGGACCATACACCTCGTCATCCGAGAACTGGCAAGGACTCAAGCCGGTATGTCGCCCTCTCAAGCTCCATCACTTGATCTTCTTACCCCTTAGAGAGATATCTACGCGCTAGGGAGGGCTTATTCACCACACTAGCCTGGGATCGCAGAATTAGACAGCATCAAAATATTTGCCTCCATTGGTGAAATCTTATTCTCCCAATGGTATGAGGGATACCTTGGGTCGACTCCTCCGGGCCTCGCTAAAGTCGCCGTCCAGCTACACAAGCACGGAAACGAGGTTAGTGTCGAGGTTGGAGAGAAGATATATCTATACTTCTTAACTCAATCAAGATAACAATTTACAAATTAAACTCTAGAATATGGTAGATTTCATCACTTTTCTTGAGAAAACAACAATTTCACTAAAATTTTAGTATAAAGAAAAGTGGCATCTTCTTTCTTAATTTCTTTACAGTTAACATTAAAGATTTTAAAAAAATCTCCTTTTAAATGATGACCAAGCCTACCTGGTCATTATTTCTTTGTGGGGCTCCCACGGGGAGAGATGGGACGATATCTGGAGCAACCTCTCTAGACTCATTGATGCGCTTTTGTGAAGGAGCCATTCTATCCGTCTTCTTGTAGTCTGCCATGTCAAGAATCCAATACTTCAATCGGATCACAAATCGGAGCTCGTTTGCTCAAGTTATGAGCAAAAAACCCCTAGATGTGAATCACCTCTAAGAGGCTAAAAGCCCTTACTGAAGTCACCTGGGGGGGGGGAGAAAGGTGTCCTTAAACTGGATTTGCAAGGAGAAGGCTACATCTAGAGGGAGAGGAGGGAGAGGAGGGTGAGTCCTCCCTTAAGTCTATTCACACGAGGGGGGGGAGAGAGAGAGAGAGAGAGAGAGAGAGAGAGAGAGAGCTGCTAAGGACACTTGAACCTAAAGGGTGAGAGGAGGCAAGAAATATTCTACAGAGGTCTTACTTGGAGGTGGGCAAAAATGGCTTGTTGGTGTGGAGTTTGTTCTAAAATGTTTCTTTATTAGATATTCCCTTGATAAAAATGTTACAACCCCACTAAGTGCGAGATGCAGAGTGAGTAAAGATGTTGTGTTTGATGAGATGATTAGTTTAGTGAAGGATTCCATAGAGGCTGATGTAAACAAAAAATGTGACTATAGAAAATGCAGAGCATCGATCACATGTGCTTATGGATCAGAAGAGTCCTCTAGGACAACAATGGGTTTATTGTTAGAACTTGGTCATGAAGGTTGAGGTAGAATGCCAAGAATTTTGACACATCATAGTGGTATTACAAGTGCTAAAAATTTAGAAAATTCACATGTATCACGAAAGAGAAAAGAGAAGGTGGATCACTCTTTCATAACTAACCTCTATAGAGGCAAAACACATATGGGAGACTTTATGAACATGGATCCCTTGGGGAGGGGAAACTCACGAAACTCCCTCAAATCCAAATGAAGGTCCTAGGCTTACAAAGGAGACAAAAAAGGCCTCACAAAAGAAGTAATAGGAGCTCAAAGAAGCTATGGCCAAACAAGGGGAGGAGAGCCAAAAATTGAAAGAGGAGCTGGATGTAGCTAACCTCAAAGACACCACGAGAAGAGACACAAACAAGGGAAGGAATTATGAAAGAGCACCAAGAGGTAATCTGAAGTGTCTAGGGGGGAGTAGACAAAGACAAGGCTAAGCTAGTGAAAGCTAATGCCAGGCTTACATTGTATGAGGCCAATGGGACTCCAAGGTCGATGAGTTGCCATAGCCAAAATTGGTGAATGGGATGAACATGCGATGGAAGAGCTGTAGGCAGTGTGGGATGATTATTTAGAAAAAATAAAAGCTGTCATGAATGCCCCACACCCAGTTGTTAGAAATTAGTTCTCTTTCACCCAAAATACTAGAATCCAGAGGGTGGGGGTAGGGTCAGCTATGCCCAAAAAGTGTTGAAAGCTTGGAGTCCAAAAAACTCTCAAGGGAGAAGAAGGATCGGAAGCAACTACATCAAGTGGTAACAATAAGAGGAGTAGTAAAGCCAAAGCACTCAAGGATCATAATGCAAAGCTATAGTAAGAGGAGACCTAGAAAGTCAAATTTGGAAACATAAAAGACGAAGGATAGAAAGTAGTGAGATAGAGCTGGAGCCAAACAAAGACAAGAAGGCATTGGTTTTGTGGACTAGCTTAGACTTGGATGCAATGTCACTACACAAGCAAGCACCTTGTGGACTTGAGGACAAAATGAATGAAGTGTCCCATGCTCAAAGCTCACATCAAAGCAATGGACGGGGGTTGGTCCAAGAATAAAAAGAGTAGCATCAACAGGATGGGGAAACCATTAAAAAGCTCTTTGAATTCCTGGTCCATGAATACAAAGAGTAGCAACAACAGGATCATGAAGATCATGGAGAAAGTGATTGTACAATCACAATCAATCATAAGGAACACTCGAAAAGCAATGGAATAACATGACAAGATGCCAGGAAAGACATCAGAAAAAGCTCTAGGAAGCTAGAAAGCATGTTAAAAAATGAAATGGAAGCTAAAGATAAAATGGTCACAGACTTCTAAAATGGGAGAAAAAAAGCAAGGACAATCTTGGAAGGAGAAAAGAAAAATTTAGAAGGCATATGGACATCATATGTACAATAACAAATGACATTGTAGAACTAGGACAAATTAGGCATGCTAGTACCTAGAAGGTCTAGCAAAGCATGCACATAAGGAATTTTGCAGTGCTTCTACCTACGAGGTCTAAATGGAATTTTGTAGTACATGTAAGGTCTAGCAGAACGTGCATAGAAGGAACTTGGGGGGCTAAACATGCATAGAAGGAACTATGCAGTGCTTCCAAATGTTCTTAAAGAAACATGCATAAGCAGCAGCAGCTTGTTCCCCAAGCCCAAGTGCAGGTGATAGGTGGATCCGGGCTGGAAGCTTCAACAAGCAGTCATGCATCGCTAGTGACGCCTGGTACATGTCCTAGGGGACTACATCCAAAGGAGTGTGAGGGAGCAATGGAGAGTCATGTCTAGCTACTTCGGTTGGGAGGTTGAAGCTGATGAGTAGTGCCTATAGAGCCCCTCACCAACGAACCAAACTAGCAGGAAGAGATGGGCAAAAATATTTAGGATGATGCACAGGGGATAAGAAAATGGGAAAGAGAGATGGAGACCGATTCTCATAGAGTACACAGAGCTAGATACCTTCACCACTTGAATGGCCATGTCATTGATGAATCATTCAAGGCCCAGAATCTAGAGCGATAGAAGTGGACTTCAGAAGACCATATGGAAGAGCCGAAGTGGGACATGCACCATTTAGCATATGTTGTAGAGAGAATGAACTAAGGTATAACACCTAGAAATTAGAAAAACGAAGAGTTTGTGTATGAAAAAATGTAAGGTCCTCCCTTCTTAAGTAAGGTCCTCCCTTCTTAAGTAAGGGAAAACTTTAAGATAGTCTACTAAGTCTAACTTGGGATAATTTCCTACTCATCGATACCTGGACCATGTAAGATACAAGGATACAATTAGTAGGTATCACCTAGTTCTATCTCGCAGGGGGAGCAACCTCTATTACAGGCACAGCAGGGTGTTGGGGTGTCTTGACCATGAGGTGCTGAGGGGTGTATATTGGTGCAAGTACAAGGACGGATGCAGGGAAAGGGAGAGCAAAGCATGGGTGCGTACAGTGAAAGTACATCGACTTGTGGCTTGCATGGGCCTGGGGAAAGGAATGGTACCTGTGCATGGGCAAAAGTTATGGTACGCATGTATCTTCCAGGTCAGAGGCAGCATGGGCGTCCACGTGGTGGTCTGTGTGGACTGTACACTAGAGCGGTCGGCTTTTGGTCCTTGCATGGGCATTGTACGGGTGCCCGTGTGTGTATGACATATTTTTGGGACGGCGACCCCTAATTTAGGACACGGCCTCGATATACATGCCAGAGCGCCCGGTGGTGTGGAACTTTTTTTTCACCGAAAATGTCTGGGGTGTCTCCCTTGTTGTAGGGGTGCTGACTGTTTGTCAATTGGACACCCAGTCGTGCATTTATTAAGGTTTAAGTTTATCGTATTTAACTGAAATAACTAAAAATTTATGTATAGGCTCGATCCGATGTCCGTTTTGGATGCTGTAAAATCCTATATTAAGGTAAAATCGCACGCAGATTTCGAATTTGGACTTCGAATTCTAAGATTCTAAGTGAAAACAGCTTGTTGATTAAAATTGTTGATTTTTACATCACAAAAGACCATAAATTCACGGGCATGTATTATTATTGAAGATGGGTATGTTACATGCTTCCCCCCTTGAAGAAATTGAGCAAAGCTTAGTTCCGAAGTCCTAAAATAAGGACTGCCATAACTTTGAAGTGAAATTGGAATCCCGATTTCACTGACTATCCTCTTTAGAAGACCATGAAGCTTGAAGACCTCCATGATGAATAATCGAGCAACATCAGAAGCTTTGAAGGTTTTTTTTTGCTAGTATAAGATGAGCTACTTTGGTAAGCAAGTCCACCACCACTAGATAGGAGTCTGTCACCCACAAACATTCTCAACACAAGGATTTTGATCAAAGTCGTGTTTAATGATTCATTTGAAATTATACTCTCAAGGATGGAGATTTTTACACAACTTCTCGATGGGAGTTTTTCATAAACATTCTCAACACGAGGATTCTGATCAAAAGCCGAGATGCTTGATTGGAGGTTTTGTGGAGAGTTTCACTTGTGGGTTTTGGTGCTGATGAGGTGTTAACCTCAAAAGGGGATGCAAAGTGGTCTCCCATATCTCACACTAGTCAATTTATTGGGTGAAATTAGACTAGTCAATTTATTGGGTGAAATTAGACTAGAGTTGTGTGCATAGTATATTCAGACACATGCCAACTGAGGACTTCTATGGTCTTAGTGAGGGAGAGTGAAGACATTTGCTTTTGCCTCTACATGCTTGCCATGTCCTCTTGTAGTGAAGACACATCCACTAACATGTCCTCCTTTGATGAAGACAATCCATTGACATTCTCTCCTTAGATGAACACATATCTACTAACATGTCCACCATTGAACCAAATAACTTTCAACTCCTCTCATGGTTAGGAAAACTCCACCTTAATCCCTTGGTTGAAATTGGTGTGCATTTCCAGTTGGTTGCTAGGTGTAATGTGACTCCTCCATTAGAACTGTGCTTACCCAATGTGGCCTTAGCAATGCTTGGTCATGGCGATCAAAAGACGAAGTACATAGGCTACGAAGGAACATGCTATCCTAATTGACTTTTTATTCTATAATTATCCATTGGTTTATATATATATATATATATATATATATATATATATATATATGTATATGTATATTACATTTCCAATCTTATAAAGTGCCCGTAGAGACCCAATTGTCATAGGTGAAACTAAACATTTTGTAGCGTTTTGCAGGCACGAGTGGGGGTTTTTAAGAAATGTGTTTTCCTTCACAATAATATAGAAATGTACACCCAAGTTAGAAATAATTTGGCACTTTGGAAGGGGAAGCTGGCTTGCTGATTACAAGGGTTAGGGTTTCGCCATGGGAGGCCAGATGGAAGCTAAGCAGGGCTTCCCAGGGCGATATAACCAGGTATATGCATCACCTCTTCTTTGATGATCTGAGAAAGCTTCTGCTTGAGTGTTTTGGCTATGGCGACCTTTCTGCTGGCTCGAACTTCCCGCCTCTCCAGACGTGTTAGACGTGCTTTCTTTGTACGACAAGGAAGCTTTCCTGTGAGCTTCTCTTTATGTATGTCTGAACGTGGCAACGCATACCAATGGAGCAACGCAGAAAGCTTTAAATCAAAATGGAAGAGGTATCCTGTTTTCCTTGATGTGAGAAGGCTCTCCATCACTGCAACAGTGGAGAATCTGGCATGCACAGAAGAACAAGATGATATTTTTGGCAAGATAAAGGATGGGATGAGTGTTGGCAAGATTGAGGATGAGATTAGTACTGACAAGATTAATGATGATATCAGTGCTGGCAACATTAAGGATGAGGTTAGTGCTGAGAAGATCAAGGATGAGGTTAGTGTTGACAACATCAAGGATGAGATTAGTAAGGAGGTTAGTGCTGACAAGATGAAGGATGAGGTTAGCACTGACGAGATCAAGGGTGAGTTTAAGATTAAGGATGAGGCTAGTGTTGGCCAGATCAAGGATAAGATCAGTCTTGACAATGAAGCTGCATTCGTGGCAATTAAGGTAGCACACATACTTGGTATCATAAACTTTGAAAATCTTTGCACCCTGGAAGCTGTGGTTAGCTGCACAGAAGATGAACTTTTCAAGAATTTGAGCTTCCTGATGAATATTGGTATTACTGAAAAGCAGCTAGCTGATACCATATCTTTGCAACCATCACTGATGATGATGGATCTGGCCAAGGGTTTAAATCCTGTCATAAAATGCATCGAGTCTCTTGGACTGGACAAGTCTATTCTTGGACAAGCTCTAATGGTGGAGCCGGAGTTAGCACTGCTCTTCGCCGGGAAGGCTTTGCAATACAGAATCCGAGCACTGCGGGAGCTTGATTTCTCCAAACACGACATTGCAGTATTCCTGAAAATGCTCCAACGCAAACAACTGGGGCAGTTTCTCAGGCTTCCTGTGGAGAAAATCGAGCCAGCATTGGCATATGTTACTGATGTTATTGGTGTAAAAAGTGGGGATGTTATCAAGCTGGTGAAGAGCTCTCCTAGTGTTTTGTTGAGAGATGTTGAGCAGGAATTTGAATCAAAGATGGAGATTTTGAACACCATTTTTAATGAGTCAAGAAAAGCCAGGAAGGTTTTTGTGCACTTACCTGAACTGCTGGGGCGTAAGGCAGAAGCATTAGAGGAAACTGTTGTGTGTTTAACAAGCATGGTTGAGGATGCAAAGGAACTCAGAGAACTGGTTGAGGCAAGCCCAGTTGTGTTAACCCACAAGAGAAGTGGTATTGAGCAGGTTTCTGTGTATTTGCAGAGCTTAGGCTTTAACAGCAGTAGGGCAGTTGCTTTGATTGCGTGGGAGCCATACCTCGTGTCATGTGGAACAGAAAGACTTAAGAAACATGTTGAGTTTCTGAAGAGTAAGAATCTGGATGAACAGGCCATATGCAGTTTGATGGAGAACTCGACCGGAATGTTCTTCAGAAGCCTAGAGAAACGGGTGGCTCCAAAGATTGAGTTCCTCGAGAATCAAGGAATCACTGGCGAAAGCTTGCAAAAGCTCATCAAATCAAGGCCCCAGGTGTATCAGAAATCTTTAAGAAACACCATGGCCCCTAACTTGGAGTACCTCTTGAGCTTGGGCTTTGAAGAGAATAGCTCAAGTCTGAAGGGTGCCTTGAAGGTCACCCTTCCCCATAGCCGTAAGAGCATGCAGTCTCGGATCGACTATCTTCTCAGTCTTGGCATTGAAACTGCCAATGTGCATAAGATTGTTAGAGAAACACCGTCCGTTCTTGTCATGACAGATTCCACTCTGAAGAAAAGGGTAGAGTTCTTGGTAAAAGTAATGAAGCGCCCTGTGCAGGAGCTTGTGCAGTGCCCTTCATTTCTAATATCAAACATTGACAAGACCGTTAAGCCTCGAGTAAGAGTTTTGGAATGGCTAAGGTCCCAGGGCTTACGAAAGAGTTTACCTCTATCTACGCTTGTGGAGACAACAGAAGCAGCTTTTGTCAAGAAGTTTGTTGAACCATATCCAGAGGTGTCCTCTATTTACAAGGCGCCCCTCAGCAACCCTAGCATACTTGCTAACAAGTTTGTCACCAGATTTTCAAGAGGCAATTCTTGAGACTTCAAATATTGAGGGCCTTAATGTGTCACAGGATCAAGCTATGCTAATCACAGCACATGCCTTTGTCTTGCCGTCATGATGGAATGGCAAAGTTGCAGTCCCTTTGCTGTCCTTTTACTATTTAGTGGGAGTAGAAGCTTTGATGGTAAACAAGCATCGGTGCTTGGGAGAGCTTGGTGGCTGTGTTTTGGGAGTTATTAAAGGGATGTACTTTTGCTGCAATATGTCATCTTCACTGGGATGTCTGGAGCATGCATAACCCTTAGAGGAGTCCTATGTAATGGGAGTGTTGTGCTGGTGGATTGATCAGGACTCTGATGAATATCACCAACTTTTCTGTGAGTGCCCTAGGAAGTCAAATTGGCATACTTCTGGCTGGGAGGTCAAATATCCCGTTGCTCTTTATAGTATTTGTGTTTCTCCTGCTGCAATATTGCAAAGTAAAAGGAGAAATCATTTTGCTCTTTGTTTTCTCTTTTGGAGGGGAGAAAAGGAGGCGGGGGGGGTGGGGGGGGAGGGTGCTTTGCAGTTGCATGAATTCAGAATTTTTGCTTAGGAAGATCTATGTGCATGTACGGTCTGTGGAGCAGCTTAAAATGGCAGCTGAATTTCATTTCGAGTTGTGATCTCAAATTGCATCTCGAGTTGTGGAGCTGTTAAAAATGGCAGCCTCTGCACATCTGTGGCTGCTTATGGAGAGGGAGAAATCTTGGAGAAGGAAATCTCTTGGACGGTCAATCTTGTGCATCATTGACCTGCCCGAGAAATCCACTACAAACTACAGACTCTAAGAAACTTCTTTTTATGAAAACATGCCTAAGGACTCAAAGTGCTATGAGGCATGCCATAAATACAGCATGAATTTGCTTTTTTAAAAAATTTTTAGGAAGGTTTTTTAAATATACCTTATTGCATTTACTGTCTGTGGAGCTGATCTAAATGGCAGCTGAATTTCATTTCAAGTTTGAAAACTTGATCCACTCGACGAGTCTCTGTTTATCTGTGGCTGCACGGGGGGAAGGATAAATCCCAGCTGTGAAAATGTCTTGGATGGTTAGTGTTACCTGTCGTAGACGTGCACCGGAAATCTGCTGGAAACTGTGAACACCCTAAAAACCTCTTTTCGTACCATGGGGAGGGGCTCTCTCTATGGTTGGCTGCTCTTGGAGGGAGACTACATCCGTGGGGGTGGGTGGAAGAACCGCATTGGGACAGACTGTCTCCTTGCCTTCAAGAGAGAGAGGCTCCCAGGCTACAAGTGCGGGGAAGAAGGCTTTGGCACGATTGCATTATATTTGAGTTGCCCTAAATGGGCTCCCACCAGGCAAAGAGGGGTTGTGGTGGTGATTATCTGTTTATCTGAAGCATACGGTCTGCATCCACCCTCAATAGCTCTGGTGTAGTGGATACGCCACAGTACTATGTTGCTTATGCCACGTTACATGTTGACGAGCTTTTAGAACTAAAATGTTGGGGTCAATGGAGTCTACGGAATTAGTAGAACCTTGGCGGCTGAGTGACAATGATCTAGAAGTGTGTCTTAGCGCATGAAGTGTTTATCTTGCTACTAGTTATCGGTATGGGGGATACTGTATTAGAGTTCAGTGTGGTTGACTATCGTTCTCCCTGCTAGTCGATTGGTATAGTGGCTGATTCCATGCTAATAATGACGAGTTAGTGTTATTGATATATGAGTTTATATGTCATGCTAGATGATCGATTATGTGTTGGTTCTCTATTAATTGTAATAACTAATGTGGTTGATGTCTTATGATGATGGAATAGTACGAGGGTAACAATTGAGGTGTTGCACAGACGAGAAGTGGGGATGACACCATCACTCCAATTAAGGTGTCATTTGGGGCTCTTAGTTGTCAAGATCTTTGTACAACTTGAAGAACTAATATTGGTAATGGCATCATCACTCCGATCGAGGTGGTATTTGGGACTCTTAGTTGTCAAAATCTATGTACAACTTGAAGAACTAATCTCTCATACCTAACGTATCAATAGAATTAAACCTTAGACTTAAAACAAATTGACAAGATCAAGTATAGCATAAAAATAGAAATCAAAGTAGACATCACCATCGACAAGTGTTGGGTTGAATCTTTCCCTTTGTGTAAGTGGCTTCTCCTTCCTTACGAGAGTATTTTTAATAATGTATTGGTAAAAATAGCCCAACGAGCCATTCATAGTGTATCTTTTCTAAAAGTGGGCTTATTTGCAAAAATAGAAGGACTAACCACAAAACCTAGTACAATTAGTAAAGTAATGTGTGAACCCAAAAATAATGCTCACAAACACGAGCATAGTCCAAAATAATCAAAGTTATGGTAGATGCTTAATAAATAGAGCCATGCGGCACACGCGTATACAAAAAATGCTTGGAGACTTACTCGACCGTGCATAGATCATTGTCCATGGGAGACACTTTGAGTGTGCGCTAGCATTGATGGAAGTCACACTACAACAATGTGAATACTTGCTGCTTATACACCCACTCACAATAAATAATAATGTTGGTTGCATCATGTAAATAATCTTGCGATAAACGCAAATAGTTAGATCTAAAAATGTAACGAGTCAGTACAAATCATGATATACTATCTAGGTAGAATATGTGAAAATCATCCACGTGTAGAGTCACCCACACACCATAGGTAGTACAATGGTGTCACAAGCATCCTCGATCGACCATAGAGGTGTATAGCTAGCATCAGGAGTGTGGCATAAATATTATTTATTATTTATTTGGTTGTGTGTTTCATTTTGGATTAGGTAGGACGTTTTTGTATTTGTAATATGTGTCGCCGTGCTTATTCCATATATGCGATAAGGAGCATCATTATTTTTGTTGTGGACACTAACATTATTTTGAAGAATGCTAGTTATTAAGGTTATTTTTATAAAGCTAGGTCCTAATTTTGGATTTTGGAATACATGATTAAAATACTAGTGGAGCCAGTGTGTCGTACACTTGTTCTTGCTCATATACTTGTTTTCTTATGAGTTTGTGATGGAATAATCTACATATCCTAAGTCTTGGTTTCAATGGTATCGCCTCAGGGGATAGTGGATGTAAAGAATCTCCTTGTAAAAGTGAAGTTCAAATTTCAAACCCCAAAACACCACATTGGTAATCTCATGTAATTTTGAAGGTCTGTACTGTAATTTTCGACAATTTGGAGCATCTCATCAGTGTTGATCATTGTCAGTCGGGATTTGCAGGTTTTGAATGAGGTCGCCCACAGTCAGATTCATGTGCAAACTGTCTCTCACACCAGGCATCATATAAAGAATTTGTATATTGAGGTCGCCCACAGTCAGATTCATGTGCAAACTGTCTCTCACACCAGCAGGCATCACATAAAGAATTTGTACATTGTTAAAGACCTTTTCATTTATGTTTAATTAGATTGCCACAAATATTCAGCTACCGTGATGGTGTTCCACAGAGATGAGAAGCACCCACTAGGGAATCCTAAAAGTATTTCTTTCCAATTCTAATTGTGTTTGTGTACATGGAAATAAAAAGGGTAATTATGTTTGTGTACATGGTGAATACATGGAAATAAAAAGGGTACAGCTACTTAGTTTGACGGGCATGAAATGAAAAGTAGGCACTTGTTTCCTCTTCTTTGTGGCATCTACATAGGATAGACTTTTTTTTTTTTTGGGGGGGGGGGGGGGGGGGGGGGGGGGAGGGGGTGGGGGGGATGTTGGGTGACCAGAGCTTGGAAACTTGAAGTCCCATTCCTTCTTGTCTGGCAGGATGTGCCCTCTATCATTGAGTTTAGAGGAGTTCCTTGATTGGGGAGTGGGGCAATGGGCATAATCCTGTCCCTATCTTTCCAATTGATTGCTTGATGGAACTTTCCTCCATCCCTGCATTATGATTATCCCACATGGATATCCTCCTCATAATAGCCTTCACATCTTGATTATCTAGCCTATATCTAGTTTTTAATTATGCCCATCTTCGTTTAGTTCTGCACCACACGTCCCCCCATGTGATTATACCTTTTTTTGAGAGCTTATGTGCTCTGATAAATTCTACAACTACGATAGAACTGTGAGGGCTAATGAGTCCATGTGAAGCACCCTTACTTTAAATCTAATCTGGGCAGTTAGCATGAAATTACCTTTGATTTTATTCCACATTTTCTAGAATGACTTGAGTAGAGGCTTAACCAGAGTGCTTCCTATAGGGTTGTGCCCAGAGTCTTCTGGGGATGCATTATGCTTCCGATAATCCATTTTGTAGATATTCTTTATAGACATTCTATTTGTAATTTTGAAAACATTTAGTAGCCCTAGCCCTCCCTCATACTTGGGTAATGTACACATGTTCTAATCAAGTCTGGGAATTTTATAAGTTCCCAGCATCATCTCCTTGACTAGACAAAGTTCCTGCATATAGCTTCTAGTGCCTTTAGGTTTGCGATGAAGGGTTGTCAGGTAGATTCTTTTATGGTAGATTAGGGACACCTAAAATACCATTGCACCATGCTGATACTAACGTCCTAGTGTTATTGGTGAACTTACATTTGGTAATGTGTGTGATT
Source organism: Cibotium barometz (assembly GCF_041138505.1). Classification (NCBI taxonomy): domain Eukaryota; kingdom Viridiplantae; phylum Streptophyta; class Polypodiopsida; order Cyatheales; family Cibotiaceae; genus Cibotium; species Cibotium barometz. The sequence continues at coordinate 19,486,293 of NC_141059.1, read as the reverse complement.
TCATGTTACATACTAAGTTAGTGTTATTGGTACTGTGTGATTTCATGTTCCATACTGAGTTAGTGTTATTGGTAATATGTGTGATTCCGTGTTAGATACTGAGTTAGTGTTATTGGTAATATGTGTGATTCCGTGTTAGATACTAAGTTAGTGTTATTGGTGTTTATGCTTGTGCCTAGCATATACTGTCATGTTGGGATTGATTGTGAGGAGTCCAATTGATTGTATGTAACTAACATGATTAGCATTGTTGTGAGTAATAGGTGATGAGAATTACATCGAAAGCCAACTAGGACATCATATGGGTGCAAGGTTATGCATAGCACATATTTATTGTTTATTATATAGTATGAAGTTACTTTATTTACTTGGGCAAATGTCGACATTTTGTTTTTGTGCATGAGTAGGAGCACACTATATTTTGTGTACATGTGGTGTAATTATTTATGGGTGCAACCTTAGTTGCAAAGACATATGACTCCTTTTGCTTTGTCTTGTCTTATTTTTTTCATGCTTTTATGTTCTTTCATGTGCTTGAACTTTAAGATTTACTTGAGAGTTATATCCCATTTCCCTAAATAATTTTTCCAATTCATCCCATGCCACTTTGGGGCTTTGGAGTTCTCCTCAAATGCAATGTGTGGTGTATGAGTGTGTCAACTCCATCTTAATGCAATAATGGAAGAGGCTTTTTCAGATCTATTCTTCTATCTATTCATCTCAACTTTAGACTCTCCTCCTCCTATTTACAATGCCCCATAAACTCTCTCTCATGAGAAAATGCTTGATTCTTACTTTCCATGTGTAGAAGCCCTCATCTGTAAACTTCTCTACTATTAATCCCGTGGCCATGCTTATTCAAAGGAAGGGGTTCTAAGCCCTTGAATAATGTCAAGGCCAAAATCTACCCTTGTGCAATCATTAGGAGTAAAAATATGAATAATGCAAGCCCAAATTCGACTAAGCATGCACTAATTCCATTTTAAGCAAAAATGCAAAAAAATTCCATGTTTTGATTAGTGATTTGAGCTCTTAAATGATGTTGGAGTGCTAATATGATACAAAATGGAGGAATAACAACACCTCAATTAGAGATTTAAACCCTCAATGGTTGAGATCAACCCTTAAATTAAGCATTAAGTTACTCTCTATTTGTAGGTATTTTTTTTGTTATGAAAACAGAGAATAGATTGATGATTTAAGTGGGTTAGAGAGAAAAGCTATAAGACTTGATTAACACTTTAACAAAGCATTTAGTTACTCTCTTTTTGTAGAATTTTTTTGGTATGAAAATAGACAGTTGATTGATGATTTGAGTGGGGAGTCAAAGATAAAATCAAGCTATAAGACCTAATATGAGCATGGAGAAATGATAGCTAAACATTTTTATAGCTTCAATGACATCAAAAATATAATTTGTACTAGTTTCAAAGCACATTTGCAATTTACATAGAGATCTAAAAATGGCTCCCTTATGTGCTTGATTTTCTTCCAGATGCTTGTAAGCTAATGTAGGTAATCTTCTTGCTCTTGTGGGCTTGTGATGGGCCACCCAAATTTCTAGTAGGATCCCTCCTTACCCTTCCATTGAGTCAATAATATAAGACATCACTAGGTGCCATCTATGACATGAATGGTTTTTACCACATCCCTTGTAGCTTGAGGCCATACACTAGTTTGAGCTAGGAATAAGTGAATAAAAAGCGTAAAAATATGTCTTTTCATGTTGGTAATTTTGTTTTGTGTTAAGAATAGAGAAACGAAGACTAAAAGTGTTGAAAGGAGCTCTATTGTGAAATTAGCTCCTAGATTTTATAGACCATTTAGAATGATTGAAAAGATTAATGATCTCGCATATAGGTAAGACTTACCTTCTCATTGGAGAATACACAGTTCTTTCATATTAGCTTGGTACAGCCATTCAGAGGACCAATCCCTCCTCATCCTGTTTATGAAGAGGCACCCCAACTTGTTGATAAATGAAGAACAACTAGTATCTGAAGAGCAATAGTCAATCACCAACATACCACTACATGCACTGGCAACACTTACACCAAGTACCTTTTTGACCTTTAAGAATCATCCAAAAGAAGATTCCAAATGGATGCTTGAGCAGTTCTTTTGCAATTACCCAAATGATTGCCGATTTGAGTAAGAGGGATGCTAGCTACACATCTCTATGGTCGATCGGGGATGCTTGTGACACCATTGTACTATTTGCAGTACGTGGGTGACTCTACACGTGGGTGATTTTCACATATTCCACTGGATAACATATGCATGATTGGTACTTGTTATATTTTTGGACCTAACTATTTGCGTTTGTTGTCGTATGATTATTTTCATTCTAAAATACCATTTCACCATGCTAGTAGTTGGTATCATGAGTGATCCATATTAAATACTACCGGCCTAGTGTTATTGGTGTACTCACATTTGGGGCCATGCCAATGTTATTGGTAATGTGTGGGATTTCATGTTACATACTGAGTTAGTGTTATTGGTAATGTGTGTGATTTCATGTTACATGTACTGAGTTAATGTTATTGGTAATCTGTGTGATCCCATGTTAGATACTAAGTTAGTGTTATTGGTGTTTATGTTTGTGTCTAGCATATACTATCATGTTAAGATTGATTGTGAGGAGTCCAATTGATTGTATGTAGCTAACACGATTAGCATTGTTGTGAGTAATAGGTGATGAGAATTACATCTAAGCCAATTAGGACGTCATATGAGTGCAAGGTTGTGCATAGCATATATTTATTGTTTATTATATCATGGAGTTACTTTATTTACTTAGCTACATGTCAACATTTTGTTTTTGTGCTCGAGTTGGAGCATGCTACATTTTGTGTACATGTGGTGTAATTATTTATGGGTGTAACCTTAGTTGCAAAGACATATGACTCCTTTTGTAAAAGACAAGTTGCTTTGTCTTGTCTTAATTTTTTCATGCTTTTATGTTCTTTCATATGCTTGAACTTTAAAGCTGATTTTAGAGTTATATCCTGTTGCCCCAAATAATTTTTCTAATTCATCCCATGCCACTTTAGATATTTGGAGTTCTCCTCCAATGCAATGTGTGGTGTATGAGTGCGTCAACTCAATCTTAATGCAATGATGGAAGAGGATTTTTCATCTCTACAGCGTAGTTACATTAGGATTAATTTATGTGCTGGTTCTCAATTAACTATAATAACTAATGTGGTTGACATCTTGATGATGATGGAATAGTATGAGGGCACCAATTGAGGTGTTGCATAGACGAGAATTGGTGATGGCACCATCACTCCGATCGAGGTGTCATCTGGGGGTGTTACTTACCTATCAGGATCTTTTTATAACTTGAAGAACTAATCTCTCACAAAAAACGTATCAATAGAACTAAACCTTAGACTTAAAACAAATTGACAAGATCAAGCATATCATAAAATAGAAATCAAAGTAGACATCACAATCAACAAGTGTTGGGTTGAATCACCCCCTCTGCGTAAGTGTTGGGTTGAATCACCCCCTCTGCGTAAGTGGCTCCTCCTTACAAGAGTATTTTTAATAATGTATTGGTAGAAATAGCCCAAGGAGCAATCAATAGCATACCTTTTCTAAAAGTGGGCTTGTTTACAAAAATAGATGATTGACCACAAACCTTAGTACAAATAGTAAAATAATGTGTGAACCCAAAAATAATGGCTAGCTTACATGCATATATTAAATATGTCAGAAGACTAACTCGATCATGCATAGAGTATCATCCCATGATGGGAGACACACTTTGACCGTGTGCTAGCATTGATGGGAGTCACACTACAACCTTGCAAATACTCGCCGCTTACACATCTACTCATAATAAAAAATACTGTTAGTTGTGTCACACGTAAATAATCTTGCAGACAAACAAAAATAATCCTCTGTGAGACAACATAAATAGTTAGGTCTAAAAATACAACAAGTCAATACTAGTCATGCATACCCGTGGTGCGGAATATGTGAAAATTAACCACGTGTGGAGTCACCCACATACCATAGGTAGTACATTGTGTCACAAGCATCCCCGATCGACCATATAGGTGTGTAGCTAACATCCCTCTTGCTTTGATTGGCAACTGTACTTAGTTCCGTATTTGGTTGCATGAATGGAGAAGATGTGGGTAATTGTGAAAGAATCGCTAAAGCATCCATTTGGAATCTTCTCTTGGATGATTCTTTAAGGTCAAAAGATACTTGGTGTAAGTGTTGCTAGTGCATGTAGTGGTATGTTGGCAATAGACTATTGCTTAGGTACCATGTGCTCTTCATTATCAACAAGTTGGGGTGCCTCTCCATAGACAGGATGAGGAGGGATTGGTCCTCTAAATGGCCGTATAGCAAGCTAATATGAAATAATTGTGTATTCTATAATTAGAAGGTAAGTCTAGCCTATATGCAAGGTCATTAATATTTTCAATGATTTTAAATGGTCTGTAAAATCAAGGAGCTAATTTCACAATAGGGCTCCTTTTAACACTTTTCAGTTTTCATTTCTCAATTATTAATACAACAAAATCACCAACATGAAAAGTCATCTTTTTACACTTTTTGTTTGCTTGTTTTGTGTATTTTTCTTGTGCCTTTTATATAGCTTGCCTAACTTGTTCATGGATGCTTTGCAAATCTCTAGTAAACTTATCTATAGCCTCCATAGTATGGGCAATATGAGTGAGGAGTTGGAGGAGTACCATAAACAATTTAAAAGAGGCTTTCTTTATGGTAGAATGAGTAATATTGCTATATGCAAAATGTAGTTTGTAAATGTACTTATCCCATTGTTTTTGATGAGAAGAAACATAGGTTCTAAGTAAGCCTAGAATGGTACTATTTGTGACTTCTATTTGAGCATTAGGCTCAGGATGAAAGGTAGTTGTGAAGTCCACCTTAGTGCCTAGGTTACTAAAACGTGTAGTCCAAAAATCACTATAAAACTTTGAATCTCTACTATCAGAAACAATGAATTTCGGTAAATCATGATGTGTAAAATATTCTCACAAAAAGAATGAGCAACTCGATGAGCAGAAGTCTTTTTGCAAGGGATAAAGTATGCTTGCTCGTAAAGCGATCAATTATGGTCCAAATCATGTCATTTTGATTAGTTGTGTTGGAAAAGCCAGTAATGCAATCCATAGAAATTTGTTCACATGGTTCATGAGAGGAACATGTAAAGGAATAAGTAAGCCTTGGGTCTTACCTTTGTATCTTTTTTATCTTTAGACATGTCATACATTAAGAGACAAATTCAGCTGTATCTCTTTTTACTATAGGCCAATAAACTTATCTCAGGAAATAGTCTAAAATGTAGAAGATACTCCTCAGTGTCTTGCATAAAGGGATTGGTGTAATTCCTCCATCACAAATCGCCAATGAGGTTTTGTGATGGATAACCTTTCTAAAAGAAAAGGTAACCATCATGATACGAATAATCTGCATGAGAAATCCAACCACAATCTCTCATTCTAGTCCAAGTAGAAGAAAAATCTAAATCTTGGTCATAAGTATCTTTCATAGTTTCAAAATATAATCTTTCCACAGTAGCTAAGATATTATTTATGCTGGACCTTCTTCTAAGAGAATCCGATATACCACATTTTATTTACTGGGTTGGTATTGAATAATGGGTTGTAAACTCTGAATAAAGGCTACCCATTTAATATGCATGTTTGAGATTGAGAGTTACATAAGCAAATGCTTATGCTGTGTTGATAAGTTTTAATGATAAAATATGATTCCATAAGGTAGTGTTTCCATATTTTAAGATCATGTACGACAACAACTAATTCCTTTTCATATGTGCTATACTTACTCTTAGGGTTTGAGTTTTCTACTTTTATAGGCTATTGGATGATTATCTTGAGTAAGTACTACTCCTATTTCTTGGTAGTGTTTCCATATTTTAAGAGCATGTACTGCAACAATTAATTACTTTTCATATGTGCTATACTTACTCTTAGGAGGTTTGAGTTTTCTATTTTCATAGGATATTGGATGATTATCTTGAGTAAGTACTACTCCTATTTCTTGTCCACTAGCATCAGTAAACAACTACAAAGAATGGTTGAGTAAATTTGGTAGTTGTAAAACTGGTGCATGAGGAGCTTCTTTCAAAGTTTGAAAATATTTTTCTTATTTTTCAATCCATTGAAAGTTTTTAGTTTTCTTTAGGAGTTCTTTGAGGTAATGTGCTTTGTAAGTAAAATTCCTCACAAATCTTCTATCATAGATATATAATCCTAGAAATGATTGCAATTTATGAATATCTTTAGGTCTAGGCCAATTGATTATGCTTTTGATCTTCTTTGGGTCAACACGGATTCCTTCAGTTGAAACTATATCGCCGAGGTACTCAATCTCTGATTGGAAAAAACTATTGTTCTCAATATTGAGATAAAGTTCAATTTTCTTTAAAAGATTGAATAATGTCTCGAGGTGTTTCTTATGTTCTTCTATGTCTTTGCTGAAAATTAAAATGTCATCAAAGAAAACAACCAACAAAATTTTGATGTTTGAGTAAGATACGATTCATTGTCATACAACTAAATGTCACTGGAGAATTAGTGAGTCCAAAGGGCATCATTAAAACTCATAGTATTATGTTTATGTATGGACAACACTTTTGTTTACATCCTCTTTCACCATTCTCATTTAATGGTACATGGATTTGAGATCAATTTTACTAAAAATCTCAGCACCTCTTAGCCTCTATAATAATATATACATGGCCGTAAGTGTTCAACAAACTCACTTAAACTATGGCTGGCTGGGCACTTTAGGCTCATAAGAGGCCTAATGCTATTATAATGACTACTCTCATAATATATCCATGAAGTATATCACTTGGAACTTCATCCTAACTTGCTACCACACGCTCTTGAAGTGGAAATCACCCCATAATTATTTCGTCAGACCATTATGGGTGCCTGTCCAAGCTGTAGATTTGGATACCATTGCTTCATATCTTGAATGTATGACCTTTTGGTGTGTCTACCTTGACTCCTTGATATAAGATAATGGCAGTATCTCTTATTAACCCTAGGAATGGGTTAACATTTTTCCCTTTTTGATGTCGATCGCGTCCTCGTGAACGCGGTGAATACCTTTGTGTGGGGAGAATTGACAAGCTTTGTTGATGGCTTGTGATGTTGAGTGACGTTCAATGGTCGTTGTTCCTCAAGAAGGAATAAGAAAGGCTAGTTAGTGAATGAAAATGTTAGAGATTAGCGGGAATTCCTAAAGGGATGGGGGTGGTGGGGGTTTTGCGAGTGATTACATTTTTATAATTTTGTAAGCATTTTGTTTTTGTTTATATTTTTTCTCACTTTGTTTTTGGCAATCATAAGCAAAGTTACATGTTATTTGTGTTAGTTGGAAAACTAAGAGATGTTAATAATGGGGAAGAAGAGAAGGAAGGATATGGACGAACGTAGACAAAATCATCAGAACAAGATTGTGATTCTCAATTCCTCATTTGATTCATTGAAGTGATATTCATCACTTGAAGAATTTGGTCCTCGATGATGTCCTTGATTATGGTAAGATTCTTGTCAAATGTTGTTGAGTAGGACCTATTTTTGCATTCTTCTTCCCATGTGCATTTATTCTTTTATTTATATTTAAGTTTTCAATGAAGTAAATATACATCAAGTACATGAAGTGAGTCAAATAGACTCTAATTGAGCTGCTACTTGTTGAAGTAGCCACTGGTTAGTGAGGCATGAAAGAATTACGCTGACTTGCGAGGCTAATATAGATATCTTCACTAAGGATTAGAGATGAATGTGGTATAAAGATTTAGCTTTGTTTGGAGAGCTTTGCAATTTGAAGAAAAATTCCAGGTGATGGGTTGTACCAATGAGACAGGCTGTCGCCCACCATGGCCCCTTATCCAGGGATGAACTTGGAAAGTTGTCGATGATGAGGCTCTAATGCCAATGTCCTCCAGTGTATGAGTATGGATATATACTCATGGAGTAGCTGCTATGTTAACTTAGCCAAAAGAATAGTAAGCTATAAGCTTAACAAAAGTGTACTGGCTATTAAAGCTCGTTTTGGGAGTTTCTTGTGATATTTTACCATTTTTAGGTAGGCCAAATGTGTGACTCCCTTGTGTTTTCATCTTTTATCTTCTTCTTTTTTTTTTGTTTTTTAATGTTGTTACCACCTTGTGACCATCTTGTGGCTTCTCTCCTTTTTGAGAGAATAGGCTCTTATGTCTGTCGCATAGTTTCTGCACTCACACTTTTCATCCAAAGGAGGGAGAAGAGCACTCTGAGTTTGTCCTTGATGTGCTCATAATTCTCCATTCAGACGTGTGAATTGATTCTTGAATTTGTGGCCCAAGTGTTGTTGAGGCGGTAAGGATAACTTCTGGTTGGTTTCCATTTGGGTTGGCTGAACAAGCAAGCTCTTGTGTATGTGTTATATGCATGAGAGAGGTTGAGTGGTTTGCTTGATGTTGCTTGGGCCTCCATTCTTGTCAAATTGTAGGCGAAGCTACTGGGGTGGAAGGTGTTGGTGGTGAAGCATTCTTCCTTTTGTTAGATCTTGGCAACCATATGATGGAATTACCCATCATAATATCCTTATTCTTGAAGCACGTGCACAGGCACCCATCTTTGATCAACACTAGGAGTTAATGGTTGATGCCTTTGAGGCTTCTTTCTCTGAGCAAGCTTGGGGCACTTGTTGATGTGCTTGGGAATCCAAGCTTTGGTATTACCTTGGTAGTACCCTTGAGCTTGCAGTAACTTTTTTGGTACCTAAACTTGATAAGTTACCAGAGTTCTTTGAGGAACTCGCTTAGTCTTTTGTGGATGATGTTGTGGAGTACTTTTATTCTTCCTTGGCCTTTGAGTGTTGCATTGAGGAAGAGGCTTTGATTGTCAAGGAACCCAAATTGGATTGGTGCCTTTGTAGTAGCCCTGAGCTACAAGTAGCTACTTTTCCACCCACATTTTGATACCATTAAGATACCTTGATTTTGTCTGTCATGGGGGAGTTTTCTTTTTAGTTGAGGTGGAAGGTTTGGGGCCCTCCTTCACATTGGTTGGCACTAAGGTTGCGGGTTCGAGACTCATGGGCGTTGTTGATGATGAGGCTTGAGTCTCGTGCAGAATGGCTTTCGATGATGAGGCTTTTGAGCATGCAACCTTCTCCTTTGGTGAGGTTGGTTGATGAAGAGGCGTCGACTCTGGGGATTTTCCTTTGAGGTCCTTTTTAGAGATAGATGGTTGTGCTTGGGGAACTTCGTTGGGAATAGCTGTTGATTGCAAGCTTTTGGCATTGGACTTTTTTGGTGAGGATGGGGTTGAAGGGGTAGATGCTTTATCAGAGTCGGACATTGATGTAGATGGTAGGTCTTTGTGTAGAGGGGCTTTAGACAAAGAGGCTTGTAAATTTTTGCATTTAGCATTATAGAAATCCATTAGGATTGGATTTTGTTCCTTGTAGTATGGCATTGTCAACTTTGTGTCATTGACCATCATGATGACCCTACCTCTAGAGCAAAGCACAGTGGTGCTTGCATAGGTAGCAATAGTCTATTTATTCCCCCAAGATCATATCTTCTTCCAACACATACTCAACCACAAAAAACTTGCAAGTAAGGGGGTTAGTTTCAGTATACATTGTATATTCAAAGTACCCTAAACATGGCATGTTGATGTCTTTTGTGAATGGAATTTTCTCAGGATGAGTGTTGAGTGTTGAGTGTTGGTTGAACTCACAAATCCCATAACTCGAAGGTCATGAGATTGTGTTCTCATCATTGGATAAAGCTGTGCTTGGAGTGTAGTGATTTTATTGTAAATTTTAAATCCAACCATAATGCTTGGGATATTTTGAGTAAGATATGTTGGAAGTTCCAGCTCCTCCAATAACAATTTCACAATGCCTGCAAGAATGTTCAAGGTGACCGTTTGCATGGATTCATCAATTGAATACAACGAGTCACGTACCCAAGTTCCACCGAGGAGGATGACATCATACTCGGAGTAACATAGAATTTAAATTCCACATTTCCATTGATTGTTTGAGTAGCATAGCTAAAGCATCCTAGAACTTCAATGTTTTGTCCATTGGCACCTCTTGTGCAAGACCATGTCTTTAGGGATGATTTTAGGTTGTCCCAATGACACCCAAGTGTCTATTTTCATGATGTTATGACTAGCTCGAGGGCTAATCAATGTGCGTTTGTGCTTAACATCATTGCCCATAGGAAAATCGAACCATACCATGATAGAATCCTTAAGAGGAACCATGTAAGTTTTAGTTTTTGTTTCAGCGTTAGATCCCATTTTGGTTTCATATTCCCATTCACTTTTATCCTCTTCTTGGCTCTCATAATTTTCAAGAGTGCCCAATGTGTACAGTGGCACACTTGGTCCTTTGACCACTTTCACTGGGGTCTGTTTGGAATCTTGCGTATCCTTACAATCCTATTCTATGTAGCTCCTGATATCTTGGTATAACTCATGTTTAGCCTTTAAAGGTGCAAGGTCTGAAGCTATGCTAGCTTCACCACATGAGAAGAGCACTCCTCCAAATGAGGATTTGAAAGATTGGTTTAATTTCATGTTATGGCTTGCTCCCAAACCCCCCTTGAAACACATCCAACATGAAGATTACCTGGTGAACCGTAACCGTCCTGAGGATCTTTCTAATGGTCGAGCTCGTAACCCTTGAGGTCTCCAAGCTCTACAAGTCCTTGAGTAGTAATTCCACCGTGCCTCCTGCGAGCATTGTCACATTGCCGCATTGCACTACGTGTACTCGTCCCTCCTCTCATTTCACTTCACTCACACACACTCACTAACATGGATTAGAGAGAGATTAGCAAGAGCAAGAATCTATTGCACAATGGGAGAGTTTTTTATATTATGAGATATATTCACTTATATACGTGGCCATAAGTGTTCACACTCACTTAAATTGTGGCCGACTTGGCACTTTAGCCTCATAAGAGGCCTACTGCTATTACAATGACTACTCTCATAATATATCCATGAAGTACATTAATTGGGACTTCATCCTGACTTGCCACCACACGCTCTTGAAGTGGAAATCACCATAAGTATTCCGTCGGACCATTACGAGCGCTTGTCCAAGTTATAGATTTGGACACCATTTTACACAAATTCTCGCCTAGCTACCTGCAAAACACATCACTACGTCCACTCGTTTTTTTCATCATTTGCCTCGTGTACTTCAAATTGACTCAAGCATAATTAAGTCATTAGGATGGATTATCATTATGTTATTAATTAGGCTACACCCACCATAGGATTAGTGCTCTTTAATCCTAATAATTAGTGTTAAGCACACCATAGCCATGCATGCTTCAAGGTGCCATGTTTAATTTTTGATAACTTCCTCTTTTGGTTCTTTTTAGACACCTTTTCTATGGCTTGAAATTGGATAAGGGTTTGCCAAAATTTATCTAAGTACATATGAACTATCTCCTTCTCCAATTGTCAAACATTATCCCATTGCTGGCAAGCCCTAGCCTTATATTGTGGCGGTAAGAAATTCTTTTTAACGAGCTTTTAAAATGACTTCCAAGTTTTGGGTCTATGAGGGCCCTTCTTAGTAGCATTCCACCATAATGCAACATTATTAATTAAATGATTACATGCACATTTGACTTTGTCTTTCTCTCTTGAGAAATAATCATCAAGTTGTCTCAACCAAGATAGTATAGTGCACGCATCCTTTTTCCCATCAAAATTCTAAAATTGGAAAGCTTTTTGGCTAATACAAGATTCCTTTCTAGAAGTTTGAGCTTTAAGGGTAGTTGCTATGGTTCTCCAAATTTGATCATCCTTAGAATCTATGGGATCTTGACTTTTAATCCTCTTTCTATGGTTTAAGTAGTTTTCTAACTTTCTTCTCTTCTCTTTTCTACGGCTATTTGGGATTGGAGTGCCATGAGTTGTTGTTAACCCATGGCGGACATTGAGACGTACTATATTTTACGTCATTAATTTAAATATTCTGAGTCATGGGCCGGGCTTGTCGGCACCATATGTTAAGGATAAAGGGATTGGGTGATCGCCGATGAGAGGCGCACCTTGGATATCAGTAGGATAAGGGTTAGGGTCGGCCGGCCATGTATGGGCGCCCAAGTGTGAACGGCCAAGTCACCTATAAGAGTCAAATGTAACCCTAAAATCCTCATTCTCATGTGTTGTGAATACAAGAGTGCTCTTGCCTTATCTCTTTGGTTTCCTTCTCCTGCGTGTGAGAGAGAGAGAGAGAGAGAGAGAGAGAGAGAGAGAGTGAGAGCGATCGAGCACTGTGTAGCGGCACGGCGACGGAGAGGCGGTAGAGCGGCGACGACGGCTCCTCCTTCACGGCTGCGACGCGGGAATCCTTCAAGGCGGCGGTTGAGCCGTGAGTGACACACCCTTTGGCATTCTGTTTGAGCTTCCTTCCCTGGTTGTATGCTTGCAGCCATTCGTGGCTCGCATACGGTGTCTGGCAAGTCCCCAGCTACGACCTGTGCGGCAAAAGCGCACATTTTTGGCGCCGCTGCCGGGGAGTTGCCCTGCACCAAGCTCCAGTTTGCAGCTCGGTTGTTGCGTGAAGTTTAATCTACACTGTAGGAAAGCGACTGTGTGTTTGCTGTTGAGGTGTTTCTGTGGTTTGCAATCTCTGTTTCTGCAATTTGTCTTCTGCATTTCTGTTTCTTTTGTTATTTTTCCGCTCCGCGTGGGGGCGCACGATCGGTTATCTGGTTTTCTGCGTGTGAGGGGGGTTTCTGAATCCCCAGATCTATGCTGTGTGCGAACTACGACGCGGCCAAGGCTAGAAACCCTAGAAAACTTACCTCAGAAAAAAAAAACAGAAAATAAAAATCCAAAAAAAAATAAAAAAAATAAAAAATTAAATTTTATTTTTAAAGAAAGAACCAAACGTGTGGAGAGGAAAGATTTTCTAATTGGAGAAATTTTTTTTGAAAAGAAAGAACCCCAATTGACCCACGACCCACGGCCCCGGCCTCGGTCTCGGTCTTCTGATATATATATATAGGAGAGTGAGCCTCCATAGCTTTCTTTCAAGTGAGAGCTTATGGGAAGTCGTGCCCTATATGTAGCCCACTCCCCAAGGAGTAAAGTGAGCATGTGGGATAAAGCCCTTACCCTTTCCTCCACAAGCAAATAGGCTTTTGCCCCTTCCCCCCCAAGGGAAACGGACTGTTTTGAGGACTACAAGAGCTCCAGATAGGCGAACACGGTGCTGTAAAGCACACTAGGACCCTTTGAACGATACGCTCGTTTCGAGCTATCACACGCCCTAGTCCAAGTTCGACCGTAAGTAAGGGGGTCAAAAACGAGTTAAAAACAATTTAAAAACAAGTAAAAACAGGGTGCGAAACACCTAAGAAACCACTTGTGTGAGTTTCAAGGGTAGTTGCCAACGCACGTAGGGTACCCACGTCACATGCATCTACGTTCTGGTCGGGTGCTAGAGCCTGAGCCACTAGAAAGCGTTTCAGTTTACGCAGGCTCACACCATCCCTCCACGTTGGCATCTTGGCCTTCGGCTGGAACCCAAGGGAGTGCAACCCAAGATCCACGAATAGTGGATAGTGACTCGTCTTCCGACTCAGAAGTCATGGAAGGACACCCTACCAAGAACCCTGAGGAGACAAGCCAAAACATGCCAGTGTGGGCTCCACAACCTGGATCTAGCATGTTTAGTCGTCTAATAGAGACCTTTAGTAGAGCTACACGCTCTGAGCATGCGACAAGCGAAGTAAATGAAGAAGGAGGGGTAGTAGATTCACCATTCACATCTTATAGAGACCCTACCCTCCCAAAGAGTGTCCATGTGGATATTCTACCCACTTCGTTTAATGAGGGCCCTACTGAGCTACCAACTTATAGATTCACCATTCACATCTTATAGAGACCCTACCCTCCCAAAGAGTCTCCATGTGGATATTCTACCCACTTCGTTTAATGAGGGCCCTACTGAGCTACCAACTTCCGATGCTCTTCCTAAAGTAGAGGTCCCTAGAAGCCAACCCATAAGAAGTGACATTGCGTCCACTTCAAGAGAACCGTTTGGCACACCAAGTCTAGATGGGATATTTCTCAATGAAAATTGGGAATATGATCTACACACAGAGACTCTAACTGACCTATACACAGGTTACACATACCATGTAGGTTGGTTAGAAGTCCTACGATCTACATCTAGCGCCACTAATCTAGAGGAGCAACAACACATGATATGTGAGGTGATTCATAGAATTATCCAATTTGAGAGGCAAAATAGGGGAGTGAACCTAGTTTCCATTGGTCCTATGAGGTTTTTGGATACGGGCAAGGCCAAACAACCAACCTTATCACAATTGGAGACTCCCTCGGTGAGTCCCATAGACCCTTCGTATGTTGTTTCGCCTGGAGTCTCAATGCAGGTTGAGCCCACGAGCAGTAACTTTAGTTTTCCAACCTTGGCTCAACTTTCCATTAACGAATCCACAATGCCGACCCCAATGATGAGCATAACGGAAAGTGCACCTGTTACCGCTGTAGTTAGTACGACGCCGCTACCTAGTGGAACAGTACCTACAACAGTGCGTGCCAGTGCCTATCAACCATATGTACCTATCGCTACTCATGCTCATGTAGCTCCTACGCCTCTTAGTATGCCAATGGCGTATGCTCCACGACCACCTTGTCATAACCATTATCCAAGGGGAGCTAGGCCTAGCCACATATCATATCCTACGTCATTTGCCAACATACTCAGACCAACGCCAACTCCTATCAGCCAGGCTATCCCAGAAGTGCCTCCACCAACTATGCCTGCTCACTTAGGTGATCTCGCAGCGTTTGCTCAGACGATCGGACGATCCATTGCGGAAAACATGCGGGGCATGCCTGAGAGAGAATCTAGAAGCAAGGCAGTACAAGTGGCTAAGCTCACTCAAAACTTCAGTGGTAACGAGGACGTTAGGAAGCACATTGAAGTCTTTGAACACGTGTGTGATTCCTTGGAAGAGCACAATGAGCTGCATAAGTGTAAAGCCCTAGGCTTAACCTTGAGTGGGAAGGCCGGAGATTGGTATCGAACCTTAAGGGTTGAAGAGCGCACTCACTACCCCACTCTCAAGAGATTGTTCTTGAAAGAATACATATGTGAGGGTGTGCTTTGGGGAGTAGCATCTCAACTCCAAAAAGCTGAACGCGAGGAAGGGGAGTTAGTGAGAGACTTTATAAGTCGATTGAAGCATCTAAATTCTCGCTGCACTCCCGATGAACGCTTCAATAACAACCAACTCCTCGATAGATTCATCCGAGGATTGCGCCACGAGGACATTTACAATGGCCTAGTCATTAGAGGTCTTACAACGTGGGAAGCAGTCACTGCCAATGCAATCCAGTTAGAAGACAACTTGATGATTGCAGGTAAAAAGGTGTCTTCAGAAACAAAATCCGTTAGTTCGCAAGTATCTGGGCACGAGCCAATGACTGTAAAACCTATTGCCAAGGAACCCAAGATATCTGAAATGTCTGTGACCGACCTTACTAAGGCTCTCCAAGAATACTTTAGGGGTAATCGAGTTCCTCAGAATAGCCATATGTACCCAAGGTTGCTATCATATGGCGTGTGGTGTCAACTGGGAAAACCACCTTTAACCAAGAGTTCTATCCAAGTTTAAGGAATCAACAAGAAGAAAACCCATGTCTCAGGAATTCTGCACACTCCGGTTGCTTATGACAAGGGAACCATAATTCAAAGCTTTTTGGTTATGCCTACTGGTACCATGGAAGGGACTGTAATCTTAGGGCGCAAATGGATGATGGCCACCAAGTGCAATATCGATTGGGCAACCAGACAAGTCAGGTCTGACCGCTCAAAATCCCGTACCTAAGTCATCCACTCAAATATTAGATAATGAAAAATCACAAAGTCCAGTGGCAAAACCATCTTCGATTGTAGGCCACCCCTCTAACGCTTCAACGCCAAGAGTGGAAACAGGCAAGGTGGTCCCTAAAGCTTCGCTTACTATGCCAAAGAGTACATACAAATGGGTCCCCAAAGCTTCGTTAACAGCTACTTCCCCTGCTCAATCTCGTTCAGCCACCAAGAAGCCTCGTAAAAGGAAAGTAGCTACCCATCCGAAAAAGGGCAAGGTAACATCACGATGGATCCCTAAAAAATTACTAGTAGCCCCCAAGGGTACTATGAGGGAAATGACCAGATTTGGGTCCCTAAACATAAGCTGAATCCCTCTACATCACCTGTAAAACCTTGCAAACCAATTGTTGCCACCCCAACAATAATTCAAGATCGTGGTAAGGGAAAGGTAACAGAGTGCTCCACACCACTTCTTCCAGAGTTAGTTTGGATTCCCAAACGATATCGATCATTACTACCTAGCTCAGGAAGGGGGGAGCCACATGAAGCTTCTAGCTCCTCATGCCAGGCACACGCTGATATAGAAGTTTCTACTACCTACTCTTGCCAACACCCAACAAAAAATCGATGAGTCTACGTCTCCCCTTGTAATAGTATCATCGGAAACCATTTCCTCCATTCGTCAATGAGAGCGTACACTACCATCTCTGCAATTGGATGTGGCCACAAGGGTCATAAAAAGCTATCTGCCCACATCACAACCTATGACCCGCTGGACAAATTGGTTCCAAGAGGTTGCAACATCATTGCAAATAATATGATCCACCCAAGGAAAGGGGGAGCATGTACTCACGCTCGACATTCTAATGAATCCTCCTTAACCTTCTCCCCTGACCATGTAATTGCCAAATTCAAGGGGTTGTATATATATAGCTTCATACATTTAAAAAAAACAAAAACAAAAACAAAGAAAAGTAAAACAAAAAATAGTAAAAAGAGCAAGAGCACAAAAACAAGAGAAATATCCGTATACAATCAAGAACTAGATTGACCTGTCATAAACCTACTGATGCTATATCTGTGTTTGCAGATATGGCAGATGCCCGATCATCATACACTTCATCCACTCCCACCTTTGGTGAGAGGTATCATCTATACCTTTCTCAGATATTTCACATGTGCTATCCTGTTATTGAAACTGAATGGGATCATATAGATGTACTAGCCAGAGAGGAAAATGTTGAAGAATTAGAATGGCTAATTTGCCTATTGACCATGACTGACCCCTACTCCGTAGAGAAAATATCCCCGATAGCCCAATGCTTTCCTTTTCCACAAGATGACTATCCTCGCATGGTTACATTCTTGATGAGTTTATGTGGATGGGAAAATGAAAAGGAAATATCTGATAATGATGAATGGACGGATGAAACTCATGGCACTACTGAGGTTGACTTTATTTGTTTGGATGATGCGGATAGAGGCTTAGCCTTAGGGCTAGAGCCAGGACTCTACAACATCCTCTTACCGTATCCTCAGTAGTAGTGTGGTAACTGGTAGGTAGGTTAGTGTTTTCAAGTTTTTTCTAGTTTGGATTCTTTAAACGAGTCTTTGATTTTCCACACTGATGTGCCTCTCGAGGTATAGTGCTTGTTAGTTGATTGTACAGGTTAAAAAGTTTGAGGTGGGTTCGCTTTCAAGTCCTGAGACTGCCGCAACGTTCATCAAAATATATCTACATCAAATTGCAAGCTGTCTCGTCAAATCAAGGAGATCTCCAATTACAGGTGTAATTCTTCCATACCCACTCTCTTTCGTTTTTATTGTTCAATTAATTTCATAAACTATAAGGCATGACCACATGGAAATTGTCAATGTACTACTTAGTTTTTGAAGTTGCTTGCATGCTAGTGTAAATCATTAATGAGCTTAACTTTATTGGAAATATTCCTAGGCAGCATGACGTCTTTAGTTAACCTTGGAATACGATTGTCTTAGGTCTAGGGTCAAACCATCTTAATGTTTGAACACCTGGCTGTGTGTGTGTTGACCTCTAGGACATAGCTTTTACCCCTTGTCGAAAGGATGTAAGAACACATTTTAGTTCAGGAGCGAAGATCAAAAGAAACTTTATTAAAAAAAAAAAAGCCTACAATAAATGGCAATACAAGTCTATGATGTGCTTTAATGTTGGCCTATCGCCTTATTGATACTTGGTAGGCGAGGAGTATTCTACTCCAGACCGATGCCTTGATTGGTAGGGGGTAGCCTTGCCTAAAGTGAGCTAATAGATTCCTGGATAATGCCTTGTGTTAAACATGGTACCAGGATCGATGTTAGTTTTGCCTTAGGAAGGTCGCCATTGTGTATAAAAATTGTCACGTGCGTGAAGAAATAAAGGCAAAAGGCTCCTGTAACTCTAATGTTTCTTGTGTCCCTAGGCTCGTGGTATAAACTTGTTCTTAGAGTAGACACAGTGTGGTCATCTGTTTATTTATTAAGCTTGGTTATTTTCCTTGACTTAGGCCAGTTATAAACCTTGATTAACCTTTGACACCTTGCTAACTCTTGATTTACTTTCAATAATTTTAAACTCCTGTTAATTTGCTACACTAGCTCATTCATGTGACCCTTAAACTAAGTTCTCATAGCAACATCCATTGTGGTCTAACATGCTTGAATTTATACACTTTATATCTTTTGAATTCCAGCATACTTTCACTCTTTTCCCTGTTTTGCAGACGGTCAACCACAACAACCCTATCGAGCTTACCATACCATAGCTTCCGAGGACGGAATCTACATCAGGAAGGGGGGCATGTTAACCCATGGGCGGACATTGAGACGTACTATATTTTACGTCATTAATTTAAATATTCTGAGTCATGGGCCGGGCTTGTCGGCACCATATGTTAAGGATAAAGGGATTGGGTGATCGCCGATGAGAGGCGCACCTTGGATATCAGTAGGATAAGGGTTAGGGTCGGTCGGCCATGTATGGGCGCCCAAGTGTGAACGGCCAAGTCACCTATAAGAGTCAAATGTAACCCTAAAATCCTCATTCTCATGTGTTGTGAATACAAGAGTGCTCTTGCCTTATCTCTTTGGTTTCCTTCTCCTGCGTGTGTGAGAGAGAGAGAGAGAGAGAGAGAGTGAGAGCGATCGAGCACTGTGTATCGGCACGGCGGCGGAGAGGCGGTAGAGCGGCGACGGCGGCTCCTCCTTCACGGCTGCGACGACGCGGGAATCCTTCAAGGCGGCGAGTGACACACCCTTTGGCATTTTGTTTGAGCTTCCTTCCCTGGTTGTATGCTTGCAGCCATTCGTGGCTTGCATACGGTGTCTGGCAAGTCCCCAGCTACGACCTGTGCGGCAAAAGCGCATAGTTGTTCTTGAATAGAAGGAGGCTAAGGATTTGTGGCCCCCATGATTGAAAGTATGCAGATATATTGCAAACAAAAAGTATAAAGTTTATATGAAAATAGACAAAATTAAAAATTTCTCAAATGATGGTAATACTTATCACTTTCTTCCACCACAATTTGTAAAAAGTCATCGGCTTATTCAAGTGTGCAACAAGAAAAACAATTTGCAAGTGATGAAAGAGTCCTTCAAGTAGTATCAAAGTGGGTAAGAACTTTCCATGAGGACCTCAAGATATTCTGTCTTCAAAGTCTTCGAAAAACTAAAGAGAATGCAAGGGAGAGGGACGGCTTGAGTTCCACACACACAAGAGAGAGTACGACACAAGAGTGAGATGGATGGCTAAATTTTCTTCTATATTCTTCTCTTCTCTATAACCACATAAATAAAACATAAGAGTACATACTATAAGAGAAAGTACTCTCCTACAATAACATACAATGGTCCGTCATAGTGTGAACTTGATTGTCTGAGTTGGCACTATAACTATGCCATAAGTCTAATACTCCAAAATGGTTGTCACACAACTTGTCATCCATTGGTGGCATATCAACATTAATATTACCAACCATGCCAGTGGCATTTGTGCGGAAGCTATCACCTAGGTGGGTCATCAATGTCCGTAGCACTAGTTGAGCTTGATATCTCAACACTCCCCCTTGATCTCAACTCCACACTGCACTACAAGCAAGCTCCTAAACCTGTGGAGCTTCTTTGTGTCCAATGCCTTTGTGATGTTAGCCACATGGTTCTCTGTGTTGACATATATCAGATTTATATCACCTGCTAGAACCTTATCGCTTATAAAGTGATAGGCACCACCTCAGTGTGCTTTGTTCTAGCATGGTATACTAGGTTACTGGCCAACTGTATGCTACTCATGTTGTCACAATAACAACTACCCTACCCACGGGCTTACCCATATCACCAAGTAGCTTCTGAAACCAAGTTATATCACAAGCTGCCATAGTAGCACTCCTTTACTCTACCTCTGTACTCGACAAAGAAAGTGTTGGTTGTTTCTTATTGCTCCAACTCACAACCAACAAAACTCCCAAACAAAAATATAAAGCCACTAGTAGAGCTCCTATTTGCAACACTACTAATCCAATCAACATCTGTGTACCCATGTAGCTATATCTCTGTACTAGCATCATAGAAAAGTCCATAATCAACTGTGGACTTTATGTACCTGAGAATCTATCTAGTCACATCCAAGTGTAGCTTCCTAGGGGGGCCTACATAAACTGACTCACAAGTCCAACAACATAGCTCAAGTTTGGCCTAGTAATGGTCATATAGATAAAGCTACCCACTATGCGCCTGCATGTAGTGGGGTCCTCCAAAAGCTCCAACTCACAACAAAACTCCCAAACAAAAATATAAAGCCACTAGTAGACCTTCTATTTGCAACACTACCAATCCAATCAACATCTGTGTACCCTTGTAGCTATATCTCTGTACCAGCCTCATAGAAAAGTCCATAATCAACTGTGGACTTTATGTACCTGAGAATTAATCTAGTCACATCCAAGTGTGGCTTCCTAGGGGGGCCTACATAAACTGACTCACAAGTCCAACAACATAGCTCAAGTTTGGCCTACTAATGGTCATGTAGATAAAGCTACCCACTATGCGCCTGTACATAGTGGGGTCCTCCAAAAGCTCACATCTGTGAAAAGATTTGTGTTCTAGTCCAATGGCACTGAAATAGGCTTATAGCCTATCATACTATACTTGGACAAAATGTCCAAGCCATACTTGCTTACTAATAAGCACATACTTTATGCATACCATCAACCTTAAACTTTGGCAAACCTGCAAAAATATTTTGGACCTACATAGACTTTAGTCATTGTATATTCACATGACCAGTGCATTTATGCCATATGTAATATCTATAATGACACCTCTTCTAAAGCACAAACATGGCTGCCTTTACCTTAGGCATGTTCACATCCAAAGTAAACATCCTGCCATTTCCGTTACCGTTTGCAACCAAGTGACACTAATTTTGGAAGTCTTTTACAAAACATCATTGAGGATTCACATGACCCTTATGTCTGTCGTGAGCTTTTGACAATAGCTACATGTGAGTTTAAAGTAGAGGATGGGTATGCACAAATAGAGTTTTGGAAGATGCTGAATCAAGTGGTGCAAGAGAATGACTATGAGAAACCAGAGTTCCGGGGATTTATGGTGGCAGATGATGAGGCCAATGCAAATTGGGTTACAGTGCGTGCTGTTTACTTTGGAGGGTCAAATAATAGGTGCCAGAGAAGGAAAGAACTTGCATTTTTCATTGGGAGAAGAGCATGGTGCGTCTTACACAAAAATGTATACGGCCCCCTTTTCATGACCATAAGTCTTTATGTAGGAAATGGAAGAATTCGCCGTCTAAGGTAGCGTGGTGGCTAAGAATTACAAAAATGAAATCAAGAAATTTTGGTGGTCAGGGCACACAATACTAGGAGAGATTCCAGCATTGGAAATGTGGTTGGCTTGGTAGGATATCTAGGCATTCCACTAGGGATCTTGGTTTGTGACTCAAGATGATTCTGGTGTTTCTCTTCCCACATCTAACCTCTCGGAGGCTAAACATGCAAGCATGAGAGCGAGTGTGGGTTATAAGAGCAAGATTTTTCTCTATGAGGCAACAGGTGCAGACATGGCAATGGAAGTTCTACAAAGTGTTAAATACAGTGCATACTCAAAAGGGACACACACAGGAAATGGACCAGGAATGAAAGAAATGGTAGACAAATTTCACAATTGTGGAGTAGGTACCAATCCGAGCAAGAGGGATGTTAGCTACACAACTCTATGGTCGATCGGGAATGCTTATGACACCATTGTACTTCCTTCGGTAGGTGGGTGACTCCATATATGGGTGATTTTCACATATTTTGCACGGGTATGCATGATTAGTATTGACTAATTTTATTTTTAGCCCTAACTATTTGCGTTGTTGTGCAGGATTATTTGTGTTTGTCCACACAATTACTTACATGTGATGCAAATAACATTATTGTTTATTATGAATAGATGTATAAGTGGGAGTATTTGCATGTTTTAGTGTGACTTCCATCGATGCTAGCGCACAGTTGGAGTGTGTCTCCTGTGGATGATGATCTATTTGCAATCGAGTTAGTCTCTCGACATTTTTGGTATATGCATGTGCCACATGCCTCTATTTATTAAGTATCTATTTTGAGTGGTGTCGCTACCATAATTTTGATTATTTTGGACTATGGCTAGCCATTATTTTTGGGCTCACACATTGTCCATGCATTTTGTAAACAAGCCCACTTTTAGAAAAGGTATGCTTTTAATCACTCCTTGGGCTATTTCTACCAATAAATTATTCAAAATACTCTCATAAGGAATGAGAAGCCACTTATGCATAGGGGGAAGATTCAACCCAACACTTGTGCTGATTGAGATGCGTGCTTGTAAATTTGTTTTACCTCCTCCAAGGTTTAGTTCTATTGATATGTTTGTTGTGTGAGAGATTAGTTCTTCAAGTTGTACAAAGCTCCTGACAACTAATAAGTAATAGCCTGAGATGACACCTCGATCGGGGTGATGGTGCCATCACCAATTCTCATCTGCGCAACACCTCAATTGATACCCTCGCACTATTATATCATCATCAAGACATGAACCACATTAGTTATTATTACAATTAATTGAGAACTAGCACATAAATTAATCCTAATGTAACTGCGCTTTGGCACAAGTAATGAAACACAACACCAATAGCACTAGTGATATTAGTATACAAGTAAAAATAACCCACAAAATTGATCATCTAGCGTGACATATAAACTCATTTATGACTAACATTGACTCATCATTATTAGCATGAAATCACCCACCATACCAATTGACTAGCATGGAAAACATGATTTGACCATGCATTCTCAAACAACTGAACTCTAATAGAGTATACTAATAAAGAGAATGCGGGGGAGAGGGAGAGCTTGAGTTCCTTGCAAACACACACACACACACACACACACACAAGAGAGAGCAAGACACAAGAGAGAGATGGATGGCTGAATTTTCTTCTATCTTCTTCTCTTCTCTCTACAACCATATAACTAGAAAGATAAGAGTACATACTATAAGGGAAATTACTCTCCTATGATAACATACAATGGTTAGTCCATACTGTGAACTCAACCATATAACTAGAAAGATAAGAGTACATACTATAAGGAAAAGTACTCTCCTACGATAACATACAATGGTTAGTCCATATTGTGAACTCAACTATATAAGTTGGTGTTATAACTATGCCATAACTCTAGTACTCTAAAGCGGATGTCACATATCCTATCATCCACCATTGGCATATCAACCATAATCTCACCAACCATGCCAGTGGCATAAGTGCGGAAGCTATCACCCAGGAAACCTATAAATAATATGAAAAATGGCAGTATAGAGTGTAGGCTATTACCTAGGTAGGTCATCAATATCCGTAGCACTAGTTGAGCTTAATATCTCAACACTCCCCCTAGAGCTTAAATCCACACATTGTACTCAAATTAAGCTCTTAAACCTGTGGAGCTTTTTTGTGCCCAACGCCTTTGTGAAGATGTCAGCCACTTGATCCTCTGTGTGCTAACATATACCAAATCTACACCACCTAGAACCTTCTCCCTCACAAAGTGATAATGCAACTCAATGTGCTTCATTCTAGCATGGTATATTGGGTTACTTGCCAACTCTACCCTACTCATGTTGTCACACAATAAATGACAACTACCCTATCCATGAGTTCATCAATATCACCAAGTAGCTTCTGAAACCAATCTATCTCACAAGCTACCATAGCAACACCCCTATACTCTACCTTTTTACTTGACAAAGTAATTGTTGGTTGTTTCTTACTACTCTAACTCAAAACAACACTCCCGAATGAAAACATAAAAATACTAGTAGACCTCCTATCTACGACATTACCATCCCAATCAACATCTGTGTACCCATGTAGTTGTATCTCTGTACCATCCCAATCAGCATCTATGTACCCATGTAGTTGTATCTCTGTACCATCCCAATCAGTATCTATGTACCCATATAGTTGTATCTCTATACTAGCCTCATAAATAAGTCCATAATCAATTGTGGACTTTATGTACCTAAGAATCCATCTAGTCACAATCCAAGTGTGGCTTCTTTATGGGCTTGCATAAATTGACTCACAATTCCATCAACATAGCTCAAGTCTGGTCTAGTAATGGTCATGTAGATCAAGCTACCTACTATGCGCCCTGCTGTATGTAGTGGGGTCCTTAAAAGCTCACCTGTATCTATGGGAAGCTTTGTGTTCTTCTCTAACGGCATTGAAATACGAAACAGCCTATCATATCATACTTGGACAACATGTCCAAGCCATACTGTCTCTGTAATAACAAAATGCCATGAGGTGATCTCACCACCTCTATTCCCAAGAAATATTACAACTCACCCAAATCCTTCATCTTAAACTTTTGCTTCAAAAGTCTCCTCACATCATGTATATTAGCATCACTATCACCAATGCTAATCAAGTCATGCACATAAATTACTAATAGCATGATGATTCCTCGCTCATCTTGTTTGACCATGCTCTGGGTGCTTTCTCCAAGCCATACAGGGCTTTGCATAACCTACACACAAAATTTGGGTGTGCCTCACTCTTGTAACTTGGTGGCTACATCATGTATACTTCTTCTTGTAAATAACCGTGTAAGAAGGCATTCTTTACATCCATCTAATGTAAAGGCCAACTCTTTTTTGCCGCCATAGCAATGATAGCTCTCACAGTTGCCATTCAGTCAAGTTTTATCCTCATAGTCAATGCCATAGGCCTATGTATAGCCCTTGGACCAATCTTGCCTTATATCTGCTCATTGAACCATTTGCATTATGCTTGACATTGTACACCCACTTACATCCAATTTTCTTCTTTTCCTTAGGCAACACTAGATTTTGTCATGCAACTAGTGGAGTGTTGGCATCTTGTATGTGTCCTATCATTGTGTCTGTGGCACTGATTTAAAGCCAATACCTGACTTTCATTGCACCCTAGTTCCAGTCCTTGAATGCCTTTATATCTGTTGGAGTGGCATTCTCTTCAGAAAACTCTAGAGGCTCCTTATTGTCTTCTTTGACATAGTCTCAAAGTCCATTACCCATCAAGAAATTGGTCATTCTTCTGAACTTCCAATCATGGAAGTTGTTCTTGTCCAAATTTCACTGAATCTAATTGAGTTTGTTAGACATGCTTACCTACAACAATTAGAAACCTACAAACAGATAATTCTGTATGCAATCTTTAACACAGTAGTATCTTTTGTGACTGCTAGGGCAGTGGTACTTCAACACAACCTGTATGTCACCCCAAATGTGAACAAAGTATATGCACATACACCCAAGATTAGCAATACATGTGCAAATAATGTTTGTACTCCCAAAATGCACTACTGCACTACAATAACCAAATTTTGTGACCAAAGATAATTCTCAACTGGAACTTTCCAAAACTGTCAAAAATACCTTATAGTGATCGATAGGAGACCGAAACATGCCTGAAATGTAATTCTCGTAAAAAAAACTTTAGTATAAAGTTCTACCTCAGTACTACGCATCTCACAAAGAACCCCCAATCTACGAAGATAGCTCCTTAATTAGAGATGTGGCTCCCAGAGCTAGTGTTGTACCTAAAGAAGAAGGGGAAAAGATGATGATGCTCTTACCCCTGTATTGCTTCCTTTCTTGCTTTTTTCTTGCCTCTCGCTTCCTTAGTTCTCACATGAACTGGAGCTCTGATACCATAAAGAGAATACAGGAGAGAGGGAGAGAGCTTTCCTCCTTAGTTCTCACATGAAGTGGAGCTCTGATACCATAAAGAGAATACAAGAGAGAGGGAGAGCTTGAGTTCCTTGCAAGCAAACACACACACACAATAGAGAGAGAGAGAGAGAGAGAGAGAGAGAGAGAGAGAGAGAGAGAGAGCAATACATAAGAGAGAGATGTATGGCTGAATTTTCTTCCATCTTCTTCTCTTCTCTACAACCATATAACTAAAAAGATAAGAGTACATCCTATAAGGGAAAGTACTCTCCTACAATAACATACAATGGTTAAGTTGACTATATGAGCTAACGCTATAACTATGCCATAATTCTAGTGAGTCTAAAGTGGCTGTCGCACAACCTATAATCCAGTGGCGGCATATCAACCATAATCTCACCAACCATGCTAATGGCATAAGTGCAAGAGGTATCACCCATGCGGGTCATTAATGTCCATTGCACTAGTTGAGCTCAATATCTCAACATATCCCCCATATTGATAACTAGTAACAAGGTCAACACTTCTTGCACTCAGACACACTTCCAGATCATTCTCACTTAGGAACCTAGGTTCTAGTAAATCCATAGAATCCATCGACCCCCACATCTTGAGGATTGATAGTAGAGACACTTATAGATGAGGGCTGCTACACATGGTAAGTAAGAATCAAGTATTTACTCATGAGAGAGCATGAGAGATAGTTTATGGGGCATTGTAAATGGGAGAGAGGAGAGTCCAAAATCTGAAGTTGAGATGAATAGATAGAAGAGTAGAGATAAAAAAGCCTCTTCCATCATTGCATTAAGATTGAGTTAACACACTCATTGGATGAGAACTCCAAAGCTCCAACGTGGCATGGGATGAATTGGAAAAATTATTTGGGGCAAGGGGATATAACTCTAAATTTAACTTTAAAGTTTAAGCATATGAAAGAACATAAAAGCATGAAAAAATTATGACAAGACAAACCAACTTGTCTTTTACAAAAGTAGTCATATGTCTTTGTAACTAAGGTTGCACCCATAAATAATTACACCACATATAACCAAAATGTAGCATGCTCCAACTTAGGCACAAAAACAAAATGTCAGCATGTGGCCAAGTAAATAGAGTAACTCTGTATGATATATATAATCAACAATAAATATGTGCTATGCACAACCTTGCACCTGTACGATGTCCTAGTTACCTTCGAGGTAATTTTCATCACCTATTACTCACAACAATGCTAATCATGCTAGTTACATACAATCAACTGGACTCCTCGCAATCAATCCTAGTATATGCTAGGCACAAAGATAAACACCAATAACACTAACTTACTATGTAACACGGAATCACACACATTACAATAACAATAACTCAATATGTAACATGAAATCATACACATTACCAATAACATTAACTCATTATGTAACATGAAATGACACAGCTTACCAATAATATTGGCATGGCCCCAAATGTGAGTACACCAATAAAACTAGGCTGTTAGTATTTAATATGGATCACTCATCATACCAACTACCAACATGGTTCGATTGTATTTTAGGTGTCCCTAATCTACCATAAAAGAATCTAGCTAACAACCCTCTATAGCAAACTTGAAGGCACTAGAAGCTATATGCAGGAACTTTGTGTGGTCAGTGAGATGATGCTAGGAACTTACAAAATCCCCAAACTTGCTTAGAACATGTGTACATTGCCCAAGGATAAGGGAGGGCTAGGGCTACTCAATGTTTTTGACGTTGCAAATAGAATGTCTATAAATAATATCTACAAAATGGATTATGAGAAGTGTGATGCATCCTCAGGAAGACTCGGCAATCCTCTTAAAATAGAGCTATTCATAGGTTTAGCACTGAGGGACTCCTCAAATGGAGAAGCTTCCTCCCTTTGGTTTTTAGTAACCTTCATGTCAACCCTATAGAAAGCACTCTGGTTGAGCCTCATGACACATATTTTATCAATGTCCTACCTAAGACAACATGAAACACACAACCAAATAAATATTAATAATATTTCTACCACACTCCTAATGTTAGCTACACACCTCTATGGTCGATTGGGGATGCTTTGTGACACCATTGTTCTACCGTATGGATAGTAATATCATTGTAATATGCCTGTGACACCATTGTTCTACCGTATGGATAGTATATCATTGTAATATGCTTGTGACACCATTGTACTACCTATGGCATGTGGTTGACTCCATACATGGATGATTTCCACATATTCCTCATGGATAGTATATCATGATTGGTACTGACTTTTTTGGGCCTAACTATTTGCATTTATTATAGGATTATTTGTGTGATGAAACTAACATTATTGTTTATTGTGAGTAGGTGTATGAGTAATGAGTATTTGCATGGTTGTAGTGTGACTCCCATCGATGTTAGTACATGGTTGAAGTGTGTCTCCCATGGATGATGATCTATGCACAATGGAGTTAGTCTCCAACCATTTTTAGTATATGCATGTGCTACATGGCTCTATTTATTGAGCATCTATTTTAAGTGGTTTATACCATAATTTTGATTATTTTGGACTATGGTTGTGTTCCCAATATTTTGTATACATGTTCTAGAATTATACATGTGAGCTAGCCATTATTTTTAGGCTCACACATTATAGTATGTAAATAAAAGCACAATACCAATAGCACTAGTATATTAGTATATAAATAAAAATAACCCAGAATATCAATCATCTTGCATGACATATAAACTCATATACCACTAACACTAACCCGTCATTATTAGCATGGAATCCACTATACTGATTGACTAGCATGGAAAATAGGATTCGACCATGTATTCCCCACTGAACTCTAATAGAGTTCCCCCCATACCAGTAAAATTAGTAACAAGATCAGCACTTCATGCGCTAAGACACACTTTCGGATCATTGTCCCTCATTCGCTAAGGTTCTACTAATTCCATAGACTCCATTGACCCCCCACATTTTAGTTCTAAAATCTCATCAGCATGTAACGTGGCATAAGCAACATAGTATTATGGCATATCAAAGGATTGCACTACACTAGGGCGATTGAGAGTGGATGTGGACCGTATGCTTTTAATAGGTGTATATCACCACCACATCCCCTCTAAGCCTGGTGGGATCCCATTTAGGGCAACTCAAATAGTATGCAATCGTGTCAAAGCCTTCTTCCCTACACTTGGAGCCTATGAGCCTCTCTCTCTCAATGGCAAGGCCACAATCTAGCCTAATATGGCTCTTCCACCCACCCCCACGCGGATGTAGTCTCCCTCCATGAGCAACCAACCATGGAGAGAGCCCATCTCCATCTTTGTACACTACACCTAAGAGGGTTGCAATCTACCATAGAACTCATATTTTCTATTTTATAGTAATATAATGGTCCTTTATTTCAGGTTGCAAAGCTCTCTCTTTCTCTCTCTCTCTCTCTCTCTCTCTCTCTCTCTCTTTCACTCACACACACACATTTAAAAGTCAATCGTTACCAAAGAGAGGATAAAAAACTTATACACTATTGCAAGGGTCTACTCACTTAACAAGCAATTTAAATACATGCCATGACAACCCAAAAAGTGATGTGAGCTCAAATTGTCATTCGGGTAACTACATACTTATCTTTGAGAGCCAATAGGCTAAAGGTCAAGAACATCCTACAACTTGAAACATAAGAATCATCTCACATGTTCAAAGATAGCTGGCTCGCCAAAATACATTCTTTTAGAAAGTAGGAACTACCATTAAAAGCATTTTAAATTGTACCAAAAGAGGTTTTTAGGCTGTTTATAGTTTCCAGCAGATTTGTCGTGCAAGTCAACGAGACAGGTAAGGTTGACCATCCAAGACATTTTCACAGGTGGGATTTATCCTTCCCCCCATACAACCACATATAAATGGAGACTCTTAGAGTGGATAAAGTTTTAAAACTTGAAATGAAATTCAGCTGCCATTTAGATCAGTTCCACAGATAGTAAATGCAATAAGGAATATTTAAAAACCTTCCTAAAAGAAAAAAAATGAATTCATGTTGTATTTAAGGCATGCCTCATAGCACTTCTGAGTACTTATGCACATTTTCACAAAAAGAGGTTTCTTAGAGTCTGTAGTTTGCAATGGATTTCTCGGGTAGGTCAATGAAGCACAAGATTGACCATCCAAGATCAAGAATAGTGTAAAAATAGAAATCAAAGCAAACATCACCATCAACAAGTGTTGGGTTGAATATCCCCCTCTGCATAAGTGGTTCCTCCTTCCTTATGAGAGTATTTTCAATAATGTGTTGGCAAAAAAGCCCAAGGAACCATTAATAGCGTACCTTTTTCCCAAAAATGGGCTTATTTGCAAAAATAGTGGACTAACCACAAACCTTAGTACAACTAGTAAAATAATTTGTGAACCGAAAAATAATGGCTAGCTCACATGTATACAAATATCGGGCACACGACCATAGTCCAAAATAATCAAAATTGTAGAATGAACCATGCAAAATAGATGCTCAATAAATAGATCCATGTGGCTAATGCATATACCAAAAATGTTAGGAGACTAACTCGATCTCACATAGATCATCATCCGTGCACTAGCATCAATGGGAGTCACACTACAAAGCCATGTGAATACTCATCGCTCCTATACCTACTCACAATAATTAATAATGTTAGTTGTGTCACACATAAATAATCCGAAGAGATAAACTCAAATAATCCTACGACAACAAACGGAAATAGTTAGGTCCAAAAATACAACAAGTCAATACCAATCATGCATATGCTATCCATGCAGAATATGTGAAAATCACCCACGTGTAGAGTCACCCACGAATTGTAGATAGTACAATGGTGTCACAAGCATCCTCGATCGACCATAGAGATGTGTAGCTAACATCCCTCTTACTCATATTGGAAATTGTCCTCAATTGTTTATTCGATTGTATGAATGGATGAGATTTGGATAATTGTGAAATAATATGTAAGGTTCCTCCCTTCTAAAATGGGAGAAACACTTAAGATAGTCCGCTAAGTCTTATCTTGGGAAAAATTTCCTATTCATCGACACCTTGATCCTATAGAGATTCAAGGATCGATTTATAGGTATGACCTAGCTCTATCCCGCAGGGGGAGCGTGATTTTCTAAACATCAAATCACCCATAGGGCAATTGATCATAAATTGGGCAACTACTAGACTTGATTTCTAGGGACAACGCTTTTTTCCTCATCTTATGCAAGGCACAGCCGCTGGCCTAGTTTTCTAGAATAGAGTTGCCCAAGAACCTAACTATCTAGCGTAGGGCTTTCACTTAATCTGTTGGAAAGCTACCCGACTAATCGGGTCCACCCGTCCGTAGGATGGTGCCATCAGGGCATTCCATCCTCCCACTTTCCACCCTACTCACGCATCAATTTGTTTTCTAATTAATCCTACCACACTGTTTGACATAAATAAACATATTCCTTAATTAAGGTCCTCTTTCACAAGGTTCGTTAAAACAGTCTTCTTACACAATGCAATCATACCAAAGACAAGATGTAATTATATAAAAAGTCTATACATGAACCAATTCCATACAAGCCAAACCGGCTCTCTTATTCTTATTCTGCCCGATGATCTAGAATTCGGCCTTCCAGCCTCTACATGCTGGGCAAAACCCTACGGGACCATACACCTCATCGTCGGCCGGCGAGGACTCAAGCTGGCCTGTCGCCCTCTCAGGCTCTATCGCTCGATCCTCCTGTCCCTCAGAGGGATGTCTGCACACTAGGGTGGGCTTATTTACCGCACTAGCCTGGGCCCTCAGAACTAGGCAGCCTCATAATCTCTCGTCTCAATCGGCGATCCTTATTCTCCCAAAGGTATGAGGGATACCTTGGGCCATTCTCGGGCTTTGCTAACGATGCCGCCCGGCTGGCCACCGTTTCCTTGAGGAGCTTGAAAAGGGAGGGCTGGAGCCGCGTTGGGGGCATCTTCCCCCATCTCGTTGTTACGTGCTCCTCTTGAGGCAATATTTTGTCGTCTTCGAGAAGAGGCCATCTTAGGCGTCGCCTTGTAGAGCTTGCTGCTGCGATCGAAACGCTTTAGTCGGATCTGAATTCTGAGCTCGTTTGCTCATCGTATGAGCAAAAGAGTATGACACACGAACCCTTTCTTAAGGTAAAAAACCCTTATTAAAGTCTACGCAAATGGGGGGATTGTGAGATGTCCTTAAGGCTAAAAATGTGGAGAGGGCTCTGAGGGACAGCTGTAAGCCTCTCTGTAAGTCTCCTCACATGGGGGGGAGAAGAGTTAAGGACACTGGCTCCTAGCAAGAGGGGGATGGAGGGAAATTGGCTTATCTGAAAAGAGCCAAATGAGGGGGTGTGAGAGGGGTGGCTGCAAGGGCGGCTGTACTACAGCAAGTACGCTACACAGGGACGAACAGCGGTACAGACGGCGGTACAACAGGGCATACGCTACACAAAAATGCGTGCTGCCTGTGGAGCACCCCGGGGGTTTATATGGCTGAGGGGTATGGGTACGGGCGCTGCACAAAGCAAGGAAGAAAGGACGGTGTACCTTCAAAGGCTATGGATCAGTGGTCTGCATGGGTCTAGGGGAAAGGTACGGTGTCGGTTGTCCGGGAAAGGAGTGGTATGCATGTATCTTATCTGGTCTGGGGCAGCCTGGGTGTCCACGTAAGGGTACGTGTGGACCATACAGTGGGCAGCCGTCCTTTGGTTCTTGGGCGGCCATCGTACGGGCACCCTTGTTAGTGTGTACGGCCCAAATTTTGGGGCGGGATACCCAAATTTGGGACGCTCGCCTCGATTTGCGTGCCGGACCGCCCCGGGGGGGGGGGGGGTGAAAATTTTTTTTTTGTCCAAGAGGTTCTCCTGGTCGTAGGGGTTCAGATCGTTCGTCAATCGGACGCCTGGTCGTGCATTTATTAAGGTTTAAAGGTCACCGTTTTTTAACTAAAATGACTGAAATTTGCGTATAGGCTTGATCCGGTGTCCGTTTTGGATGGTGTAAAATCCTATATTAGGGTAAAATCGCACGCAAATTCTAAATTTGGGCTCATAATTTGAAGATTCTAAGTAGAAATGACTCAAATAATAAAATCATTGATTTTTATACCATAAAAACTCATAATTACATGGACATTTCTTTATTAGTGAAGATGGGTATGTTACAGAATCGCTTAGGCATCCATTTGGAATCTTCTCTTGGATGATTCTTAAAGATCATAAGATACTTGGTGTAAGTGTTGCCAGTGTGTGTAGTGGTATGCTGGTGATCGAATATTAATTCAGGTACTAGCTATTCTTTATTATCAACAAGTTGGGGTGCCTCTTCATAGACAAGATGACGAGGGATTTATCTTCTCTTTATCTTCTGAATGACCGTAGCAAGATAATACGAAAGAAATGTGTATTCTCCAATAAGGTAAGTGTAGCCTATATGTAACACTGTTAATATTTTCAATGATTTTATACGGTCCATAAAATCTAGGAGCTCATTTCACAACATGGCTCCTTTCAACACTTTTCAGTATTCATTTCTCAATTCTTAACAAAACAAAATCACCAACATTATTGGAACCTCGTAATATTCACCTTGGGCTAGGTATGGATGGTGTGAACCTGTTTGGTCTTAAAAGTTCAACATGGAGCACATGGCCAATTTGTCTTGTTAACTACAATCTTCCTTTGTGGTTAGCAATAAAGAAGGGACATCTTTTTCTCTCATTAATAGTCCCTACGAAGTACAAGGTAGCCAACATGGATGTGTACTTAGCCCTGTTAATAGAGAAGCTACAAATTTTGTGGGAAGGAATTGATGTACATGACATGTAAAAGAGGTTTGGACAAAAGGAGTTCTCATTACGAGGAATACTAATGTGGACTATGCATGATTGGCCAGGCTACAGAGAATGCATTGGTAATCTATTTTGTTATTATGTAACTATTGATATATATGTGGATGGTTGTATAATATTATTTGTTTTAATCCAGGACTATCAATCTCTGGATACAATGCATGCCCTTTGTGTGGACCTAGACTAGATTCTTGTCATTCAAGAGGCTTGACAAAGATGGTGTATGAGGGTCACAAGAAGTATCTACCAGAGGACCATGAGATACGTGAGGGATATTTGGGTTGACCTCCTCCTACACTAAAGGCAAGCGATTGGAAGAGAGCATGGGAGGGCAACGAAGGGTTCCACCCCTAGAATGAAGCGGCTATCCATATTTTACCAACTACCATATTAGGAAGAACAATGAAGGGTCTCCACCACCTGGAATGAAGTGGTTGTCCATATTTTACCAACTATTATATTAGGAAGGTCTTATAATTAACCATTTTCTTGACCCTATGCATATTTTTAAAAATATACCCATAGTGCTTTGGAAGACTATTAATGGGGTCACAAAGCGTAAGGGCCAAAGGGAGGATCTGTCATGACAATATATTTTAAGTCCTCTAGAAAAATATTATTTATTTCCTCTTGAGTAATTTGGGGACACCTAGGTTACTCTTGCGTCATGCTGGCTAGGTTAATATCGTGGGTGACACCACTATAAATATTAATACGTGCGGTATATGACGTATGTTTGAGGCCACCTATGATTATTTCAGTTAGGTTTGTATGGCAGGGTGATTCCTGGGGTACTTATGCCTGGTAGTCATGAGTTGGTTATGATTTGTGCCTGGTAAATATTTGTGGGATTAATTTAATAATTAATTAGGCTTATATTTTCAGGTGATGAAGACTATGGGAATTGAAGAGTTTACTTTGGAAGAAATGTCTTGGTTCATCACATTTCATTTTTGGCAAGCATAGTAGCTTGCAACCTTAGCAAATGATTTTTCCATTTTGAACTTTAGGAAAGATACATTTATTATGTGGAATTTATTAAAGCCTATGGCTTTACCCTAGTCCCAATATTTGACACTCTATTTTTGTTAAAGAAGAGTGCCGTGCTCTCTAAAAAGCACATCTTGTATACTTTGGGGGCTATGGCCTAATTTTGGTGAAAAGAAAGCTAATAAAGAAATACTCTTGTGTGGGGAGAGGCCACACACAAGAGGGGGGGAGATTGCACCCAATATGGTCTATTGAGCTAAGTATTTTAATTTTGTTAAGTGTTTAAATTTCAATTGATTTGATTTAGTTGAAGCTTGCAAAGCAATGGTTTTTATGGTTGAATCAATTCTTGTGAATTCTCTACTCTTCCACAATTTATCCTAGAATAAGATTCCGATTGCAGTGGTATCAGAGCTTGGGCTAGGAGATTTGTGGAGAAGGTAGGAAAGGGCTTCAACTTCTCAAAAATCAAGAAAGTGCAGGAATTTATCTAGTGGACAGAAGGGTGTTTTGTAGGTCTTTACCCAAAGGTCAAAGATTCAAAACTAGATCTACTTTCAAACCCACTCACCACCCTGCAAAACCATCCCTCTCTATCAAAAAGTGGTTTTTCCAAATACTCAATGAAATCAAAATCTGACCGCATGGATGAAATCCTCATAGCCAAAAACCTCACGGGATTCTCTCAGAAATCAGAAAGCTTCAAGCATGAGTAAATCCATAATGGACGGAGCAGATTAATCAGTGTAAAAGCCATTAAAAAAAATCATCAAAAGAAATTCGTGGAGAAGCGCACGGCGGCAGCCTACCGGCACAAAACGGCAAGTGGAGAAGGTTTTAAAAAAAACCCATGAGCTTAACTATCATAAGCTTAATCACTTTGTTAATCAAGTCTTACTTTTCCCAATCCCTATACAAGTCACATCACTTTTTTTCGGAGCCTTTACTTCTCCTATTTTCAAATTTGAAGAGAAATACAAAAGGTTTCCAAATCTGAAATTTCTGGGTGCAGAAAAGTGATTTACAGGTTTTAAAAGGCTTAAAAATTGCCTAGAAAATGCCAAAAATTTCCGAAATCATCTCTGAAAAATTTTGAAAATTTTCAAAAAATATTACAAAGATTGAGCAAGGTTTAGAGGATTGTTTCAGCAGGTTTCAAAGTGCAAAAAATTTTATTTCATCAACAATTCGACTAGCCTAAGTCTCTTGAATCACACGGAATCGTTCGGGATTTGTTTGAGGCGACGAGAATTCAATTCAGCCATTGAACAGCGTCTTTGTTCAGCTTCAACCAAGGTCAAATTGCGGGAGAAAAACAAGATAAGTACTTACTTTTCCTTTATTTATTTACATCAAATAAAGTAAAATTTTTTTTATCTACATCATTTGCACAAGCACTATGGCAGATTTGCCTATCTCGCCATCAATTCAAGAGCAACTCCTTTCTTTACAACATCAAATTGTAGAAGAAAGAGAGAAGCGTATTCAATTGGAAAGATAGCTCACGAGTCGTAGACGCAAGCGTGACTCTTCACTATCTTTTGATGACGAAGATGACACTATTCAAAGGGCTGTAAATGCTACATTGCAAGCACAAAGGTCACAAAAAGAATCCAAGATTAGTCGGAAAGCTTTCACATTTCAAAATTATGATGGAAAGAAGGATGCTAGGGTCATTTTAGCTTGGCTTAGTCAACTAGATGACTATTTTTCTGGAGAAAAATTTTTAGAGAGTGATAAGATTAAATGTGCAGTCAATCATTTGGTAGACAGTGCAGCTTTATGGTGGAGTGTAATTAAGCAAGGTCGTGACAAGCCAGATTCTTGGAAAAGATTTCAACGGCTGGTTAAAAAGCACTTTTTACCCTCACAATTCAAGACCAAAGTTAGGCACCAATGGGACACTTTGCATCAATTGGAAAAGGAAACTATGTCACAATATGTAGAAAAGTTCTAGAATACTTTATTACAGGTGCAGGTTGTGGATAGAGTCAGCGAGAAGGACCAAAAGAGGAAATTTATATCGGGCCTTAGATCTACCATTAGGGCCGATGTGAATATGTTTCGACCTCATTCACTATCTTTTGCAATATCTTTGGCAAGTAATTCAGAACGTAAAAATGGTTTTCCTAAAGAGATTAAAGCACATGAGGGTACTTCTTCTAAACCATTTACTAAATCTTTTTATGCTTCAAAGAAGATGTATAAACTAGGTTATGACAAAGGCAAGGACGAGGCTAAAGGCAATATGAGTACCAATAAGAAAGTCAATGGTGGCAAACTGAAGACATCTACTATCAAATGTTTCAAGTGCCACAAAGAAGGACACATAGCCCCGAATTGTCCGGAGCGTACCAAGAATTCAACAGCAGCAACAGTAGCAGCTCGAGTCAATATGATTGAAAAAGACGACAATGAAGAAGAATCATTCAAGCAAGAGGGTAATTCCGATCCAGACTACTCAGAATAAGAAGGTAAACCTCATGTTCATTCTTTGCTTAAAATAAAAGGAACGATAAATGGACATGAAGTTCTTATTTTGCATGATGATGGTAGTACACATGATTTCATTTCTGAAAAGGCACTTAGAGCATTAAATCTTCATTCTTCACCTACGCACTATAAAGTCAAAGT
The DNA here is from genome assembly GCF_041138505.1 of Cibotium barometz. Taxonomy (NCBI): domain Eukaryota; kingdom Viridiplantae; phylum Streptophyta; class Polypodiopsida; order Cyatheales; family Cibotiaceae; genus Cibotium; species Cibotium barometz. Next base: position 19,448,641 of record NC_141059.1, on the reverse strand, counting down.
AGCATTTACTGGAACAAAGTATAATTGCATGCAAGACATGAACGGTTTGGAGTTATACATCAAGCCTTTAACAGAAAAGAGGGATTTCTTAGTTGCATCTTTACAAGGGGTAGATATAATTTTGGGTATGCCTTGGAGACAAATACAATCCTATTATAGACTATGACACTTATATCATAGCGTTTCTCTAAGGAATGACAATGAAAATATTATCCTCCAGTGTCAAGTCAAATGAGAAATGAGTCCTTTGTTGAGTCACACTCAAGCAAAGAGAGCTCTAAGAAAAAGAGACAAGACTTATATGGTATGGGTTAACCAGCTTGATGCTGAGTCCGACACATCCAAAAGTCCAAAGTTTGATCTTTTTATCTCCAAATTTAGTGACTGTTTCATGGAAGATCTACCTCCAGGATTACCTAAGTCTAGGCCTGAGGATCATAGTATTGACTTATTGCCTGGAAATTCTCTGCCTTGTAAAGCTCCCTATAGAGTCAACAATTTAGAGCAAAAAGAAATCCAAAGCCAAATAGAAGACTTGCTAGAGAGAGGCCTTATTCGACCTAGTAGTTCACCTTTTGGAGCTCCAGTACTTCTTGTTAAGAAGAAGAACGGAACTTACCGAATGTGTGTAGACTACTGTGCATTGAATAAGATTACTGTCAAGAACAGATATCCTATTCCTAGGGTAGATGATCTTCTTGACAAGCTTAGAGGATCAAAGGTCTTTAGCAAGATTGACCTAAAGTCTGGGTATCATCAAGTTCGTATGACTCAATCTGACATTTTCAAGACAGCTTTTAGAACCCAAACTGGTCACTATGAGTTTTTGGTTATGCCATTTGGTTTGACCAATGCTCCAGCTACTTTCAGCCGTATGATGAATCGCATATTCCTTAAGTTTCAAAGTTTTGTTATAGTGTTCTTTGATGACATTCTTGTTTTCGGCAAGGATCGACAAGAGCATGAACAACACTTGGAACAAGTGTTCAACCTTTTGAGAGAAAATGAATTGTATGTCAATCCTGAAAAGAGTTCTTTCTTTCAAGAAGAGATTGAATACTTAGGTCATATAGTGTCGGCTGAAGGGATTCGTGTAGATCCTAAGAAAATTGAGTGTATAGCTTCTTGGCCTATGCCTAGAAACATACATGATCTTAGATCTTTTCTTGGCCTATGTAGTTATTATAGGAAGTTCGTCAAGAATTTTGCTTGTATTGCTCATCCTTTGACTGAACTCCTTAAGAAAGCTACAAATTTCAATTGGACTGAAAAGCAAGATAAATCTTTTGCAACACTCAAGAATGCTTTAACATAAACACCAGTTCTTACACTACCTGATTTTCAAAGACCATACTTTATAGTAGTGACTGATGCTAGTGGCAAAGGATTTGGAGCTATTCTTATGCAAGACAACCATCCTATTGCTTATCAAAGTAGAAAGCTTAAGCCTGCAGAGCAAAACTATAGCACATATGACAAGGAATTAGCAGCAGTAGTACAAAATCTGGAAGCATTACCTAATGGGTTTTGAATTTCTTATCAAGACGGATCAACAAAGCATTAGGCATTTGCTTACGCAACCCCTTATTTCAGATAGGCATATCAAATGGGCATCTTTCATTCAAAGTTTCCAACCTATGATTCAATACCAACCTGGAAAAGAAAATGTTGTTGCCGATGCTTTGAGTCGAAGATCAAATATCAATAACATTTCCATTATTGAAAGTGAACCATTTGTACTTATGAAAGAAACTTATGAAGTTGATCCAGATTTTTCTGAAATATGGATCAAATTGCGTGAAAACAATTGGACACCTCAAGGAAGTTATTCTCATAATGATGGCTATCTTTTCTTTGAGAAAAGATTGTGTGTTACTCAACCTTATAGACAACTTGTCTTGGAAGAGATGCACCAACCACCATTTGTGGGACATAGAGGAGTTTCCGCAACACTTCAAGTAGTTTCTCGAGAATTCTTTTGGCCTCATTTGAAGAATGATGTAGCTAAATTTGTAGCTGAATGTAACATTTGCCAAGCAATTAAAAGCTACAAAGGCAAAGCTTTAGGATTGCTTATGCCTCTACCCATTCCTGATAGACCATGGGAACAAGTGTCTATGGACTTCATTACTGGCTTTCCTACTACATGAACATGACATGATTTGGACAATAGTGGACAGGTTTAGTAAGCAAGCCTATTTCATTCCATGTAAAAAGACGCTAACTTCTCAGCAAGCCGCGAACATATTTGTCAAGCAAATTTTTGTTCATCATGGACTACCCAAAGTGATAGTTTCTGATAGAGATTCTAAATTTTGTAGTCACTTTTGGGTTGCTCTTTTCTCAAACCTAGGCACTAAGTTAGATTTTTCCACGGCTTTCCATCCGGAATCGAATGGACAGACCGAAGTCACAAATAGCACTATCTTAGATATGCTTAAGGCCTATGTTTCACAGCAACCTAGTGCATGGGATAAGTACATACATCTACTCCAATTTGCTTATAATAATACTCCTCATACTGCTACTGGTCGAGCACCATTTGAGATCATCTATGGTAGAGCTTTACCTATTCCAGCTACTACTAGACTCCCATAAAATTGAAGCTGCCGACCAATATGTTAGACTTTGATCGCATTTTATCTGAAGTGCGTGATTTTATTGCAAGAGCTCAAGAGAAGTATACATCTCAAGCAAATAGGAAGCGTAAAGATTTTTCATTTCAAGAAGGTGATTATGTACTTTTGAGAAATGAAAAACGTCGATTAAAGAGTGTGGAAAAATTCCCTGCAGGTGAAGCTAGCGCCTAGATATTATGGGCCATTGAAAATCCTTCAAAAGATTAACGATGTGGCCTATAGACTAGAGCTTCCATCTAATTGGAATATCCACAATTCTTTTCATATCCATCTCTTGAAACCTTTTTGAGGAACACTTCCTACTCATCCAACATATGAGGAACCACCTCTTATTGAAGGAGAGGAAGAAGTCTTAGTTCCTGATGCTATCATTGACCACGAGATAACAACAACAAGAACAGGTATTCAATACTTCAAGTATCTTTTGACTTTCAAGAATCATCCTCAAGAAGATGCTAAATGGATACCTGAGAAATTTTTCTGAGTTTACCCTGAAATTCTTCATTCTTTTCAAACCCAGCAAATCCGCAATTGAGGACAATTGCAAACTCAAGCAAGAGGGATGTCATGAGAATATATTTTGAGTCCTCTAGAAAAATATTATTTATCCCCTCTTGAGTAATTTGGGGACGCCTAGGTTACTCTTGCGTCATGCTGGCTAGGTTAATATCGTGGATGACACCACTATAAATATTAATACGTGCGGTATATGACGTATGTTTGAGGCCACCTATGATTATTTCAGTTAGGTTTGTATGGCAAGGTGATTCCTGGGGTACTTACGCCTGGTAGTCATGAGTTGGTTATGATTTGTGCCTGTTGAATATTTGTGGGATTAATTTAATAATGAATTGGGCTTATATTTTCAGGTGATGAAGACTATGGGAATTGAAGAGTTTACTTTGGAAGAAATGTCTTGGTTCATTACATTTCATTTTTGGCAAGCATAGTAGCTTGCATCCTTAGCAAATGATTTTTCCATTTTGAACTTTAGGAAAGATACATTTATTATGTGGAATTTATTAAAGCCTATGGCTTTACCCTAGTCCCAATATTTGACACTCTATTTTTGTTAAAGAAGAGTTCCGTGCTCTCTAAAAAGCACATCTTGTATATTTTGGGGGCTATGGCCTAATTTTGGTGAAAAGAAAGCTAATAAAGAAATACTCTTGTGTGGGGAGAGGCCACGCACAAGAGGGGGCAAGATTGCACCCAATATGGTCTATAGAGCTAAGTATTTTAATTTTGTTAAGTGTTTAAATTTCAATTGATTTGATTTAGTTGAAGCTTGCAAAGCAATGGTTTTTATGGTTGAATCAATTCTTGTGAATTCTCTACTCTTCCACAATTTATCCTAGAATAAGATTCCGGTTGTAGGATCAACAAATAAGTGATCATATGCAACACTTATGGCCATGAACCAAAGCTAATGGTAAGTTTCTACTACCTAAATCTCCTTGGGTATTGACGAAAGAAGAGAAAGCTTAAATTAAGAAGTGCATTTCAGAGTTTTGTACTCCGACTGGATGTATGCACTACCTAAAGGGGGTGTTTAAGAAGGATAACAAGCTCTTCGGATTAAAATCACGCGATTGGCTGAATTTTTTGCAATTTGTCTTGCATGTGGCCATAAAGGGTTTCCTCACCGACAACATGAGGGATACAATTTACAAGATTGGCACCATGGTCCGTTGGATTTCATTGAAGGATATAAGAAAAGATACTTTTGAAGTAGTCCGCTTAAATGCCATAGAAGCAATTACATTGGTGGATAGTTTTCTCCCAATCAACATGTTAACCATATAGATGCATCTCCTAGTTCATGTTGTGGATGTTGTGGTTGTGGCAGGGGTTGTCCATTCATATTGGATGTTCTTTTGCATGAAGACGCTAAAAGGGTTTGTCTGTCAAAGAGCTCATCCAAAGGAAATTATGGCAATGGGATGGCTTGTGCAAGAATCCCTGGTGTACATCACAGTGTTTCTTAGTACTGTAGACCCTAAAATGCCTAAACCATGGTCAACGGAAGATAATGATAGGGTAGTTGGAGAAGAGCCACAAGGACAAGGGATTGATGTGGCCTTATGAGACAAGATCAATAAATTTTGCATCTTAAACTCAAAGAGTATGAAAAAGTAGATCGAGCAGTATGGAGAGGCTAAGAAAAAAAGGAATCAAGCTCGTTAAGCTTTTCCAAGGAGTCGGACTACGGCATACCAACCATACCCTTTATCGCTTGTTATACTTCTAGACTTTTCGTCAAGTGGATGGATCCAACAAACCTTACAAGAAGTAAAACTTTGTGATGAAGTTATTACAGATGAGGAAGAGGAGCTTTAATGTACGTTCTTTCTGATACTATTAGCCACATTAATATAAACGTTATTTCTAATGCCGAAGGAATTGTCAGAACTCCCCATTGAACATAAGCATTGTGTAGTAGTGTGTCTCCATGGCACGCCCAAGATAACATTAACTCCTTGTAATTGTTTCCTCTTCTTTGTGGCATCTACATCCCCAATTCTGAATCTTTTTACTCTATTATTTGTCCACAAGGCCTTATGCATAACGAGCCACATTAGGATACATTTTTGGGGTGATGTTGGGTGATCGGAGCTTGAGAAACTTAAAGTCCCATCGCTTCATGTCTAGCAAGATGTGACATCTGTCATTGAGTTTACAATGAAGAGGAGTTCCTTCATTGGGGAGCCGGGAAATGGGTAGAATCATGTCCCTATCTTTCCAAGTGATTGCTTGATGGAACTTTTCTCCATCCCTACATTATGGTTATCCCACTAGGATATCCTCCTCATAATAGCCTTCACATCTTGATTATCTAGCCTATATCTATTTTTCAATTCTGCCCATTTTCAATTATTTCTACAACACCAGATTCCCCCCCATATGCTTATACCTTTTTTTCATAGCTTATGTGCTCTTTTAAATTCTACAACTACGATAGAATCTTATAGGGAAAATGAGTCTATATGAAGCGCCCTTGCTTTATACCTTTTTTTCATAGCTTATGTGCTCTTTTAAATTCTACAACTACGATAGAATCTTATAGGGAAAATGAGTCTATATGAAGCGCCCTTGCTTTAAATCTAATCTATGTAGTTAGCATGAAATTACCTTTGATTTTATTCCACATTTTCTAGAATGACTTGACTAGAGATTTAACTAGAGTGATTCTTATAGGGTTGACCCACAAAATACTAAAAAACATGGGGAGGAACTTTTTCCATCTTAGGAGTCCCTTCGTGTTAAACCTCTAAATAGCTTTATTTAAGAGGATTTCCCAATCTTCTTGAAGGTGCATCACAGCTTTGATAATCCATTTTGTAGATATTCTTTGTAGACAGTCTATTTGCAATGTCCAAAACATTTAGTAGCCCAAGGCCTCCCTTATCTTTGGGCAATGCACACATGTTCTAAGCAAGTTTGGGGATTTTGTAAGTTGACAGCATCTCCTGAATTGACAAAGTTCTTGCATATAGCTTCCAGTTTCTTTAGGTTTGCTATGGAGTGTTGTTAGCTAGATTCTTTTATGGTAGATTATGGACACCTAAAATATCATTGCATCATGCTAGTAGTTGGTATCATGATTGATCCATATTAAATACTAATGGCCTAGTGTTATTAGTGTACTCACATTGGGGGCCATGCCAATGTTTTTGGTAGTGTCTGTGATTTCATATTACATACTAAGTTAGTGTTATTGGTAATGTGTGTTATTCCATGTTACATACTAAGTTTGTGCTATTGGTGTTTATGTTTGTGCCTAGCATATGCTATCATGTTGGGATTGATTGTGAGGAGCAACCAATTGATTGTATGTAACTAACATGGTTAGGATTGTTGTGAGTGGTAGGTGATAAGAATTGATTGCATGTAGCTAAAATAATTAGGATTGTTGTGAGGGATAGGTGATTGATTGTGAGGAGCCCAATTGATTGTATGTAACTAACATGATTAGGATTGTTGTGAGTGATAGGTGATAAGGATTACATTGAAGTGAACTAGGACATTGTATGGGTGCAAGGTTATGCATAGCACATATTTATTATTTATTATATCATATGGAGTTACTTTATGAGTATTTTATTTACTTAGCCATATGCTAACATTTTATTTTTGTGCTCGAGTTGGAAAGTGCTACATTTGTGTACGTGTGGTGCAATTATTTTTGGGTGCAACCTTAGTTTCAAAGACATATGACACTTTTGTAAAAGACAAGTTCAATTTAATAAAGAAACCTAATTATGGCTCCTTGTATTATTTTTGAAGAAATATCACTACCTACATGTGGGAAGCCACTCATGTCGAGAGGGAAATTGCACATTGAATGCTTTGTCCTATCTTAATTTTTTCATGCTTTTATGTTATGTATGCTTGAACTTTAAGGTTGATTTTAGAGTTATATCCCCTTGGCCCATATGAGTTTTCCACTTCATCCTATGCCACTTTAGAGATTTGGAGTTCTCCTCTAATAAATGTGTGGTGTATGAGTATGTCAACTATATCTGATTTGCTTCAAGATGCTTGATGTAAGCTATAAATGTAGATAATCTGCTTGCTCTTGTGGGCTTGTGGTGGGTTACCCAAATCTCTAGTAGGAGCCCTCCTTACCCTTCCATCGAGTCAGTAATATAAGACATCACTACGTGCCATCTATGACATGTATGGTTTTTACCACATCCCTTTTGTAGCTTGAGGCCATACACTAGTTTGAGTTAGGCATCAAAGTTTTATGTTTGGAAGGTGACTATATGTTGTTATTCCAGCTGGGCATGACACATGAGTTGAATCATCCAATGCTCAAATATACACCATTTCTAAGGTTATTGTAATAACCTTAAAGTTCCAAAGGTACCCTTTCAAAATCATTATCATCGACAAGCCTCTCTCTCTCTCTCTCTCTCTCTCTCTCTCTCTCTCTCCCCCCATGTGCATATGAATTCATTTTGCTAGGGTGTGCATGCAGGTAGTGTAGTGGAATGCTTAAGGGAGTCTCAAGTTCCTCTAGTGACTTTCTATTGACTTGTGTGAGCACTTGCTTAAGGGAGTCTTAAGTTCCTCTAGTGACTTTCTATTGACTTGTGTGAGCATTTGCTTACAGTAATTATTTCTTTCCAACATTGGTGAAGTTTAGGGAGTTATTGAAAGAGGGAGTGATTGTTGCAAGAAGACAAGCGAGATGATGTTGGTCACACTCCAATGCATCATGACCAACAACCTTGGGCCATGTAGCATGAGTGGGGCCTTAGAGGAAAAAGGGTGATCAGTGTGACCTTAGGGCCCACATGGGCAAGAGTGGTATGATCTAATTTTGCTTGTAAGATGATGTGAGAGAATGCACAGTATGTATACTAGAATAGAGGGACCTCACTGGAAATAAAAAGTATATACTTGTAAATGGGTGTCCAATTGTGGATGAGCTTCTCACATTACGTTTTTTACATGTTTTTCAAAGAGATACGATTCCTCGAGAAATGAAAGGTGGCCTGGTGGATCATGTGATGGCATGATGCACCACGATGCGATTGGAAGAAACTCAGATATGTTTTCTGGCTCATGCCTGCAAGGGGGGAGGGAGCAGGAGGAGGGCTGTTTATTACTGCAGAAGACTCTTGCCTGTTGGCCTGTAATTTGCTTGCTTGTTGTCCTGTCCCTCATGAATGATAGGTGTACCTCGTGGTCAAGGGGGGAGGGCCGCCCGCAGTAAAGGCTACCGTGTTGTGGGACTGCTAATTGGCAAGTTGGCAACAGCTTTGTCTCAGCGTGTGTGTGTGTGTGTGTGTGTGTGTGTGTGTGTCAGAGAGAGAGAGAGAGAGAGAGCGAGAGAGCGAGTGCGTGTGCGCGCGCCAGAGAGTGTAAAAGAGAGAGAGAGATAGAGAGGGGGATATAAATACATGGCTGATTCAAAGTTAGCAAACACTAGTGGTTTTATCATAAGCTTGCAGAGCTAATTCTCTGCCTGGCTTCCTGTCCAACATGGGCCTGATCAGTACACTAGTCCTTACCATGGCCATCCTTTTCCACCACCTTGCCAGCTTCACCTGCAGCAGCAAGAATAATCCCACAGTTGTTTGCAACTACAACAACAGAGCTTGCACTGTACACAACACATATGGAGAGTGGTCCGACCGGACAACCTGCCATGCAGCAGCGGTGGTCTACCCTTCATCTGAAAGCGAGCTTTTGCACGCGGTGGCTATGGCCGTCCAAAGAGGCCAGCCAATGAAGGTGGTCACCGGCACGGGGCACAGTATGCCCAAGTGGGCTTGCCCAAGGGGCCGTGGAGGCCTTCTCATAAGCACGAAGAACTACACACACAATGTGGTTGTGGACCAGAGCTCAATGCAGGTCACTGCTGACAGTGGGGTGCAGCTAAGGAAGCTTCTAGACACCATAGCCAAGGCTGGCCTGGCCCTCCCTTACTCTCCTTACTGGGAGGGGCTCACCCTTGGGGGCCTCCTTAGCACCGGTTCACATGGGAGCTCCCTCTTTGGCAAGGGCAGCGCTGTGCATGATCATGTTGTGGCGATGCGCCTTGTGGTGCCTGCTCCTCAAGAGGAAGGCTACGCCAAAATCATCACTTTAACTCAACATGACGAATGGCTTAGTGCTGCAAAGGTCTCGCTTGGTGTTCTTGGGGTCATATCTCAGGTACATATGACATAATTTCCATGGAAAACACTTGCAGGTACTAGGGTACTAGTATGGGCATAATTTGCATGGAAACATATAATCTAAAAGACATTTGCTCACTTAGGGTGGTATCAGGGCAGGTAGTATGGACATAATCTGCATGGAAACCCATAATTTGCTAAGGGTGGTATCACGGCAGGTATTAGGGTAGTATGGCATAATTTGCATGGAATCTCAGTGGCTCAGCAGAAATTATTTGTTGAATTTGCATGGTGTGGGGATTCATTGCTTAATATGTTTAATTAGGGTACACTTAAGGCTTGGGGGTGCAGTCTTGAGGGGTGCCATGATTACCATAATTAGAGTTTTGACTTGCAATGACTGCCCAAGTAACATGCACTGATGCAATGGGTTATGGATTGTTAAATTAAGTAAAGTGGCAACAAAAGTGGATTGGGCTGCGACAAGATAAATCGGTTTTTGCTGCTTTTTTTTTTTTGGGGGGGGGGGGGGGGGGGGGTGTCGGTGCTGGTTTTTGTTGTTGTAGGTGAGCCTTCAACTGCAGCCACTGTTTAAGAGGCGCGTGAGCAAGGAGTGGAGGTTGGATGGAGGGCTGGAGGGACAGATTGCAGGGTTTGGCAAGGCCCACGAGTTTGGCGACCTCACATGGTTTCCTGCGCAGCACAAGCTGCTGCTCAGCATTGATGACCGCGTCCCTCTCGAAACCCCCGGAGATGGCATCAATGCCTTCCACGGATTCAGGCCTCGACCCCCCCTCCTCTTCAAAACCTCCCGTGCCATTGGTGAGTTTCCTTATCATCAATTCCTCTACCGCCATCAATTTTATCATCACCTTCCTTTAATCATCTCATCTCCAATCTCTTATTATCCTCTTGATTTCATCTCTGACCTCTAATTATCCTCAATAATATCATCTTCGTTTATAACCATCTATAATCTCTATCCTAAAACTTCAGCTTTTCATATGGATTTTATCTCAACCATCCATAACCGGTCATTTAATCTTTCACCGTCAATAATATCCTGAAATTATATTCACATTGAATGTCTGTCCTCCTTAATTCAGAATTACCGTCATTACATATATATTTAATATGTATCATCGATATATCAATTTCACGAGTGTTTGATCTCGATCCTAAAATTTGAGCTTTTGATCTCTTCCCTAAATTTTGAATTTCATATTATTTCTACCATCAATACATAATTGTCTAATGCCTAAATATTTCAACTTTTTATTTTTCTCTAACGATCATTATACTTGTCCTCCATACAATTGGTCAATTCTTACAATCAATACCAAGTTATCCTATCCCTACTATTTCCAACTTGTCTCTATCTTTATAATATTCACTTCTCTATCCTCAATGCGCATGTCTTGACGTAACTATGTTGAAAGTCTACCATCGACACATAATTATCTTTGTAAACGTTGGTTTCGTTTATGTATACATAATCTCATGCTGGATTTCATGATTTCATGAAATGTAACCTTTGATGGTGATGTCAAAGTAGATATTGGAATGATCCCACTTTTTTCCAGCCTCTAAATTTAATCGAAAGGACCTTGAAAAGCATCTCCTTCACTAATTAATACATTTCTTTTTTTCACTCATTGTGGCCCCCTATTAGTACCTTTCGTTATAATGATCATTTAATCTCTAGCATCAGTGCCCTCCTCTACCAGCATGACCGAATTTTTTCCTAATTGTCTATTAGCATCAACTCTATCTTCAACGTTCTGAACATCATTACCACGATGGCAATATCTATACCAAAGATTACGTCGATTGCATGACTCTAGCTAGCTAACGTGAGATGACATCGTGCTAAGTTGAATGTGATCAGGCCTAGAATTTGAAGGGTACCCTATTTTTTCTTTTTGAAGAGCCTTTTTTTTATGAAGAGATTGGAAAGGCATATAACTGAATTTCTCAAAACCCTTCCCTTCTTTAAAAAGGTAATTGTTTTTTTACCCTTTTTGTGAAGGTTTTCGACCCCTTGGAAGGGTACTGCAACCTTCAAATTCTAGTACTGAATGTGATATTGTCTGCATAAATTTCGTCACGTGATAACTATGATATACTATGGAGGTACTAAAAATAATAATAATAGTGAGGTGTATGAAATTCATAAAGTTTCTCTTCAGTCTGCTGACAATTTACAATAAAAACTGAGGAAAGCAAATCAAGTGCAGCATGAATGTATTGTACTGCTGTACTTGCTTCATTAAATTTGCTTGATACACGAGAATAACGTATTATGTGTTGTGTTAATGCGATCTCGTGTATATGTTGTGATATTGGCAGAGGAGGCAGCTGAGGCTCTGTTAAGCTCCACTACAAAATGCCTAGTAGCAGTAATGCAGACGGAAATGGTGTATGGGAGAGGAGCAGGCTGGAAAAACAGCAAGCACGGCTTCACTAACTTCCCAGTCATTGGCTACCAGCATCACATGCAAACATCAGGGGCCTGTGCTCACTCTCCTGACCCAAACCTACTTTGCCCATGGGACCTTGGTGTGCAGTCCTTCTTCTACCATGAAACCACATTCATGATACCCTTAGAAAACATCAGCAATTTCATCATTGATGTGAAGAAGCTCCGTGACATGGACCCAACTAGCCTTTGTGGATTAGACCTTTACGTGGGCATGCTCATGAGATTTGTGAAGAAATCAAGTGCCTATCTGGGCTCCCAGTCTGATGCAGTGGCCGTGGACATCGCCTATTACCGCGCCCCACATGCCAATGCCCCTAGATTGCATGAAGATGTCATGGAGGAGATTGAGCAAATTGCCTTGTTTAAGTATGGGGGCTTACCTCATTGGGGCAAAAACAGGCCATTAGCATTCCAAGGAGTGGGCTCAAAGTACCCTCAAATGCCCCAATTTTATGCAATAAAGAAAGCAATGGATCCAGATGGGCTCTTCTCGAGTGAGTGGTCCAATGCGGCGTTAGGAATTAGTGGTAATGTGAGTGGTAATGAGGATTATTGTGCATTAGATGGATTATGCATTTGTGATGAGGATAGGCATTGTGCTCCTGAGAGGGGCTATTATTGCAGGAGGGGCAAAGTGTACAAAGAAGCCAAGGTGTGTAGATTAGAAAGGGTGAGTAGTTGGAGTAATTGGCTTACAATTGAGGGAAATTCTGTACACATCCAATTGAATGCATGGATGCAAGCATGCGTTAGGATTGCAGTAAGAAGTATATTGCATCTGAAGGCATTTGCCTCTTGTGTGGTTCCTTCTTCTCTATTTTGGTATGGCAATTAATACAGTAGGGCTAATTGGCCAATAATTGCCTTTTGATTAAAAACAAACATGTGTAGTAGCTACCTCAGAAGAAATATTTATGCCAGAATATCGGCAAAAAGGGGGAAAGAATCTATAATGTTTACTAATTGCGTTAGCCCTCAAGTTGTAAGAATGTGGGTTGGACAGGTGGATTATAAGCCTAGTTGCTATGGCATTTTCTAGTTAGGAAGTCATTTATCAGCACAAGTATGTTGTGAATAAAGACATTCCATGGTCAAGGTTCACCGAGTTTCTCTCTCTCTCTTTGTGCGTGCTGAACTCACCAACTCTTCCCCAAGGGTCGTTTTAAAATATAATAGTTTGGGGTGATTTTTTTTCTTTTTGGGTATAAAACCATAATGCAACGGATGAGGGCGGGCTGTCTATGAACTGTCATTTGCGCCTGTTCTGGAGAACGCTTTGAGGCGCGTGAGGTGTACTTAATGTTCACGGAAAACCACTGTGAAAACCTCGAAAATCTAAGGTATTCAGTTAAATTCTAGCTTTAAATCCTTTAATTTTGTTAAAATGAGATCTTATTCCATTCTTAGTCTTACATATGAATTTCACTCGAATTAAATTTGTGGAGTCAGTTATACAGCTACACACATATGAATTTCCCTTGAATTAAATTTGTGGAGTCAGTTATACAGTTACACAGGTGACAATGGGAGTTGTACAATACAAAACATATTTACGAAAAATTCTCTAATTTTAGAGAAAAAACTTGCAAAATTTTGAAATCCAAATCTTTGGATGTGTGGCAATTCTCTAGAGTGTATACACTTATAAGTTACATGTAAACTCCAATGCCAAAGTGTACACACTTATAAGCTACATGTAAGTTAGATATGGATAATGTTCTATAGTTAGGGCTGAAATGTGGAGGCCTAACCTAACTTTCAATTTGAAGGCCACAAATTAGGTTGATTTTAAAATTTAGAAAATTTTTCATAATAGGGGCTTACAACGTGTGGAAAAAGAAATTTCATTAATTAATTGAGTGTTATTAAGATTTGTGTTAGTAAGGTTTGACCTTAGGATAAAAAACTTACGTAATAATATTTTTTATTTATTAATTGTTGAATTTTTATTTCCAACGGTTGCAACTGTAATGCGCGATCTTCCTCTTCCCGACTGTATTGCGAAATGCATATCCATCTCCTCCTCCCTACCGAGCACAGCGCTCCCCACCTTACTACGTTCCCCTTGGCTTCTAGTATGTGGGTGTTGTGTTGGCTACTTTGATTTGGGAAGTGTCAATTCTGCAATCTGTGCCAAATCCGACGGGGTGCCTTGCAGAAGCCACAAATCTCCTTTAAGAAAAATGCCGCCCAGTCCATTGGCTGGTGATTGTACAAAAGTATCAAATATTGCGCACCACATTGACTTGCATCTTTATGCCTCCTCCTTGTTCTAAGGAAATTTGATCTCCATAAGAATTTGCTCTGCATCGAGAAAAAAATTTCTATGGTGACGAATTTTCAATAGCCTTTGTGGATCACAAGCTATGATTTTTCATAATAGTGGCCTTCTCTTGCAACACTATTTTTAAAAAATTCCTCTTGAGCAAGTGGTAACTTTAGGCTTAGAGTGTTAGAACCTCTCATCCCAAGCGCAACGTAACCAATCATGTCCCACGCTCAAATATTTTCCTTGCTTTTTCGATAGAATATATTTTTAGTTAAAACCAAATTTAGGAAGTTTTGTAACCAATCGTGTCCCGCACTCAAATATTTTCCTGGCCTTTTTTATAGAATATATTTTTAGTTGAAACCAAATTTAGAAAATTTTGAAAAAACAGGTGCCTATATTCAAGGAGAGTTCTTCCTAGCTTGAAATTGGTTTTCTTGAATTTTCGCAGTGATTGAAAAAAGTTTTGATTATTACGGAGGCAACTTGCAAATTTCTTTACTTAGTTAATACCTTTGTGCTGCAAAATGCCATCCTTTAGTGTAGCTTTCACGATTCAAATTGAGAAAAATCGATGATTAATCTATGCAATTTTTTATAAAAGTTTGAAGGTTCTCCTTTTTTTTTTTTTCACTGGTTAGAAAACATGTTTATTTCTGACATAGATCAGGGCTGTCCTAGGGGAAATTTTAGAGCAATAGGTTGTGAACTGGACAGACCAGAATCCATTAAATCGAGCTAACAACAGCCACAAATTTCGTGAACTGTTTGATCGTCATCCCTTGCAACGAGTTGGAAATTTTTTAATGCGTGGGAACCGGCCCTAAGATTCTTGACGCCGCAGCTGTTGCTGAAGCTCCCGATCGTCGTCAACCGAGTTACAGTCATCCGCTCGATGCCATCGACGAGCAGCAGGTTGGAGAAGGTGGTGATGCAGCTGGTCTGGGTAGACGCCAGTAATTTGACCATTTAAGGTAGCCATGTGCGCAGGAAGGTCAAACTCGTAGTAGGTGAAATGGCCGGCTGTGTCAGACGCCGCGGCAGCTACGTTACCTGAGAGCGCACCGTGCGAGCAAGCTCACGACTCACACAACAGCACACAGTAGCCGGCAATGGCCGGCATCACGATTCACATCTTTGTGTGCCTGAGTACAGTTGCATAAATGTATTGCTACTGTTAGATCTGAGTACAGTTGCATAAATGTATTGCTACTGTTAGATCTGAGTCTACTACTCAGGAGTTACTGCAAGTCGACTAGCTGGCAGCGGCGGAGTTGTAGACGTAGGGAACACCACGGTCCGTCATTTTGATGGCTCTCTGACCCCTGATCATGATTTTCTGCAGAAATATGTGGTGATTATTCCTTTCATCACTCTTGATTTTTGACGTTTGGTGAAAAATAACGATTCTTTTTCCATTTTATTTTGGTGAATTGTTTGACGGGGGCTCACATGGATCGGAGCTTTGATACCTGGATCGGAGCTTTGATACCATTAAGAGAATGCAGGGAAGAGGGAGAGCTTAGGTTTATTATAAGCAAACGCACACACACAAGAGAGAAAGCAAGACATAAGAGAGAGATGGATGGCTTAATTTTCATCTATCTTCTTCTCTTCTCTATAACCATAAAAAAACTGGCGCTATAATTATGTCATGCTCTAGTAATCTCGGGGGATTCATCTAAAAATATGTTAGTATACCACGTGAGTTCAAATGAAGAGGTTTTTTAATTCAAAATTTTGAGGTAAATTTACACAAATACATTTACAGAAGGGGTTTTTTAATCGATTTTGAAAAAAATCCGTAAGTCCATAAAGAAAAAGGGGTCATTTATTCATGAAAAATTAACAAGGGGATTTTTAAATACGCCTTGAATGCACATGATACACAGGGTTCCTTAGTCGTGCATCCCCTAAGCTAGTAATCCAAATATGGCTGTCACATAGCCTTTTATCATTCACTAGCAACATATCAACCATAATATCACCAACCATGCCAATGGTATAAGTACGAAAGCTACCACCCAGGCGGGTCATCATCAATGTCTACAACACTAGTTGAGCTGGATATCTTAACATTCCTCCCCTCGAGCTCAACTCCACACACTATACTCCAAGAAAGCTCCTAAACTTCTTCGTACCAAGTGCCATCATGAAGATCTTAGGTAGGCCACCTTATTCTCTATACCAAGTGCCTTCATGAAGATGTTAGGCCACCTGATTCTCTATATTTGTTGATATATATTAGATCTATGTTACCTGCGAGAACCTTCTCCCTCACAGAGTGATAATGTACCTTAATGTACTTCATCCTACCATGGTATAATAAATGATAATAGCCCTATCACCATGGGCTCACCCATATAACCAAGTAGCTTCTGAAACCAAGCTATCTCACAAGCTGCCATAGTAGCACCTGCGTACTCTTCCTCTATACTCGATAAGGCAACTGGGTAGACCTATGACATTGACTATGAGGAGACATTCAACCTAGTTGAAAGAATGGCCGTGAGAGCTATCATTATTGTGGTTGTAGCAAAAAGGTTGGCCTTTACATCAAAAGGGTTTGTCTTTACATCAGATGGATGTAAAGAATGCTTTCTTGCATGGTGATTTACAAGAAGAAGTATACATGATGATGCAGCCACTGGGTTATGAGCGTGATGCACACACAAATTTTGTGTGCAGGTCATATAAAGCCTTGTATAGCTTGAAGCAGGCACCCACAACATGGTCAAACACGATTGGGCAGTATCTTGTTACAATTGGATTTTGAATATCCAATGTAAATTTTCACTTTATGTGAAAAAGATAGATAGAGAGATCATGCTGTTAGTAATCTATGTGGATGACTTGATTATCACTGGGGGTGATAGTGATGCTGACATACATGATGTCAAGATGCTTTTAAAGTAGAACTTTGAGATGAAGGATTAGGGTGAGCTGCAATATTTCTTGGGTATAGAGGTGGTGAGATCACCTCATGGAATTTTGTTGTTACAAAGGTAGTATAGCTTGGACACATGTTGTCCAAGTATGGTATGATAGGCTATAAGCCTATTTTCCTACCATTGGAGTAAAACACAAAGATTTTTGTTCAGATCTTACATGCATTAACGCTTTTCCTATTGAGATAGTACAATCAAACTTAAGAGGCAATAACCACCTTATGATCCTCCCTGTGGTGCACAGTTTGTTCCACTAGATAGAGTAAGGCTTGTTGGTCACACATAAAATACAAATTTGTTTTCCAAAAGATAATGGCAAAACTTCTTCACAACATAAACCATTGATAATCCTTCTCTCTCAATGTGCATATAGTTCTTCTCTAGCTCATTCACATGTCTATTAACATAGCAAACCAAGAATGTCCTTTTCTCATTGGTTGAGTTATCTCTTTTCCATGGGACAATATGAAGCTACGGCTAGAGCTGCTCGAGCTAGACTCAAGATCCTACAAAGCATGATAAATGCAGTGTATGCAACAAAAGATCTAGAGGTCTATATGAGCTTATAGCTTGACTTGGCATAGATTCATATGAGTCTAGAATAAAAAAGCTTATAGCAAGGATTGCAAGTAAGGTTCAAATGAGTGTGGTCGCTTTACAAACTTCAAGAAGGGATAGTTTCATGAAATCCTTTTTGTGTTATAACTGAGCTCACATGGACATGCTACTAGGCTTTTTGAACCACAAGAATCACAGGTATCCATAATAAATTTCCAATTGTGGTAGGTAGCTCCGATAGTTTTTCAGGCATAGGACTGATTCCCAAAATGCAGTAACACTCTTGTATGTATGCTGTGCACCTGTATGTTGCATCTATACCTGTACATATCTAACAGTTGCATTATTATAAGAGATAACTATAGAAACCCTAGTAGATAGCTTACGATGCAATGGTGGAGATGGATGTTTATCAACAACAAAAAAGCCCAAATATCAACTACCAAAGGGGGCTCATTGGCTATTGTCTAAGAGGAGCCTGATCACGTTGGTTTGGCTAGAACAAAGTATGTAGGGCTGAGAGAGAGAGAGAGAGAGAGAGAGAGAGAGAGAGAGAGAGAGAGAGAGAGAGAGAGAGAAGATGGGGTAGAGAGATGTCATTGCCACTCATACGTCTCTACACCTGCATAATTGTCCTGATTTCAATGTATGTTTGATTGGCCACCATCTAATAGAAGAGTGGATAGCCATCGATTTTATTCTCAAACAAGAAAGAAGAACATTGTAGAAATCCTTAGGTGCTGTACAGAGAGAGTGTGGAGAACACAAAAAAGGGGGGAGATCTATGCTGCCCATTCTCACTCCTTTGTCCATCTCCCGTCCATCTCAAAAAGAGGGGGCAATTTGGAATCACCCTCTTGTATCTTTTATTGACATCTAAACCAACATTGCAATTTGGAATCACCCTCATATTGTATCTTTTATTGACATCTATACCAACATTGCAATTTATTTTCTTCATGTTTTGAATTTCATGGAAAAAAAATTAACCCTTACCGACTCATAATTCATACTCTTACTTAAAGAGATCCATATTTTCATATCCCCTTAACATTTCTCTTTATCTCTATTATAAACTCTCTTGATCTCTCTTGACCCCTCTTGGTCCCCATAACATTTCTCTTAATGTCTCTCTGTTTTTATCAATGGAGCATGCAAATAATTCATCGACATCAAAGAAAGGACCTAAACAAGAGATCATTGCATGGTTGGTTGGAGTAGAGTATCTAATGTCCGTGTACACGTTGCAAGTACTTTACTAGAAGACAATGTCAAATCACCATATAACGTGTCAAACGATATGAAGAGTTTGACAAGTCCTTACTTGAATTAGCATATAATTCTGATGAGGTTAGTTGATTGGGCCCTTTGTTACATCTTCTCCCTATCTTTCTTACTCGCCATGATATCTCATTAGGGAAAAAGGGAGCTCATTTTGGGGCCTTTTACGGTTTGGAAAAATAAGCTCTCAACCAATGAACAGAGGGCCAACGTAACGTTGGAAATTCATAAAAATAAGAGAAAATAGATAAAAGAAACAATATTTTATGTAGGTACAAGCGTGCTACATTAATGTGGAGATTGGTTTTTTATTCTCACAAGATCTTTGGACATGAAGATAGAATCTAGTCTGACATTTTCTCTGACAAGGGCCTTCCCGCTTCCACCTTCCTTTGAACTTTGAAATGTTGTGCTGCCTTTCCTTCGAAAGGTCTACCATTCTACACCACTGCCTCATTGTACAGCAGCCTCTTCTTTTCCAAAACTGCTCCCTTGATCCTGTTTGGCTTAGAGTAAGATGTTTCTTGTCAACTATCTGTCTGCCCACTTTCTCTTTCTTGAAACTTCACTTTGTTATCTTGTTTACATTACTTTGCTGTGGTTATAATTATACCACACACCCTTACCCCGTCGACTTGCTTCTTCTAGTTCTTCGGTAGAGAATTCAAGTACAGTCAAAACGGAAGGAACTTGGGAAAGGTTTACTGTTTCGAAAGGAGCATGGGTGCTCATGCAACCTAGCAAAAGAAAGAGACCCCAGACAAAAAACATTTTCTTGGCATCATGGAAGGGAAGAGTACGAGATTTTAAAATCACCAGAGGGAAGATATCGGTGAAAGAAGTTTTGATTCAGCATGTGTACATGCATAAAGAACTTGTCTTGCAAGACTATCCAAATGATCTTCCGCAACACAGGCCTAATTGTATATTTTTCTATTGTGGTTTTGTTCTTTATGAGGTGTATGGATTTTTAAGACAAAGCTTTCTTTCTTTGCTTATTGACATTCTTGTGTTATTTTATTTCAGATTTATACCCTTCATCGTATGAGACATGGCAAAACATCGATTGTATTCTGGGATTTATAGATGTTTTGCATGGATCGATAGGAGAACAACAATACCAAGGTCGATGTGCAACAGAGCTAGCTCAATCCGGTATATTTTTTACTGATCATTTTTATCAGTTGCTGGACAATGCAAACACACATGGTGTGTTAAGAAAACAAGACCTTCCGGCATGGAATTCAGTGGATTGGCCTCTCCCACATTTTAGTGTTACAGAGGCATATAGGGCCAAGCTTTTCAAAGAAGTACAGAAAGCTCTGAGGCCCAATATTGCCACAAGGATAATAAAAATTTCTTTATGCATGCCTCTCACAGTTTTTGTAGACTTGTTTAATACATTTCCAGTGAAGGTTTCAAAAACAATGTTCACAGTTAAAGCAACAAGTCTGGCATGCATGCCACAATTTTTGGATAAAGGTTGGGATAAGAAGACATGTAGTTCAGTGTTTTGTGAGGTTGTCCAACCTTCTATGCAACTGAAGTACATGGTTGCATCACAAAATTTCATTTTTTCTTTTTATTATAAGTGCAGTCGAATGCTAGGTACAAAACTAGTCCCAATGGATCAAGATGAAGATTCTTTTGGTGCAGAAAATAAACTTCTTGATATTGATGTTGTTGAGAATGGTGTGCTAGTCAATATCTCATTAAGACAATGTTGCTCCCTAGCTCAATTGCGCAATGACATTCTATTTGAGACAGAAGGTTCTATTTCAAAGGACTTTTTATTTATCTACAACAATAAGAAGGTATACCATGTGACTTATCCTAGTCTCATTAAGCACTGCTATTAGTTTACTTTACCCTATTGTTTCATATTGCTTTTTTGCAGGTGCTCAAAAGAAGAGAGAGTTTAATAAAATGCAAAGACATTGAAAATTTGAAAATTGAGATAACACAGACTCCATAAACAAAGGTATTATATTCAATAAAGTAAAATTCTGTACAGAAGTGTTTAATTATATATGTAGAACATATTCTTGACAACAATTTTCTATTTATCTATACAGGCTGATCTAGAGGCTGCTCTACATGGTCCAATCTCACCGTATCATCTTTATTTGGAGAATCTATTTTCTGCTGCTCCATCCTGTCGTGTACAGTCTCTTGGTGCTGCTCCATTGTCTCCTCTACTGCCCCTAGAGCATCTGTTTGCTGCTGCTCCATCATCTCCTCAATAACATCAGCAGCACAGCAGGTTCTTGTTCTTGTGGCTTCTCCTCATCAGCACTAGGTCCTTGTTCCTGTGGCACCACATCTGCATCATCTGTGTCATCAAGGTGTATGACACCTTCTCGGACTTTAGAGCTCTCACCCAACTCGACAGTAGCTGGTACAATAGGTTTGGGGGAGGCATACTTTAAAAACTTCCAAATTATATCAGCTCTGAAACTATACACATAGTTCGAGCTGAAGCTATCTTCTCTCATCTGCAATGAGATATGATGATTTAGAACACTTTGTACCAATATCAAATTTTTTGAAGCTAAATGAAAATTATTTTTTCTTACAAGCTCGGGCTGTCCTATCTCAAAATAGCTTGAAAGTATATATTTGGCACTAATTAGCACTCTCCAGCCACAGCTACTTGAATCATCTTGTTGTGGTGTCTGGATAGTTGGAAAGATATGTTAGAAACTGTTAATATCTGAACAAAATAAAATTATTCAATAAGTTCAAAGGCATAGCATGAAATAGACATCAGTAGAGGGAACAACTTTCTACCTCTAAATCTATTGGCTCTATTGAATCCAAAAGATTGACATTAGGAGGACAGTGATCCAATGCATCTAGAAGTCTTCTAATACAACTGCAATACATATAATTCAGTTAGTGTGCATTAAATCCAAATAATGAAGTTTAAAGTTAAAAATAGCACACAAACCACTTACAATTTCACCTCTCTGTGTGTGTTTCTAAGAGAGTTGAATAAAAAGCATTGCTTCTGCTGGATGTCAATAGAAGAAAAGCTCCAGTGGTCACTGCATAAGGAAAAAAGCATTAAGAAATCAAGGCTACAAGAGTACTCAATCTTGAAGAAAAATCCCAAAAGAAGCAGCCACCCACATACTTGTTATGGTATGGAAGCAGCAAAATATCAACATGATCAAAATCACAGTGTTTGAACCAATTGGAAATATCCATGGGAGTTTCCTTTGGATCTCTTAACTTGAAGGAAATTGCAGGATCAATAATATGAACTGTATGCTGTACAGCATGGTTCAGCCAGCTTCTCATCATGCTACATTAGACAAAACAATAATTAGGGTGAGGTGTAAGGGAGGAGGTACAATAAGGATTGTTTTGCAAACAAATGTAAAATAAAAGACACTTACTAGAGCATTGCAAGAATGATAGTATCTTAGCAATACTCATTCTTATGAGCCAATGCTGCCAAGCATGCTTTTGTCAAGTCAAAATTATTCTCTGAAAAATCATCTTCAATATGGACAACTATGTTAGGGCCCAGCTCCTGCAACCTTCTCTGTATTTGCAGCTCCATCTGTACAGTCTCCACATCTATAGAAGCAGATTTGGATTCTTCTATTTGCTACTTCAGTGACTTCTCATAAGCAGCTTTCCCTCTTTGAGTGGGTCACTTCAACAACCTTCACCTTGTCTGCCTTCAATTTCCTTGTAGGTGGAATTAATAATATGTCTCTCATTTTTATGTCCTGCCATTCCACAGGATGGACCAGCTTGTCATACCTCCATCTCACTCTGGACAATGTGTTGAAGTCCTTGGCCATCAGAGTTACCCTGTGAGCATGGGCTGCTACAAGCATTGCATCTTCAAAGTACTTCTCTAAGTAATCCTCTGCCATTTCCTGTAAGGAAAGAATGGCAGTCCTGTTCCACCTGAAACCAAGGTGCCAGCTATCACAAATTTCGCTCACTAGCCTCTGAAAAGGTTCCTTGGGGATTGCAAAGCCTATAGCTTTTTATTGTTTCCTGATCTCCTTTAGCACACCTGCAAAATGTTTTAACCTCTTGGACTTTTGCTGCAGCATGCTCATTAGCTTCCCCTTCCTGCCATGTGCAACTCTTCCCTTTGGAGGCACACTAGATTCCTTGATATCAGCCCCAGCTGCTGCTGTTGCAAGCCCTGGCCCCTTGCCAGACCTCCTTGCAGTTTCCTTGGTTCTTGCCATCACTCTGAAAAGCTGCATACAAAGCAATGGAAAAAGATTACAACCATGGAGAACATGGAATGATAAAAGAAGGTAATGACAAATTGGATAAAGCAAAATTGAACAATTTGTAACAAAACGCGATTATGATAATTTAAAATTTCTAACAGCTCATCATCGCGTTTTTCTGCAAATACTTGAAACAACATGCTATTGCATTCCTACAGTGAATTCTCTGTCTTTTCAACTATAAACAATATGTATTGAGTTTATGCAAGGAGTATGCAGCCTTGAATAGCCTAGAAAGATACAAAATCACAATGAAAGGTGTGGATGAAGAAGCATTTTCAAATTTGCAACAAAATGCGATTTGGGTTGTTTGAGATTTCTAAAGCCCTCTCCTCGCGTTTTACTGCAAATTCCTGAGGCAGCATACTTGAGCATGCCTTTAGTCATTTCAGTGTGTATACAGCTTGGTGCAACATGGATTGAGCCTATAGAAAGCAAGAAGTGATCAAGCTCTCACTCAACAAGCCCAAATAAAAAGTCTTCCTGCTTCTACATGCAGTGGAAAAAATCTAAGAAATGCATGTAATATTTATCATAATATCTAACCTACATCACATCAATCAGTACCTTACTCTAATATACTATTAAACAAGAAGAGAAGAAAATAGATTGTCTTACTGACCTGAAAGCTATCTGTAGGTGTGCTGTGCTGATGATGAGTATCCTGTCCTGGGGATGAACCTCTGCTGTTGGTCTGGATGCTGATGGTGTAGAGTAGGGAGGTAGAGATGCAAGAGAACTGAGTTAGGAAAGTAGATTATTGCAAAATACAAATAAAGGAGCTATTAAATACCACACGTGTGAAATGTAGTCATTTTTTAACACGTGTGGGTCCCACCCAGATCTTTTGGAATTTTAAATTTGACACGTGTGAAAGTCACTTTTTGCAAAATACAAATAAAGGAGCTATTAAATACCACACGTGTGAAATGTAGTCGTTTTTTAACACGTGTGGGTCCCACCCAAATCTTTTGGAATTTTAAATTTGACACGTGTGAAAGTCACTTTTTGCCTTGGAAATTGTGCCAATCATGATTTCATAATCTGATCCATTAACACTCTTCCCTCCCCATCTTCCATCCCTGCTAGCACCCTCCCATCATCCTTTTCCTTCCCACTCTGATCACTTCCTACCCAACACACTCCATCCACTCTGCAACCTGTCTGAAGACTACTACTACTGCCAGATCTCTAGGTTACCTGTGCTGCAGCTCAAGTTTGGAAGAGAGCAAGAGAATCACCAGGGCAACTCCAACAGTATGGAAGAGGAAAAGAAAGGTCAGAGATCTATACCCTTTCTAATGTTTTCTGATATATATTTCTTCCATCTATAGAATTCTTGAATCTCAGTGCCTAGGAATTTGGTAGATCACCCTAGGATTTGATTAGAGATGGATATGAATAGGACTTAGAATTTTGCAACAAAATGCGAGGAGAGTGCTTTACATTTTCCAAATGCTCCAAATCGCGTTTTCCTACAAATTCTGATATTAGTTTCAGTTTTTATTTCTTTCTCTTTGTTTTGCTCTCTTTTGCCCTGGGGAATTCCTCCTAGTGCCATTTACTGTCCAGAACATTGTGAGATGTCCCTAGCATTTGATTGGAGATGGATGTCAATAGAAATGTAGAATTTGCAACAAAATGCGACGAGAGCACTTGACATTTTTCAAATGGTTCTGCATCGCGTTTTGTTGCAAATTCTTGTGTCCCTTTTGGTTTTCACTGTTTCCTCATTGTTTTGCTTTCTATGTCCCTGGGGATTTCTTTCTTGATGATGAGAAAAGTTTTTGCTTTGGAACAGTTGATTCTCAGGCCCCTCCTTTCAAGAGGAAGTTGGACTTTTCTACTGCTATACTCAGACCACAGCAATCACCAGGTGATTCATGTGTGCTCATGAAGAGAGTTGTTTGGTGATATCCTATACATTACCTGATTGCATATGTCAGCATATAGAATTCATGGTATATAAATTTTTGTTCAGGCAAAAGCAAGAGACTAGAGCAGAAAGGTGAGTCTTTCCTTTCAAAAGAAAGGGAACCAGAAGAGGACAAATCTCCAGATTTGCTCCTATTTGACTTTCTTCACAAGTGCAAGGCTCAGAGGAACTTCCACATATACCACAGTATTTTCAACAGGGAGTTTACTATGAGCTCTGTTTTGGAGCATCACAGAGATTTTCTTTCAGACCATTGGGATACCTTCAAACAACTGACAGAGGCAGGAAGGATTGTGGAAGGTGAAAAGGTTTTTGTGCATTTAAATCATATTGTCTCCATTGACAGGCTGAGGTACCATGTGAATAGAAGGTTTGACAGCCTGCCTGAGGAATATAAATTCAGCTGTAACTTGCACACCAGAAAGTGTAGAGTGCTTGAGGAAAACATGGCATTCCTTATGTACATTGTCTTCCAACAGCAATCTCTAGAAGAGCAAGGACAGGAGGCTGAAGAAGAAGATATATCTGTAGCGGAGGTAAAAGAGGATATTCCTGTGGCAACAGATATGGCAGAGCAGGAAGAAGATATCAACCTCGAGGATGAGGGGCTGCAAGTGGCTGCTCTTGACCTTGTTCAACTGAGGACTGAAACTCTTAGGGCAGCACAGCCAGTTGAAGATTTTGATGTTCAGAGCAGCAATTATGTAGTGCCCATGCTTCCAGGTGTCTTGATTGGTGGTAAAGATTATGTTTTCCTCCATGATATAGAGTGTATGTTCAATTTGAGGGAGGACTATGCCATTTCCCTTATTGCCCAGGCTTCAAGGCTTGACAAGGAGGTTGGCATAGAGGATGACCATTCACTGCTAGCTTTGGAAACAACTTTTGATCCTGCAGAGGCCCTTACTATTTGTTTCAAAGAGGCTGAAAATTTCCAAGAGCCAGATGAAGCTGCCTTCCAGCTCACCCAGGAAGCTATGAATCTCTCAGCACTTCATAAGGAAAAGCTTAAAGAAGAGGCTGGACTGGAGGGGAGAGGAATAAATCTTTGGAAAGATGAACTTCTTGTTGCTGATGAAAATGAGAAGGTATGATATTATTACTTCAAATCAAATACTTTATCTTATGTTTAAATGTTTTGTAGGTATGTATTATTGTCTCACTCCAATCTTTTGATACATGGCAGCTACAAATTGAGGATGACACATTCCTCCAGAGAACAAGTGGAAGCAGGCCGGCTGGGTTTGGCAAAATGTCAAGCCTAGCTCATTATATTCATGATCTAGGCAGTGCTAAGATCTTGATTTACCATAGGCAGTTGAGCAACAATGGAGAAGCCATTGTTTACTTCTTTAAATGTTTGTCTAGGGTTTTAGGTGGACATGATCTTCCATGGCAAAAGGAAAAGATTATTTTAATAGAGAGGTTGTCCGCCATAGATATATTTGGGGATTATGTGAATAAGCAGGCCTCTAGGGCCTCTTACTTTTTGTCTTACACTTCTTATGCATTAGCATGTGGTGTTAAGGAGCCCAAATGTCTAGAGGGCTATGGAAAACACAAGCTCATAAGGTTTCGAGAGCCACCCATGATTGCATCAGGCCACACAATCCAAGAAGAAGAACACGTGGAGATAGCTGAAGACAAGGATACCTCTCTCAGACAAGCGACAGAGGCAAGCATTGATAAACACAAAGTTGACATCAAGCCAACAAGGAAGAAAAAGAGTCCAATCAAGTTTAAAAAGAGAGTTCCGACTCACAGGCCTTGGGAGTAATAGGATTTAGTCATTAAATATAGCACAAACATTATGTTGAAGTTGAACTGATTTGTACAAAGTCTTTGATCCTCATCAGTTCTTTGTCCGTACCGACGATCAGTACCCTTTTGCATTTGTCCCATCACCGTACGACACGTCAGTACTCTTCCCACACTCAGTAGCTTCTAAAAGCATTTGACACTCAGTACCTTATTGGTAAGAATCAATAGTGTGTCTAGCATAATTAAGTAGTATTGATTGAATTTTTTGTGTGTAGCTCATGGATGTATTGATGCTTGTTAATATAGATCACATGTTTCACAAAAGAAATACTTTTGATGGAGTCTCAAAACATATAGGCATAACACCAAGAGTCACTTGTTCCACAGAATAAAAATCTATTGATTGAGTTTGAAAACATGTGGACATAACACCAATAAGTTACAAACTGCTATTCATGTTTACTTGTCCATTTATGGTTTCTAAATATCTTCGAATCCCTCCATTATCTATGTCTCTCTGCTGCCATTGAATTGTCCAAAGTTTGTCTTCGTCTTTGCTTTTGGGCTAGAATAAAAGCAAGCTTGACTTTGGAACTAGCAACTTTTCTTTTAGCATGCAACCTTTGTAGAATGCCTCGGTAAAACCATTGGAAGACTTCCTTCAGACTATTTGCCTTTTGACTCTCTCCATAGTGTTGTGTGTGTCTGAAAAATGCATTACGTGCCATGTAGTGAGACTTCTCCATGCCTTGGGTAGACCAAATTGCTGGGCATCCATACTTTTTGACAAAATAGAGAAGGTGGTTGTAGATGATATGCTGTTTTCACAGAGACATAAGAATGCATAGTAAGTTATAAAAGAAAAGAGGATCACACTTAAGTAAAAGAAGAAGACATCACTTTACCATGTAGTGAGTTATATTGCAGGCTGTCCACACGTCTTTCATTGACTTCCCAAAATGTTTAATTGCCTCTTCAAAGTTCTTGTAATCACTCTTTGTCCATGTTACATTGTCACAGAACGTGAAGAGTTGATCAAGAGACCTCCACACCTCTGCCTTCACATTTCGTGCTTCCCCATCTGCCTCATGATCTTTCACGGCATTATGGACTTGCTTCCACAATCCATAACTAATCCTTGAAACTGTTCTACCTTGCCTTACTTGCTTACTACTGTGTTTGGGTCGAGACAAGAATCTTCTTGCCTTAACACCACCAATAGAGGGCTTGATTGGTACCTCCTTGCCATTGGTAGACTTTTTAAAATCCTTTGTGATATGAACATCACCTCCATGCAGACCTGTATCGGATAACACTTTTTCCAATGCATGAAGAGCATCCTTTCTTTTTCTTTCGGGACAGAGTTTCCAAGCAAATCCAATATACAAAAATACCAATTTCTCAATAATTCGACATAGAGTATGCAATGTGCATATGTGAACATTACATAGTGGAATGTCAAGAATGGCCTTGAAGTCAGGGTCAACTTTATCTCTATTAGGTGCTCTCTTCCACCATTTGGAATCCATTACTCGAGCTGATTCTTTGCAGTAAAGACAAGGAGACTTTGAGTTACCTCCTTTACTAACGTTATACATGCACTTGAGTGTTTTAAGATCCCCCGCCATGTGCCACTCTACTTGAAAATCACCTTTTCCTGCAACATGGAGATTCTCTCCTTGCACTTGTCTTTTAATTATTCTTGGTATTTCCGTGTGGTGAAACACCCAATCTAGTGTTTCATGGTCTTTTGTCTTTACCTGTGATTATACAAAACAAAAGTCTTACTATAAAAGATTTGAAAACATTGACTAAAATCAAGTACGAAATAAAAATTGATCATACCTGGAACGAGCCCAACCACCATATGTGTTTCTCCGAATGCACACTAAAATACTTCGAACTTGCTTCAGTCAATGATGTATCAAGTGCTCCATTCATCACACTTTCCATTTTCTTTTCCATTTACAACCTCACACTCATCCAGTTTGATAACAAATTTCAAAATGCCTTTGCACTCTTCAAATGTTATTCCATAAAACTCGACCATTCTTCTTTGAAGTTGTTGTAGATCTACAAATATATTGTTCCAAGGGTCATACACAGTGGTTCCTTTAGCACCATGAAATATTTCTTCAATATGGATATATGGTCCAATAAACTCATCTATACTTTCATTCAAATGACCTCTTATCTTCCACACTGTTTGCTGGATTTGGCAGTAAAACTCGTTTAATCCTTTGATCTCTCAAAGTTGAGGATATCGCATGGAAAATCGAACTATATCCCTTCCTGCTAACTCCACTAACATCAAGAGCCTCTTGGATTGTAGTACCATCAACTTGATTATTGGATATAAAGTCCTCTACAACATTGCGTTTGATTGTTTTGTATTTTTTTTCTTCAATTAAACCTTTTGCTACACCACAAGAAAGCAATCCTTTCATTTGTTTAACTGGAAGAAGGTTGGGATCCATATTTTCTTTTGCAGGCTCCAATAGTTTCCTATAGTAACAACACAATATGCCTATATTATTCAACACTTCCAATCCTGTTTTGCATTAATGGACAAAATAGATATAGTCATTTGAGAGCATTTTTGAGTATAAAAAATAAAAAATTACAAACTAACCTTGCTTCCTGAATTCTTCGCTTGCATCCACCAATCCCAGCCTTCAAATTTGCAATGTTTTTAATCTTCTTACTTCGTTGTCTGTCTCCAAGCACGGTTCTCTTCCTTCTTGATCTTGTCAACTCTTTTTTACTCTTTGAATGCTCCTCAATTTCATTCTGCAACTGCTGCTCCAATTTTGCACGAATAGCTATCTCTTGAATCCTGGCCCCCTTTTCTTGTAGGTACATTGTTTTATATATTTCTGCAAATGCAGACTGTGCTGAAATATAACCAACAAGTCCATTTTGTCCATCGCCCGCAAACCTCAGTAGTGTGGTTGGATTGACAAATGGAGGTGTAGAGTTTTTTACTAGACATTTTGGATATATACTTCCATCACACCATAAGTCAATATGTTGGAGCCCTTCTCTTCTCATATTTTCCCGTTGTTGAGCATTCAGCACCGTATCCTTTCGTCTTTTTTGTGCTGGAGCATATTGTTCTTCTAAGTCGATGTGAAGATGGTATAATCGCTTCTTCTGAGATTGTAACTCACTAGTATCGGCCATTTTTTGTGCTTCTGAGGTTGCAAAGTTGGCTTGTCAATCTCATAGTCTTTTTGTAACATGAATTGTGGAAGTGTGGCGGTATCCATACAATCATTAAGTTCAGTGATGGATTCTTTATGAGAGGCCTGCACACGTCGTCAAAAGAGATGCGGAATCTTCGAGAAACAAAAAAAATTAAGGAGATATTTAATGCAAAATCGTGTTAGTTAGACAAAAGATTATCTTATTCTTTTTTGAACTGACAGTTCAGTGGTCCTTACTGAGAGTTCTGAACCACGTTTCCATATTTTATTATTTTAATTGAAATCTTTTAGGAGAGAAATAAATCAAAAAATAGTGAATTTCTTATAGGGCCCCAAAATGAGCTCCCTTTTTTCCTAATGCTTGAAATTGTTTTGATAATTATATAGAATGTACATAATGCGTAGTGCATGTGAATTCAACTTGACGAGAGACCATACAATCTAAAAAATTTACATGAGGTACAAGGCATGCAATTCTTGGAGAAGAACAACAAGAACAACAAGAAGATTTGGTTGTTATATGGAGAGCCACACATGCAAGAGCATATGGAACCACATGCACAGGAAGATTTTGTGGAAGAGCTAAGCAAAGCAATGTTTGAAGATAATACATTGGATGGATAGGACACAATGTCCAGGAAACTCTTGGTTCAACACCATTGTTTGATGGAGAAAAAATGTCAAAATCTTAAGCTTGCCCAGTGTTTCTCAATCTACAATCACTCTATGGTTGGTCAGATAAGAGAAAATATCTTAGAATTTCTTAAGTAATATTCTCTATATACTCTTTCGTTTCCTCTTTCTCTTTCCTCCTAAAAAATAAACTAGCTAACATCACATCTTTGGTCATAATTTGCAAGGTTATTAAAATATACAATATTACCAGAGAGAAAATCTATGCCCTTCATGAGATGATGCAAAGAAGATTCTAAGTTCCATTGGTATGGACTACAATTGTATACATGCATGCCTGAATGAGTGCATCCTCTTCTATGGTGAGATCTTAGTCAACTCTCCATGTGTCCAAAATGTGGTGCTCAATAATATAGACAAGATTTACAAGGAACCATTCCTTGTAAAATTCTAAGATCCTAAGACATTTTCTAATCATCCCAAGACAAGAATCCAACACATGTTTAAATGCAATTCCATAATAGAACTAATGACTAATTTTGGCATGCTAAAATAGTTTATGCTTCCTATTTAATTCAAGATTACATAAGTGATGACATTAGGAGTGCTATTTACAAGATCAGTGCCTTAGTTCGATGGATATCCTTGAAGGAGATAAACTCACAAATAATCAAAGATTCAAGAATGAAGTCCTTAGGAAGCACTACATTTGATTAAGAAGCACTTTCCAATGAGTATTCTCACTACTATTGAGATGCACTTGCTTGTATATGTAGTTAAGGACGTTATAATTAATGGCATTGTTTATAGTCGATGGACGTGTTTCTTGGAGAGACTCATTAACAGGGATTTCATATTCACGTGATCACAGCCTTTTTTCTTGTGATCACAGCTATTGTTCACAAATCTCAATGTTCACAAAATTCACAGTTCTCAAATCCTAGAGGGTGGGATGACCTGGTAACCCACAATTGGCCCGCCGGGCTACAAGTCTGGACCGCCGGGCCCGCCGGGCGCGCAGAAGCCCGCCGGGCCCGACTCCCGGCCCGGCGGGCCATATTGTGGTATAAAAGAGTGGTCCAGGGGGTCACTGTTCACAGAATCTTCCTTGTACTTGGTGTCAGTGGTGCTAGTGTGATCTATTTGAGGTAATTTTTAAGTTGAAAGTGTTGGTGTCATTTAATTTTTTGCATATGCTTAAGTTTAAGGTTGTTTGTGATGCATGTGCATGTGTCGTTAAATGTTAAGAGGCCCGCTGCAGATGGCCGAGCGATTGGCTAGGTCTGCTGATGTGCACTCTTAATATTTAACTTATGTAGAAGTTTTCGTTGTGGCACGGTATCTGCAAATGGTCGGTTTACTGACTAGGTTTGCAGTTACCAAGTTACAATGCGGCTTTGTTTTTGTTAAATGCTTTGAGAGCCCGCTGCAGATGGCCGGTTTACTGGCTAGGTCTGCTGATGTGCGCTCGTAGCATTTGACATGTGTGATGCTTTGCTACTTAGTACGGTATCTGCAGATGGTCGGTTTACTGACTAGGTCTGCTGACACCAAGCTATGTGGTGAAGTTTGTTTTTGTTATTTGGTTTGATAGTCATCTGCAGATGGTCGGTATACTGACTAGGTCTGCTGACGATGTGTCAAAGCATTTAACTTGTGCCATAGTTTTCATCTTAATGCGATATCTGCAGATGGTCGGTATACTGACTAGGTCTGCTGACGTCAAGTTAAGTCGTAAACTTGTGTTTTGTGTTTGTTTTTGACGATGACTGTGATTATTTAGTTTGCATGACATGAGTCATAATTGTGTTGGATGTAGAAATCTCTTAGTTAGCTTACAAATAGCATTTTTTGTGGTTATAAATGTTGCAACTATTTGTCAATTATATTGTGCAGATTGATGGCGACGCTTACTCCTGAAATCAAGAAATCAATTCGTATCAAACTCGTTACCCTCATTAGTTGCTTGTCACCTAATCACATCGAGGGTATTGTGTCTGATAGGAATCGATTTGAGCAAATATTAGGTGAGGTTGTCCGCGCAGTGAAAAATATCCATGAGGGTGCTGATGGAGCAGCCATCAAGCATTTTGTTACTAGCATTGTGGGCAACATGCCTAGATGCGCTGTTGACCTAGGTGACGACAGACCAGCGGAAACAAATGAATCCAAGCTGGAGCACTTCCACACAAAATGGAAGGTAGAGAAAGAGAGGTCCAAGCGTGCAAAGGCCATAGACACCCAAGCTATCCTGAGCAAGAGAGCTCGCAAAGAGCTGGACCGGCCTGCTGATGAACAAGAAGATTTATCATCTGGTGCACGTGAGGTCTCTAAAGGCACCCACTTGCAGCGCACAATGCATAATACTAACTGCAGCATGACAATTGGGTTGCCTGCAGAGGCCATCATCACAGAAAAGAAGATGGGCTCTGGATCGTACGGCGTTGTACATAAATGCCATATTCAAGGTGTCTCCTGGTTTCCAGAAGGCATTTCTTATTGTGCAAAGCAATTCCTTGGTAGCCGAAGGGCTCAATTGAAGTCTTTTGCTCAGGAGGCTTCAATCGACCTAACCCACAGGGGCATAGTGCGCGCCATTGGGCACACAAGGAAGGAGCCATGGATACTGCTCTTCCCCCTCTTTAATGGGGGAAGTCTTGGAGATATAATGGAGTGTGTTCCGCCTCCTAAGGGGACCCTCAGTTCCATGCTTGCTGCAGACAAAGGCAACAGATACAAGAAAAAACAAGTGGCTCCTCATGAAATGGAGCGATACAAGTCTTTGATTTTTCATGCTCCCGAGCTTATCTGTGCCCTTGTGAATACCATGGCCTTTGCACATGCTAAAGGGATCATCCACAATGATTGCCACCCCTGGAATATAATGATAGATTTCACCAAAGAAGGGGTGCCACGGGTAGGCATCATTGACTGGGGTCTTGCATTGAGGGATGGGATTGAGTTCAAACCCACAAATATCGCCAACAAAGCAGAGCACGATCAACGCCCCTGGAGAGCCCCTGAGCTCGCAGATGTAAGGTCCCCTTGTCCATGGAGCAAGGCATCAGATGTCTTCTGCTTGGCTTGGGTGATTGAAAAGTTTACATTATTTTGTGCTGAGTTTGCAGAAATGACCAAAGTGCCGTGGGTGGGTAAAACTGCCATCCACACAAATTTGATTAAGGAATGGACGGCTGCCTATATGACGCCATCAAAGGAAGATAGGAAGACCATGGCAGATTTTGAGGAGCAATTGAAGAATTTGGAAGTGTCACCTGCTGTATGCTTACGTCCACTATCTGAGATGACACCACACTTATTATAAAGCCTCTTGTAAATGATATGTTTTGGTTGGCTATCTATTCCATGACCTGCCTTTAATCGACTGACACTATTTTGGTCCCAATTGTTAAATATTGTTTTGATCCCAATTCTCTCTCTCTCTCTCTCTCTCTCTCTCTATGAGTATTTGAAAATAACAAGTTTGCAGTAAATAAACATTGATTTTATAAACTTATACCTAACATCTGAAAATAACTTTAAAGCTATTCCTAAATTAACATTGATTCTATAAACTTAAAGTGTACATACTTTTTCTCAGATGGCTGATAATAATGAAGCCGCAAAGAAGGCATTTGAACGCTTAAAGCAAATCTCGAGCAGTGGCACTGTGAATGATGCGGCACGTATTGCCGGACGCACCTCCAAATGGGCACCGGCCCATGGATTACAGTATGCCCAAGTAAACAAGAATGTGTCCAAAGAGATGGTCAAGAGCATCTGGCCTGACGTCTCCAATGATGCCATAAAAAAAGGGCGCTTGAAGCTGACACAATGTAGTGTTCCTTTAATTATCGAGCATGCGGAGCGCATTTTTGTGGATGTCATGGCCCAACCCATGCATCACGGTGACTGTCCCTTCTGGTTTGCTAAAATGCTATATGCACAATTTGTGCAGAATTCAGTTGTAGACTTTAGCTCTCGACCTCCTCATCTACATGTGGAAGACATTCGGAGTGAGTCAATCACTATGCCTCGAGATGAGTTGCAACTGGCCATTCTTGGAGCCTCAATGGAAGTTCATCACACGGTTGATGAGCTTCAAACTCAAATCAACCAAATTAGAGGCACCCAAGGCCCTCAACAGACGGAAGCAGCACCAGAGCGCGGGCAAGCACCTGAAAGTTCAAGCGCTAGAGATATACTAAGAGAGAACAAGCTCTTGAAGAGACGCATAACGCAAATGGAGGAGCAAGGCCATGCAAACTCTCCTATGACGGCATTTGAACACCCGAATAGTTTGGAGCAACCACCTCTACATGGGCACGAAAGTGGCGGACCATGCCCTATTTGTTATAGTTTCTTTCACTCATGGTCTGGCCACTACACTGTCCCATGTGGGCACATGTACCACTTGACCTGTCTTTTGCAACACATGGTCAACAGTACTACGTGTGCTTTGTGCGGCAAAGAATTTCACAAAAATTTGTATATATGTTTTAAATTGGGTGCCGACCATGATCGGTTGACCAATGCACGACACATGGACGAGTTAGAGCCGCATTTAAACTTATCTCTCTCTTAAATGCAACCCTGGAATTTAACAAGATTCGGCAACTTTGTTCAAAAGATTTCCAATGCTCTCTCTCTCTCTCTCTCTCTCTCTCGCACACACACAAACACATGCACACAGATTACTTTGGAGTGTGTCAAAACTAACATGATTTCGTATTCTAAGTTTAACATGACATGACTAAAAACCATACTCTCTAAATTGACACTAACATGTTTGATATCCAGTTGTTGCAAGACGGATTACATTGGAGTGTGTCAAAACTAACATGATTTCGTATTCTAAGTTTAACATGACATGACTAAAAACCATTCTCTCTAAAATGTTCACCAACATGTTTGATATCCAGTTGTTGCAAGACGGTTTACATTGGAGTGTGTCAAAACTAACATGATTTCGTATTCTAAGTTTAATTTGACATGACTAAAAACCATACTCTCTAAATTGATCACCAACATGTTTGATATCCAGTTGTTGCAAGACGGATTACATTGGAGTGTGTCAAAACTAACATGATTTCGTATTCTAAGTTTAACATGACAAGACTAAAAACCATTCTCTCTAAAATGTTCACCAACATGTTTGATATCCAGTTGTTGCAAGACAGATTACATTGGAGTGTGTCAAAACTAACATGATTTCGTATTCTAAGTTTAACATGACAAGACTAAAAACCATTCTCTCTAAATTGATCACCAACATGTTTGATATCCAGTTGTTGCAAGACGGATTACATTGGAGTGTGTCAAAACTAACATGATTTCGTATTCTAAGTTTAACATGACAAGACTAAAAACCATTCTCTCTAAAATGTTCACCAACATGTTTGATATCCAGTTGTTGCAAGACGGATTACATTGGAGTGTGTCAACTAACATGATTACATCAAACGTGACGAGCGTCTGCGGGTGGCTTTACTAACACCAAAATCGGGTTGCAAGTTTTCTTCTATCTCTTCAATAAAGCACAAGTTATCGCTCGTATGTGGGACATTAGGCTCTACATCTCCATTCTCTTCTGCATCATACTCATATTGAGTAATGTCATATGTCCACTTAGGCATCTCTTCGTTGTAATCATCTGACTCAATTGACTTCACCAATTTATCATTACAATACATATACACCAACTTCTCAGCTCTATCACTCAATAAACGATTTCTGCTAATAGAATGCACATACTTGTAACTGCTCCAATTACGTTCAGAACTAGAATTTGAAGCACATTGCGCAAGCACTCTCACAGCTAAGCGTCGCAAAGTTGGAACACTTCCCCCATTCAACATCCACCATTTCCAAGCAGGCTGTTCCTTAGCAAGCTTTTGCACAAACTCCAAGGCAAATCTACCTTCTTTCAATTTATACTTGGTTAGCTCAATTACCGCTGTTGCTTGCTCATCTGAACCTTCATAAAATCGCTCCACAACATCATAGAAATCATCGATTACCTCCTCATCTAGGGCATTCACGTCCATATGCCAGTATTCTGGGTCAAGACAATATGCAACACTATGCAATGGACTATGTGCTCCTACCCACCGAGCGCTTACATACTTGGCCAAGATATTTCTCCTTGCTCTGGTGAATGGAGGACTCCAATGCTTGACAACAGTTTTAGTGGGCTCCTCTGGGTTTGCGAGGCTTTCTTGAATGGACCACCACGCCATCCAAACCTTCCCGATATTTGGCAATCTAGAATCCAACTGGCGCAAAGCAAGCATAACTGGCATCATAACATGATAACAATCTGCTGCTTCCTCCCATAAACTACGATCCGATATCAAAGATCGCATGTACCTCACCTTTTCTTTAACCTTTTCGGACTGGTCAACCTCCCACTCAGAGAAGCCAGCACACACAAAGGTTTCCATCACTGCATTCCTATTTCTTAGGAGAGATTGAAGCATATAAAAATTAGTGCAAAATCTGGTTTCACAAGGCAACTTTAGCATAGTTTCCATGCGTTGACGATACATATCTAAAACACGTTGCCGTTTGAGCACAAATTTGACAATCTTACTTGCACTATCGATAATCTCCTTGAACCACTCTGTATCAGCATTTTTGTACCAATCTTGTAACACCAAGTTAAGGCTATGAGTGTTACAACCAAATGTATAGATATTGGAAAATCGAGATTCCAACATATGACCTGCTGCTCGACAATTAGCTGCATTATCCATAATCACTTGAAGTACATTTTCAGACCCAACTTGGTCGATAGCATCACCAATGATATCGGCGATAAATTGACCAGATTTAACTTCCCCGGAGGTATCAACAGCTTTGATAAAGCATTCCCCACGAGGACATACCAACATTACATTTATCAATGGACGTCTTTGGGCATTCGACCAACCATCACTGACAATTGTGCATCCAGACTGATTTGTGGTGTCAATTATGAGTCTTTGAACGCTTTCCCGTGTGTTGTCATAGCACTTGTCAAGTAATTGATTTCGCATGTGGTGATAAGTTGGTGGACAAAACCCAGGTCCATATTCTCCAATCTTCTTCCAAGCCATCTTCCATGAATCTTTCGTGACCATAGACAATGAAGAACCAGTAAAGAAGATCGCTTTCGCTAATGCAAGTTGAGCATCCTCTAAAGCAGTGGCACGAAAGCTGTCAACTAGATTAGTTTGTCTGGTACGAAACATACCCACCTGAAACTCAGGAGATGCATCCATCGGTATTGAGACATCTGGACCTTGGGTGTCATTTTGGCAAGTAGTATGTGTTGGAGTCACTCCTTGGTTGGAGATCCCTCCACTTGATGCTGCCAAATTCGGCGATTGGTGATTTCTTGCACAGAGATTGGGCCTCTTGTTTTGTGATACTTGTTTACTTATCAAAGCTCTAAGGCGCTTTGCAGCATCATCAGCTCCTGCACCCTTGCATTTACCTCCGGGATTTTTTGTGTTAGTGCCAAGCAAATGCTCCCTTATTCTGGGAGCACCCCCAGATTTTACCAAGCCACAAAAATTACACTTCCATTCGACAAATCTAGAAAGATTGGAAGCAAATTGCCATTCAGGTCCCGGTGATTTTCCTCCACTCCTCCTCTTGCCACTTTGAGACGCAACATTCAAAGTTTGTGCTGTCATATCTCGTTGCAAGGAAACTCCACTAGTTTCTAATGGTCTGTTGCTTCGTTGGGTTGATGTGCCGCAATTAGAAGCAACCATTGTAACACCTAAACAACAATCATGCAAGATTTGAGATCCAAAACAGCCTGAGTAAAACCAAAATATGCAATTATAAAGTCTAAAACCCACTTCTTGCCAATGCAACCGAACGTTTGGTGAGATGCATTTGAGGCAATCCATCCCTAAATAGAGATGATGTCCCGAACATCTCACCACCTATATCCTCCTCTAGAGAAGCTCCTACCCAGACCAAATGGCACTCGAGTAGACCACCCAAGAGGAGGTAATTGCTAGTCGACCTAAAGAAATCAAACGTTTGGTGAGATGCATTTGAGGCAATCCATCCCTAAATAGAGATGATGTCCCGAACATCTCACCACCTATATCCTCCTCTAGAGAAGCTTCTACCCAGACCAAATGGCACTCGAGTAGACCACCCAAGAGGAGGTATTGCTAGTCGACCTAAAGAAACCAAACGTTTGGTGAGATGCATTTGAGGCAATCCATCCCTAGATAGAGATGATGTCCCGAACATCTCACCACCTATACCCTCCTCTAGGGAAGCTCCTACCCAGACCAATTGGCACTCGAGTAGACCACCCAAGAGGAGACATTGCTAGTCCACGTAACAAATACGATAAACCATTTACAGTCAAAATCTTATAAAATACAAAATATTATTAACAAGCTTCAAACAAAAATCCAGAATATTTATACTCACCTCTTGTGTCTTTTAGCCTGAGGTGAGCCACCCAAGTACGTTGGTAAAGTACATTTGGAAGTGAGGGGAAACCCTTTATATAGGTCTCTCCAAAACGGCGAAATTTTTGGCGCAAAAAAAGGCCCGCCGGGCTAGATAAGCAGCCCGCCGGGCTAAATAGTGGCCCGCCGGGCCAAGCTAGTAGCCCGCCGGGAAAACCGGGATAGCAGGTTTCTCCCGGTTGTGTGAATATCTATGATATTAACAAGTGTGTGAGAGTGTTATTAACTAGTGTTATTACCACTTCGCGGTTAACGTGATCACGTGAATGAAATCCCTGCTCATTAAAGGGGTTTTTTTGACAAAGGGAAAGGCCAAAAGAGAGCACGGTAGAAGGTTGGTTAGTACAAGAATCATCGGTGTACATCTTTGAGTTCCTTAGACAAACTGATCTTGACATGCCTCGACTTTGGCACAACAAACAGGATGAATGAATAGTTGGAGAGGTTGGTTAGAGAGGTACCACAAGGCAAAGGGCTAACTCTAAGATGAATAAGACATTA
Source organism: Cibotium barometz (assembly GCF_041138505.1). NCBI lineage: Eukaryota > Viridiplantae > Streptophyta > Polypodiopsida > Cyatheales > Cibotiaceae > Cibotium > Cibotium barometz. Next base: position 19,409,047 of record NC_141059.1, on the reverse strand, counting down.
TGAGAAAAGATCAATAGATTTTGTGTATTGAATTCTCCATAAATGGAAAAATGGCTTGATAGATATAAAGAGGCATGAGTGGAGACATTAAACACGCAAAACAAAATTCAGGAGAAGACAGAGACATCTTCCATATCCTCTTAAGCTTGCACAACTCCCTAACAATATATTGCTTAGATGGTTAGAACAAAATATAAGGAAAGAAAGAGAGGACGGTGAAAGGATTAATGAGCAAGAGATGAAATTTGCAAGAGGATGTGATTGGCATGTACGTAAATCAAACTAACACATACATATTCAATAATTAATTTTCTCAATGTCATAGACTCTATTCAAAAGCTTTTTTTAAATATAATATGTAGCACTATGGTCACATGGATGTTATTTTTGTGTGGAGTGAATAGATAAGAAAAAATCAACTTTTGACTCTAGAGTAATGGCTAACTTTGTACAAGAGAGTTGAGCTAGTGCTAGCAAGTCAAATGTTATTCACTCCAATCTTGATTATTATGGAGCTCTACAAGACATAAGTGGATTTGGATTTAGATAGTCTGACATGTTCATTCTTGATGTGCAATGGTTTAAAGTGGTCACAACAGTCCAACCACAATAGTGAGAAGAGACAATCATGGATTAGTTGCAAGTGACTCCACTAAGTTGTGTGGTCAAATCTTCAAGATACAATTGTACTACCACAATAATGTGAGCAGGTATTATTTTCTCTGAAGCTTACATGTTATTACTTTATTTTTTATAGCGTGCACTTAGTGAGAAACACTTAGTGAAATAATTAGCGAGAGAATAACACTTAATGAAAGAATAACATGTTATTTTTTAATCGAACTATTTAAAATTCAAAATGGTGGTACATAATGCGAGTTTCTCCTTGTAGCAAAGTTTTTTTAAAAAGATAGATACTTGGAGGAGGAAACTATTACTATCTCCAAGGGAAGAAGTAGATCATATCCTATAAACAAATGAATTATTAGATCATGAAACCCAAGATTTATAGATAATAAGAGATCACACTCATGATCATAATGAAGAAATTCATAATGCCATCAAAATTCATAATGCTGAACATACCCAAGATTTACAAATTATAAGAGATCACACTCATGATCATAATGAAGAAATTTAAATGATGTCAAGATTCATGATGCTGAACGCACCACGACGATGTTGATGATGCCTCATCAACTTTCATCAAATCCACTGATAGTATCTCCTCATATGGATGCCAATGAATTACCTTTTAATCACATGCTTGCCGAAGATATAGGGGATACATTGATAGCATTAGAAATTAATCTATTCTTCAGAGCAATGGATCTTGTGGAAGATGAATAGTCATGAAGTTTATGTAAATCAATTGTTAATGAATTTTTCCTAAAAATTTGATATAAAAATCAATTTTATATTTTAACATTACCAACGCTTATACAGATGCTTTTACAGATGCCTTTATTAATAATTATACCGATGATGGTAGCTAGAAGCAAAAAAATTATACCTCCCTTGAAAAAAACCATCGGTATAAAAAGACATGCGCTTATAGTGATGGTCTAGTAGGTAATGCTTCACTCATGGTGCTTGGTAGAAAAGTGTGACCCACATGGTTTAGGCATGCTTATAGAAGTGTAACACACATGGTTTAGGCCCTCTTGTAAGCTATATTCAACAGGTTATCATAGTGCTAGAAAGCACTATAGTATAGTGCTTTCTACCACTTGCTACAATGCATTCGAGAACTTGCTATAGTGCTAGAAAGCACTAATTCTTCACACTATTAAAAGGCACTATGATACAGTGGTAGAAAGCATAGTAGCAATTGCTAGAAAGCAAGTCTATAGCATAGTGCTTTCTAGCACTTGCTACAGTGCATTCTAGAACTTGTATAGTGCTAGAAGCACTGCTAGAAAACATTGATTCACAGTGTTAAGGCACTATGATATAGTAGTAGAAATCCTAGTAGCAACTGCTAGCAAGCACTGTAATAGTGATGACTTGCTACAACAACGGCTACCTACCACTATATCATAGTGCTAGAAAGCACTAATTTTGCGCCTTAGAAGACATGAGTGCTAGAAAGCACTAATTTTGAGTTTTAGAAAACATGAGTGCTAGAAAGCACTATGACATGAGTGCTAAAAAGCACTATGGCAAAGCACTAGAAAGCACTATGGCAAAGTGCTAGAAAGCACTATGACAAAGCAATGGAAAGGACTATGGTAGAGTGCTAGAAAGCACTGTGGAAGAGTGCTAGAAAGCTTTGTTTCATAGTGCTTTCTAACACTATGAATTAATGCTTTCTAACATTATGATACAATGATAGAAAGTGCTAGAAAGTGCTGGAAGGCACTTATAGTTCTTTTTTCCATTGGTATAGGGCTTTGTAGCACTTACTAAGCACTTACTATAGTGCCGCCTATCATTGTGAACCACGGAGTTCCGTCTATCACTTCGCTACAACCGCTTGTAGCACATTTCTATAGAAACTACTAATGCATCATGATACAATGACACCCTCAATAAGACAACCTTTGCAATGTGTACATGTAAAACAAATAGAAGATGCATTAACATACCTTTTAATATAGCCTTCTTGGCAATCGAAGTTGGGTAGCCTAGAAGCATCCCACCGTAGCATCTAGGACAACTCGATTGCAGCCATCACTATGCATACACCTATCTTGACTACCACACAAATGGGAAAAACATAAAAGGTGGTAGGAGTATTTGCATCAAAACATACAAAGACCCACTACCTCACTGTAAAACCCTAGTTTGCATGCCACACAATCATCATTAATTTTAAGTATTAGAGTTAACTTGCTAGAGGCAAGTGGTGGTGATGGAATGAGGGCCAAAATGTTGTTGTTCTCCATCTTATATGAATAGCGTCCTCAAGTGATCCTTGGAGGCAAGTGGTGGTGACGGAATAGGGGCCAAAATGTTATTGTTCTCCAGCTAACTAAAAAGCCCCTGGCAAAATCTAGCTGATGATGTGAACAACCTCCTTAAGTTATCCTTGAAAATTATCCCACCCCTCCTCTAAAACAAACCCATTAAAAAAAAGGATTAACCACCTTATCCACGTTATATACATGAGGAACAAAAAATTGAATATTATCAAGAACCACGTCTACAAACTTGCAAGGATGCCACATGTATCTCCACGTCTAGCGAGAGTCCGTAGAAGCTCCAAGAAACTGCAGAATATATATGCTTGCATGTATTTCTACCTCAAGCTTGTGGCCTGCATCTGGGTCAACATTATCTCCTACTTGTACATCTAGCAACAAATGGAACCGACACTATGTAGTTGAATGGGGGCTCTTGGTAGACCTTATGATGCAATATAATAAGATCCTCATAGAACTCCTTCCTAATCAACTTCACATGGATCGTCGAGGCCCCTTTGTGGGTCTCTTTGAAGACCAATAGCCACATATTGTCGGGGATATCTAAATCATTGAACTCTGTGGATTTAAGCCCATAGTCCTCATTAAATTCTTCCCTCGTGTGGCAAAATTGCCTTTGTTGAGGATACTCAGAGCATACTCTCCTCGCCCCTATGCTGCTACCTACCATTCACCTCGAGTTGCATGTCTTCTTGGATTGGATCAAGGAGCCCTTCTGGGAGAAGAAAAAGGACCTAGAAGTGTGCAGTACTTTGTACTAAAGTTTTTTCATCATATTAAGGTTTCAGGTGCATTTTGGGGGCCATTTGTTATGGCTCACCCTAACCCTCCTTGAAACAAATCCAAAAAGACATTACTTGGTGAATCGCAACTGTCGTGAGGATCCTTCCGATGGCTGAGCTCATAACCCTTAAGGTCTCCAAGCTCTACAATTCCTTGAGAAGCAATTCCACTGTGTCTCCCGCGAGCGTTGTCACACTGCCACGCTGCACTACGGGTCCTCGTCCCTCCTCTCACCTCACTTCCCTCACACACACTCACTAGCATGCATTAGGGAGAGATATTAGCAAGAGGATTAGCAAGAGCAAGACTCAATTGCACAATGGGAGAGTATGTTGTATTATGAGAGAAATTCACTTATACATTGCCATAAGTGTTCACACTCACTGAAACTTTGGCCGGTCGGGCATTTTAGGCTCATAAGAGGCCTAATACTATTACAATGACTACTCTCATAATATATCCATGAAGTACATCACTTAGGAATTCATCCTAACTTGCTACCACACGCTCTTGATGTGAGAATCACCATAAATACTCCATCACACCATTACGAGGGCCCATCCAAGTTGTAGCTTTGTGTTGGAATTAGGGTTGCAGGAAAGCACACAAAGCTTGGAGAAGAAGAAGCAAGAATGCACACAACACAAAGTGTATTAGATTGTGTCAATGTACAAAGATAAGTTAGCCCTAGCAGGATGGGCGTATATACAAGACGGGGGAAAAAACCTCCTAAAGAGGGAAAAAGTGCCCTGACGGTCCTAAGTGTGTTCACACACATCACTGCCTATATATATGGCAACAAATCCCCCCTGGGAGTGATGGTGTGAATGAGAGCTGGCACTCATGTACAGGGGAGTCCCATGCCCGAAGTAGATCAATCCACAAAGGGGAGCAAGCCTAAAGCTTTGTGGAAAGCTTCGAACTTCTCACGAGGAAGCGCCTTTGTGAAAAGATCGGCGAGGTTGTCCTATGTTAGCACATAGGCCAAGCTGATCTCTCCTGCTGAGAGTCTCTCCCTGACATAGTGATAATGCACCTCTATGTGCTTTGTGCGAGCATGAAAAACTGGGTTTCTCGCAACTGCCAATGCGCTCTGATTGTCAGTGAAGATAGAGGTGGCAGACTCCTGTCCAACACCCAAGTCAGCCATAAGCCGTCTGAGCCACACACACTCAACCGTAGCTGTGAAACCTGCCCTGTTCTCAGCTTCACAACTAGAAGTGGCCACAGTAGGTTGCTTCTTGCTCAACCAAGATATGCATGAGCTACCAAGCATGAAACAAAAACCACTTGTGGACACTCTTGTGTCATAGCAACCAGCCCAATCTGAGTCCAAAAAAGCATGTAAATCTGGAGGCAACGATCCCCCCTTGGGATAAAACAACCCAAGATGTATGGTGCCACTCAAGTAGCGAAAGATGCGTTTAACTGCCTTCCAATGCTGAGACCCTGGGCTATGCATAAACCTGCTCACCTGTGAGACTGCAAACTGAATGTTCGGCCTCGTAATGCATACATAAATGAGGCAACCAACAGCTGTTTGATAGAGTGTGACATCAAAGTGATCTCCAGCATCATGAAGACTCAACTTCAAACCTGTCTCCATTGGAGTAGCAATAGGCTTGCAATCTTCAAGGCCAAATCTCCGCAACAATGTCTCAATATACTTTGTCTGACACAAAGCAATACCTCCATCACACTGCTTAAATTGTATCCCCAAATAATGATGCAAATGCCCCAAATCTGACATCTCAAAAGAGGCATTCAAGTCAGCCTTAAAATCAGCAATATGACTCTCATTTGGTCCTGTGAGCAGCATGTCATCGACATAGAGAGCAATGATTAGATGTACATCATCCACACGTTTAACATACAAAGTGCTTTCTGTTGGACTATTCTGAAAACCATGTGCAGTCAAATATGCATGTATCTTTTCATACCAAGCTCGTGGAGCTTGCTTTAAACCATATAAAGCCTTTTTCAACCTGCACACTTTTTTCCTGCCCTCTTTGAACAAAATCACGAGGCTGCGATACATACACCTCCTCATGCAAATCTCCATTCAAGAATGCAGTCTTTATGTCCAACTGATGTACATTCCAACCATTATGAGCTGCCAATGCACAAATGCTATGAATGGTAGTCATACGACAAGTGGGAGCAAAAGTCTCATCAAAATCAATGCCCTTTTCTTGAGCATAACCCTTTGCAACAAGTCTAGCCTTATAGCGATCAACACTGCCATCTGGCTTTTGTTTCAACTTAAAAACCCACTTACATCCAATGGCCTTTTTACCAATAGGCAAATCACACAAAGACCATGTACCATTCTTCATTATAGCATCATATTCACTTTGCATTGCAGCCAACCAATTTTCTGAATTTTGTGCCTCATCAAATGAAAGAGGTTCTTCCTCTTCACACATACTAGACACAGCCAAAGCATAACAATCTGATGTATAAGAGGCATGCTGAAAACCTGAACGAGTACGACTAGTCATAGGTGCATCAATCTTACTATCACGCAAGGTTTGCACCAGCCATTTTGGCATACCTCCAGCCTGCTCATTTTCAGCCCTATCCTCATGAATTACATCCTGTAAATCTGCATCAAAAATAGGCTGATCTATGATGTCGTTTGAAATCTGCATAGGCTGAATATTTGTCTCATTAGGACTTACATTTGAATTCCCACCTGTAAAGAGAGGCAACAACGTATCAAATACATTCCGTGAGCTCACACCTGTCTCTTTGGTATATGATAACAAGGGTTGCACAACATCTTCCACAAAAACAACATCTCGACTAATCAAGATACGCTTTGATTGCGGATGATACAATCTGTAACCCTTACTTTCAGCACTGTAACCAACAAAAATGCATTTGACAGCCTTATTATCCAATTTTCTGCGTTGTTGCACAGGCACTAAAGCATAGGCCAAGCAACCAAAGACACGCAAGTGACCAATAGAAGGTATCCTGCCATGCCAAGCTTCGTATGGAGTAATAGACTGCAAAGCCTTAGTCGGACACCTGTTGAGTATATATGCAGCACACATGACAGCCTCAAGCCAAAACGCATGTGGCAAAGCTTGGCTCTTGACCATACATCGTGCCATCTCCATAAGTGACCTGTTTTTTCTCTCAGTAACACCATTTTGCTGAGGGGTATACGGCACTGTACATTGGTGTTTTATCCCACGACTAGCCAGAAATGCATCAAACTCTTTAGACATGTACTCCCTCCCTCGATCAGAATGGAGGGTGCCCACATTACAATTGGATACATTTTCAACCATAAGCAAAAACTGTTTGAAGCACAAAAACACTTCAGACTTTGCCTTCAGTGGATATACCCATGCATGCCTTGAGTAATCATCAATGAAAGTCACGAAGTACAAGTGTTTACCAAATGACGGAGTTTACATAGGTCCACATACATCACTATGTACAAGCTGCAATTTGCGGGTGGCCCGCACAAAACCATCCTTTGGAAACGCAGAACGCTGCATTTTGCCCAAAATACAGCCTTCACAAGCATGTTTCAATGGTGCCTCAAGAGGGGGCAATGAAGCAACCATATCAAATTTCTGCAAACTAGCAAAGTTCAGATGACCAAAACGAGCATGCCATAGTTTTGCATCTGAAACTGCCTTTTCATCAGAAACTGCATTTGCTGAATCTTCCACACACTTGTCATAAGAATTGAGCCTATACAGCCCACGAAACAAGGTGCCAGATGCAATAATCGTATCACCAGAAGTCAAATCATGAACAGTACATCTGTCATCCACAAATTTGACTACAAATCCAAGTCTAGCAAGCGCAGAGACAGACAATAGATTCTTCTTTATCCCTGGCACATACAAAGCATCTGAAAGTGTGAAAGCGCTGCCATTTGCAGCCGTAAGCATAATTTTACCAATGCCCTTCACTGGGTAAGAAGCATTATTGGCACATGTGACAGTATTCCCATTAGAGACTGCCTCAAGACAAGTGAACATATCACGATGTGAGGTAATGTGCTTTGTAGCACCACTGTCAAAATACCAAACATGAGAGTCAACAGAAACTGCCAAACATGCATCATGTACAGATGGGTCATACTGGCAATACACGCTAAACGCCCATTCTGTATCCTGCACAACATTTGCAGAATCTGCATTTGTAGAAGCATCCGCTATTGTGGCTGCATTTGACTCTTTCTTCTTTGCCTCTTTAGCCTTTAGCTTAGGGCAATTCTTAATGACATGATCATTTGCCTTACAATAGTTTCACCTGGTCTTTTTCTTGCCTTTATCAAGAGCCTTCTCAGACTTATTGTTGCTACCTGTGGAAGGAGAAGAAGTTGCAGACCTACTAATAGGAGAAGAAACAGTGGAAGGGGCTGCCTTACCACTTCTTCTCTGTTGCTGGGCAGTAATAAATGCTTAATCAACTGCACGCTGCCTGGCCCTGTTTTGCCTGGACTGCGCTTCTTGCAAGAGCTTGTTGACTAAAGTATCATACTTGACAGCATCAGGTCTGTCCTCATTAAGAAGTCTCCACGTGGAAGCAAAAGTCTGATATGTCTCAGGTAAAGCATCAAGAACAGTCTGCACAAGAGAATGATCAGGAATAATCTCACTTGCAGAAATCAATTGTTCTTTGAGATCTTTAATCTCAGCAAGAAAAACATTCATGTCATCATCTTCTTGCATAATCTTCAATTCTAGCTCTTTACGTAGGTAAGCGATTTTTGCCTCGTTACGACCTGCATACAAACCAGCTAGAATATCCCAAGCCTGTTTTGCTGTTTTAGCTGAACGAATATGTGGGGTGATGTTACGTTTAACAGAAAGTGCAATCAAGGCATGAGCTTGCGCATCTTTACCATCCCAACGAGCTTGTTCAGCAGTGGGTAAAACAGCAGCAACAGTAGAGCTGCTAGAACCTGCAACATCCTCAACAGATCCTACATCCACAGAACCTGGACGTACATCCATACCCTGCACAATGTTCCACACTCCTTTTGCAACCAAAACATGCTGCATCATGTATGCCCAAAGTGGGTAGTTGCTGTCTCCATCCAGTTTGTCTTCAGCAGACAACATGCGAAATACATCATTGTTGTTATCAGCCATGGTCACTGACTGAAACTGATGCAAAATCTACTTGTAATGAAGCAAAGACTAAATAGAGAACAACTCGTGCTATGTAGCACGGTCCACAATAGAATACGTATGCCTGTTTTGCAGAAAATTGCACTGTCGAAATTTCTGTAGAAAATGATGAAAACACCTGTGCAGAACTTAGAAATGCAAAAACGGAGCCCGAAACGACCTCAGATGCAAATTTTGAGAACACAAAGCCCTACGGGTTGATTTGCAGAGTATAGGGACCTGCAAACGCTCGTGAAAGCTCACCTCAATCGGAGAACGTGAGTCGGAGGGTGCTGGCGACGTAGCCTTGGGAGCCGATGCCTGCTCTGATACCAATTGTTGGAATTAGGGTTGCAGGAAAGCACACAAAGCTTGGAGAAGAAGAAGCAAGAATGAACACAACACAAAGTGTATTAGATTGTGTCAATGTACAAAGATAAGTTAGCCCTAGAAGGATGGGCGTATATACAAGCCGGGGGAAAAAACCTCCTAAAGAGGGAAAAAGTGCCCCGGCGGTCCTAAGTGTGTTCACACACATCACTGCCTATATATATGGCAACACTTTGGACACTATTGCTTCATATCATGAATGTATGACCCTTTGGTGTATCTACCGTGACTGCTTGATGTAAGATAATGGCGGTAGCTCTTGTTAATCCTAGAATTGGATTAACATTTCCCCCTTCCTGAGATGACGATCGCATCCACGTGATCGCGTTGAAAACCTTTATGTGGGGAGAATGAACAAGCTTTGTCGATGGCTTTGATGTTGAATGACATTCAATGGTCTTTGTTCCTCCGGAAGGAATAAGAAAAGCTAGTTAATGAATGAAGAGGTCAGTGGTGTATTGGTAATTCTTAACGGGGTGGGGGGTTGTGAATGATTGTAATTTTATATTTGTGTAAGCCCTTTTGTTTTCTCTTTTTTTCTTTTTTATATTTGTGTAAGTCCTTTTTCTTCTCTTTTTTCTCTTTTTTCTCTCTTTTCTCTTTTTTTTTGGCTCACTTTATTTTTGGAAATCATCGGCAAGGTTACATGTGATTTTTGTTAGTGGGGACACTAAGAGATGTTAATAATGGGAGAGAAGATAGAGAAGGATCCAGAGAAACATAGACTTAATCATCAGAATGAGATGATGATTCTTAGTTCCTCATTTGATTCATTGAAGCGACATTCATCATTTGAAGTAATTGGCTTGTGATGATGTTGCTTTGTGTGGCTAGATATTGTCAAATGTTGTTGAGTAGGACATGATCCTATCTTCTTCTGTCCACGTGCTTTTTATGTTTTTATGCATATTTAAGTGCTCTTATGAAGTAGATTTAAATGAAGTACAAGAATTGAGTCATATAGACTCTTATTGAGCTGCTCTATTGGTGAGGATTGAAAGAATTACGTTGACTTGCGAGGCTAATATAGATGTCTTCACTAAGAATTGAAGATTATTGATTGTAAAGTTGGTGGTATCGTTTGGGGAGGTTTGTAATTTGAAGGAAAATTCCAGGCAATGGGTTGTATCATTGACCAAGCTTTCACCCACCATGGCCCCCCCATCTAGAGATGTACCTAGAAGTTGTCGATGGTGAGGCTTTGGTGCAAATGTTCTCCAATGCATGAGTATGGATATGTACTCATGCCAAAAGAATAGTAAGCAATAAGCTTAACAAATATATAGTGGCTATTGTGTGATATGGCTTAATCTGTGATGAGGCTTAAATTGTGAAAGTGCAAGTTATTAAGCAATGAGATCAAACTCCTTGAATTGTAATTCCATGAGATGGAATTCCATGAGTTTGTAGATTTTGATCTCTTTTTTTTTTTTTTTGCAAGCAACAGCTTCTTATGCGCTCATTTCTTACTTCCAGAGGGGTGACAAGAGCATTGTTATTCTATTCTTGATGTGCTCCTAAGTCTCCGTATTGCTTTTTGAATTTGTTACTGAAATGATGTCGAGGCAGTAGGGAAGGCTGCTGATTGTTTGCTTAAACAGACAAGCTCTTGTGTTGGTGCTGAATGCACGAGAGTGGTTGAGTGATTTGCTTGTTGTTGCTTGGGCCTCCATTTTTATCGCACTTTAGGTGAAGTTGTTGGGGCTAAAGTCGGTGGTGAGGTTTTCTTCACATTGTTCGATTTTGGCAACCATATGATGTGGAATTACCATCATAGTATCCTTGTTGTTGAAGTACATGCACAAGGCCTTTGAGCATGTGGTTGTCTCCTTTGATGAGGTTTGTCGATGAAGATGCATAGGATTCGGGGCCTTTCCTTTGAGTTTCCTATTTTAGAGACAGTAGATGGTTAGGCTCTGGAAACTTCTTCAAGAATAGCTATTGATTGCGAGGTTTTGGCATCCAACTTCGTAGGTGTGAGGATGGGGTTGAAGGAGTAGAGGCTTTATTGGAGTTGGTTGTTGATGGTAGGTCATTGTGTAGAGGGCTTTTGTGGAAGAGGCTTGTATCCTTTTGCATTCAGCATCATAGATATCCATTAAATTTGGATCCTCTTCTTGGCAGTATGGTATTGTCAACTTTTTGTCATTGACAATCATGATGACTCTATCGCTAGCAAAGTACAGTGGTGCTTGGGCAGCAACAATCCATTTATGCCCCAAGATTAAATCTGTTTCCAACACATAATCAACCACAAAAAACTTGCAAGTAAGTGGGTTAGTTTCAATATACATTATATGTTCAAAGTACCCCAAACATGGCATGTTCAAGTCTTGTGTAAAGGTAATCCTTTCAGGATGTTCCGTGAGTGTTGGTTGACCTAACAAATCCCATAGCTCAAGGGTCATGAGATTGTTTTCGTGTGTTGGATAAAGCTGTGCTTGAGCTGTGGTGATTTTATTTGAAATTTTCAATCTAACCAAAATCCTAGGGATATTTTCAGTAAGATATGTTGGAAGTTCTGGCTCCTGCAAGGTTTCTTCCACCCATATAATGGCAGTTATACATTGCCTACAGGAGTGTTCAAGGTGATTGTATGCATAGATTCATCTAGTGAATACAACGATTCACTTATCCAAGTTCTGCCAAGGATGACATCATACTCAAGGGAATCTCGGGTAACATGGAATGTAAATTCCATATCGCTTTTTAAGCAAGGCTGCATAAAATTTGGGAAATGTTAATTTTGAGATCGATTTTTCTTTTGACATTGCTTCACTTGGTTTAGATGAGGAACACCTCGTAGCATGCTCATCTTCTAGCATGTTGTCATCTAAACGTATTGCTTCTTTGCAACATTGATCGAATGTTTCCAGATTGGATACAATGATCAAGTTGTGTAAGCTGTTATTCTTCAAGTTCATCGTGAAACATCTCCTCAATTGAACATCATTTAATTTTTCCCATGACTCACAACGTGAGTCTAAGAGTTTTATCCGAAGGATGAAATCTCTAATGGATTCATAGGGTTGACGCTTAATTGAATAGAGTTCTATTACTGCACTCCATTGATCACCTTGTCTGGAAAAGCCATGTATAAAGGTTGATTTCAAGGTTTTGAAGTTGGTCTTGATCGCCAACATCAATGCGATGAACCATTGACTAGATTTTTCCTCTAAGCATAAGTGCAACGCATGTACCTTAGTGGGATAATTGGGATTTCCAAAGGCTTCACATCTCTGTTCAAACATTTGAATGAATTGAATAGGCTCTGTTGTTTCGTCATATTTGCCCATAGCTTTGGAAATTTGTACGGCCGTATTTCTCTATGAATCACCAAGGCATATGTGAGTGCTCTTGTTGGAAGAGACTCAGTGAGTCCTTGGGCTATCCCCCTTCCTAGACTAGTGAGTATGTCCAAGGTGTGGGCATCCAGGAAAGGGTTGGTACTTATAGGATTTGCGAGAATGTTAGGCAAGGGACCAAAGCCCGGTGGGATCGAAGTCATAGGGGGTGTAAAAGCTGATGACACACTTGTTATAGGCATGGCCAATGGCATGGGGAGGTGAATTGGTTGCATAGATCTCAATGGCCCGAAGATGACAGCCATTGGGTTTAGTCCTTGTGTGATCCCTAGCACTCCCTCTATCGTGGCCATGTCGGAGTGCCTCAATGCTCCTTAATGAGCAATTATATTTTTTCTTTTGCTTTTTATACTTTCCCACAGCTCGTTACAGCCTCAAGAGGCTTGGCGTACTCTTCGTTGGATTAAACGGGTGTCTGTTTATCCTAATTAGCTTAGGCGCTAAACGCACGTGAACGACCCCTCAGAGATATTTTTCGAAAAAAGTGTATGCTAGGAACTTCCCAGATGGAAGAGGAGGTCCTTAAACCTATTTTCCATTCACTGTCTCAAGATAAAAAAATTCCATGAGAATTTTTTCTTTGTTCCAAATGGAAATTTAAAAAACTCTGTATATGAGGGAGTTGTAGTATTTTTGGAGTATTACAACTTTGTTTCCCTGAGTCGTCTGTGATTTTATCATTTAGACCCTCAAAAAGTAGCCCGAATATGGCTCGTCGTTGTTTTCGCGCTAATTTTTTATAATTTTCCGTGGTTTTTAGATTGTTTTTTGCCTCAATTTTTGGGTCGAATTTTAAGGCTGCTGGTTGGAGGCCAAAATGGTCAATTTTTTGTGGTTTTTAGGCTGTTTTTTCCCTCAATTTTCGGGTCGAATTTTAAGGCTACTGGTCGGAGGCCAAAATGGTCAATTTTGACTTCGGAAGACGAGTCCAAAGTCGAAGAGCTCGATGTCAGCTTTTCGATGAGCCCTAGATCGCCTTCATCGGATATACGGTTTAGGAGATACGAGCCTCCAAACAGCGATGGTTTCCAGAGTTTTTTTTTGGCCGACGGACCCCTTTTTACGTCGGAATTGCCTTTCACAGCCGGAATTTTTCACTGGATTTGCCTTTCACGGCCGAAAATTTTTGCTGGATTTACCTTTCACGATTGAAATTTTTTGCCAGATTTGCCTTTCACCACGGCCATAAATTTTTACCGGAATTGCCTTTCGGCCGTAAGTTTTTGCCGGAATTGTCTTTCTTTGACTGGATTTTTTCGCCGGAATTGCCTTTCACGGTCGGATTTTTTTATTTTTATTTTGTGGAAGTCTAGTGGAAAATACGAATTTTCCTTTTTGGGGGGGAATATTTTTTGAATTTAAAATGAAAGGGATATGGGCATTTTCCCAAAAAGGTAAGTGGGAACCAAAAAAGTCAACCTTTTAAGGACACCCCTTACACCCTTCTCATAAATGACCTCCAAAATGGACAAATTGACAACTCATGAGCATCTACTCATTGAATGCTCATTAGCCTTAATGAGTTATATAAAAAAGTGATTAATAATTAATCCAAGATTAATTCTTTCACTAATCTTTTCCTCTTTTACACTAATCAAGGACTCTAATCAACCATTAATCCCTAATTAGTTCACACAATTGAGCACTATGAGCACATCATTGGATAGAGCAAGGGAATGCTAATCTTTGTGCATCAACAATTATGTAAATTGATCTAAATTAGGAGATTAATTACACTCTTAATTATAGTCTCCTCTTTTAAGGCAAATTTAAGCAAAGAGAGTCAAATTTCTCCAATTGATCAAAAAAATTGATGTGATTAGGTATTTTGATGCATCTAGATACTCTCTGAAAGACACTCAAAAATCCCAATTTTGACTAGTTATATGATCAATTTAGACCCCAATTAACATATTTTCTAAATTTTTAGCCTCTTGAATAAGATTAATCACCCTTAATGACAAAAACCAGTCTATTAAGAGAAATTTGTCAAATTCAAGGATTTTTTAATGATTTTAAGAAATTTTTTGAAAGATTAAGCTACTCCTAATGCTTTCTCTAACACTCTAATCCAAACAATTTCAACAAAAAATATACAATTAAACTAAAATTAATCATCTTAGATCTATGTTTAAACTAAAGAGAGCTAACATTCACTAAGAAATGCATTCTCTTGCATTCTTTGATGCAATGGATGCAAACTAAGCCTAATACAAACTATGTGCAAGCCCTAAGAATATGAAAACCCACAAAAACAACAACAAAAACAACCAATTAATCTAAAAATTAAACAAAAAGCATTCTTTTCAAAAATAAAAAAGAGAGCTATTCTACACCAAATCTCACACAAATCACCATCAAATCCACATTTTTTTCATGAAAAACTATTAATAAGGATAATGGGCAATGGGTTATGCATAGATTAGAGAGGTAAAATGATGGAAAAGGCCAAGTGATGGTTCCCCGACACACAGCGGTGCCAAAAATGTTATGGCTCACCCTAACCGTCCTTGTTTGAAACACATCCAAAAAGAGATTACTTGGTGAACCGCAACTGTCGTGAAGATCTTTCCAATGGCCAAGCTCGTAACCCTTGGGGTCTCCAAGCTCTACAACTCCTTGAGAAGTAATTCCACCGCGTCTCCCGGTGAGCTTTGTCACACAGCTGCATTGCACTACGGGTCCTCGTCCCTCCTCTCACCTCACTTTACTCACTAGCATGCATTAGGGAGAGAGATTAGTAAGAGCAAGACTCAATTGCACAATGGGAGAGTATGTTGTATTATGAGAGAAATTCACTTATATACATGGCCATAAGTGTTCACACTCACTTAAACTGTGTGGCTGACCGAGCACTTTAGGCTCATAAGAGGCCTAATGCTATTACAATGACTACTCTTATAATATATCCATGAAGTACATCACTTAGGACTTCATCCTAACTTGCTACCACATACTCTTGAAGTTGGAATCGCCATAAATACTTCGTCACACCATTATTGCCTTGAAGTTTAGTCACTACATTAATGATTGCAAGAAGCAGTTAGAGAAGGAGAAAAATAGAGACTCAGGTATGGTTGATGCGTGAGCATCTAATGAAAAAAACAAAGACTCTATAAACTATACACATGATGATTAGTCTTTCATTGTGTAATGTAGTTTTGACCCTTCACATAAGGATGTATGCTTGGTTGTTATAGATGTACATGTCTGGTATTTTGACGGCAAGCACATTACTTCTCATTGCAGTTTATTCTCATCACTTAAATCTACTCCATAGGGAAACATTGTTACATGTACAAACAACTCCTCATATCATGTAAAAGGAGGTGGTAAACTTATTCTCACTACTATAAATAGTGGAACACTCACACCCTCAAATGTACTATATATACCAACAAGGATTAAGAAGAAGTTGTTATCTGTCTCTGCCAATTACCAAGGATGGCTTAGTGGTTCAGTTTTTGGATGACAGACATATTGTTTGTGATCGCAATGATGGTAATATAATTGTTCCTTCTAGTACTTTGTCTCATGTCCTTTATAGGCTAGGCTAGATGCATATGAAAGAAAAAAGCATGTTGTATGTGCAGTCTCTATCACAAATGCAATGGGTGATGCTAAGCTATGGCATGCACACTTTGGTCACTTGAACTTTGGTAGTTTAATGCGTTTACATAAGCATGACATGGTGTCTGAGCTGCACATCTTGAAGCCCTTATCAAACATGTTTGTGAGGGCTGTATTCTTAGAAAAATGCAGTGGGCATCATTTTCCAAAGATGGTTCAACTAGAGCTGTCGAGAAATTTCACCTTATACATAGTGATGAATGTGGTCCTACAAGGATGCCATCTATTGGAGACTACCTCTATTTTGTCACATTCATTGATGATTATTCTAGATATACCTGGGTATATCCATTGAAATAGAAATCATAGGTTTTTATGTGCTTTAAGGACTTTGTTACTATGGTTGAAAATGTTTTTACATGATACAGGTTAGTCCTCTCGAAAGCCTATTAAGGCTTGAATATATTAGTTCCAAAATGGGATTAACATCACCCCCTACATGATGTAGGTTACATCCTATTGGAAGCCTGTTAAGGCCTGAATACATTTTGGGATTAACATCACCCCCTATATGATACAGGCTACATCCTCTTGGAAGGCCTGAATGCATTTTGGGATATTAGTTCCAAAATGGGATTACCATCCCCCCTACGTGTGATGCCTTTTGGGATGCTAATTCCAAAATGGGATTTAACATCCACCCTACGTGATGTAGGTTACATCCTCTTGGAAACCCGTTCAGGCCTGAAACCTTTGCCAATTTCCACGACCTCTTTGACTCCCCTGCTTCTGAATTGGCCTCTTCCACCTGCGTGTTGTTGTTGTTGTGAATTCTGGGACTGTTGTTGTTGTTGTTGCTGGCCATAATTCTGATTACCTATTCGGCCACCTCCTTGGCCGCATCCACGGCCTCCTCTACCTCGTCCTCTTCTTGAACTTGTGTAGAAGGCCTGTTGCTCTGAACTGTTTTTGTTTTGTGAAGACTGTTGGTCTTCACCCAAGCTCTTCTCTTCTATAATCAACATAGACACCAAATCTGTGAAATTGGGAATGTTTTCCCGAGTCTGAATAGACGTCTTGAATGCCTTGTATTGTGGCCCGAGACCACGTAGACAGAATTCTACCTTATCATCATCATCTACTGAAACACTAATAGATGTAAGGGATTCCACAATACTCTTGATCTTCAATGCATAGTCATTCATAGACATACTCTTTTTCTCCACAGTATGAAGTTCATTCTTTAACTGTATCTTTTGTGCCTTGGTATTCGTTTCATAGAGTTTTACCAAGGTGTCCCACGCCTCCTTGGGGGACTTGGTATCCTGTATATGTCCAATCATGGTGTCCTGTATACTGATAGAGAGCTAATACATAACTTTTCTAGCTCCTTGGTTCCAATCCTTGAACTCTTTCACATCTGCAGCATTGTGCCTTGGTATTCGTTTCATAGAGTTTTACCAAGGTGTCCCACGCCTCCTTGGGGGACTTGGCATCCTGTATGTGTCCAATCATGGTGTCATGTATACTTTAGAGAGCCAGTACATAACTTTTTTGGCTCCTTGGTTTCAATCCTTGAACTCTTTCACATCTATAGCAGTCGGATTGATCTCCTGGTATCTCCGGTGCCTCTTCATGCTCACCTTCTATGTAGTCCCAGTAACCCTTTCCCATCAGGAAATTTGTCAACTTGAACCTCCAAGCATGGAAGTTGTTCTTATGAAGCATCTTAGAAACAATCTGGTTTATGCCATCATTTGACATCTTGCCAGACATACAAATTTACCAGAAACAGCACTCTGGTTTGTCCGACACAAATTGCTGTATTTTTTGCACAGCGATACTGTACTTCACTCAAATGTCACAACCAGTGACCTCAATGTGCATACATACACCCAATAGCAACTATTGACCTCCTTGCAGCACACACAATGTCTTCCTACAGTTCTTAAAATAGAGTTCTGCATAGAATCGATGACTTACCCGCAGTGCTTGAAATCACCTCCTTTCTGAAAAACGAAGGTCCTAACGCGCTCGAAACGCATTTTCGGCCAGAAAAATTCTTTCAATAGGAAAATATAGTTGCACTATAGCTTTACTCCCACGAAGAAAGCTCCTCAATCAGAGATCGTTTGTCGGTGCCTCCCGTAGAGCTCCCGACAAGGGTGTAGTCGCCAACACAAATAGGGAAGAGTAGATGAAGCTCTTACCCTCGTACCGCTTCATGTACTTCTCTTGCTTGCAGCTCAGACCTTAGCATAAGCCAGGCTTTGATACCATGAAAAGATGCAAGGGAGAAGAGAGCTTGAGCTCTAGCACACATACAAAACTCTAAAAGAGAACACACAAGGTGAGAGGCTGAAAATCTTCTTCTTCTTCACACAACACTCAACACACCGTATACAAAGATAAGAGTACACACAATATGAAAAGGTACTCAACCAAATACATACTAGGGCTCTCTATAGTGTGAACCCAACTAAATGAACTGGCGCTATAACTATGCCAGTCTCTACAATGGCTATCACATAGCCTGTCATCCCACTGGCCGTATATCACCTATGATCTCACCAACCATGCTAGTGGTGTAAGTGAGGGGCCTATCCCCCAGGCGGGTCATCAGTGTCCACCGCCTCACTAGATGAGCTCGATATCTCAACAAGTGATACATCTTGTTTATGTAATTGTGGGCTTGGTTATGGTAGATTATCCTCTCAATTTGAGTTGTTTACGCCCCCAAGTACACTGAGGCAAAGCCCCACAACACTGGCTAATTCCTACACTCTTTCTATGGTGTAAGGGCTTCCCATAAATGGCACCGCCACTGGGGATTAGCCCTCCTTCATAGCCACAATGCATTTTGAATGCGTGTGTGTATGAAATAATTCTATTTTATTTTTATTTTCTATTTTTACAACAATAAGGGTAGAAATTAATAGATGAAAATGTGTCCATTTTGTGGCATTGTTTGCATTCTTGTTAATTTCTACAATTTCTGCATATTGTTCAAATTCCTACATATTGTTCAATATTATTTGCTTGTTTTTTATTTCTCGTGTGAGTGTTGCCTTTAGTGAATTTTGATTAATTCTTCTCCCACATTTCAATTGCAAGTCCAATTTTTTATTTTTACATTTTCCTATTTTTGCATGTTTTTTTTGAATTTTGAAATGTAAAAATAGTCATTTGAGCAGGATCTTCCTTAACATGTCATTTGCAATTTTACATAGTTCAGGACTATCCTTAACTATGGGAGCCAACAATGCCTACAACGCTTGACTGACCCATAAAAAAACACTATTTCTAGTGCCAGACAGGTTAAGAAACACAAAAGACGTGTTTCGAAAAAACTTTGGCTAATCCAAAGTTTTAAAAATTAGTTTAAAAAAATGAACAATTTTATAAATTTCCAAACTTGTCCCGAGCATCTGTAGGACCTTTATGTACCCTATAATCACATGCACCTACAATATGGGCATGTATTAGAGGCTGATATAGACGATAGTGCATCTATCAAACTAGGTACGAACCAGCATACACTAGGCTCAAGACCTTCGATCCGAACCCAATTTAGCATTGTACAAGGACTTGTACTAGGGACCAGTGAGATACATTGTTAGATTTAGACTCAATGGAAGAATCCCTGCCCCAAAAATTGGGAACCCTAACCAAGTCTCACCAGCCAAGCTAGCTATGAGTCTTTTTGGTTGCGTGACTAGCTACCTTAGAGGTCCGGCCTCAATCGCTTTATCTAAGCCAAACCTTACCACCTATATGCCATATGATGAAGGAGTTGAGGTTAAGTGAAGAGAGACACCTGGTGTGCTCTCATCGTTGCAAGCAGAGAGTGTTTGTGTTGATATCCATGTCCATACAACTCCTATTGCACCTGCTGCACTATTGTGACCCTCGAACCAGCCCCTGCACAAGTTCTTCTGCCCGATGGGAGGACATTAGAAGAAGTGGAGGCAGTAGAGGCATTGATCCAACCTACTAGAGCAAAGGAAGAAGAGACCTTGCAATTGGCACAACAATGATTTAGCCGCCCAAACAACCCAATACACCCAAAAACGAGTCCCATGCCACGACTGTGCAAGTAATTCCCGATAGTATCGACATGGGTAGTAATAGCATTGCAGCTACCTTTAGAAAAGAGCTAGGCTTGCAAATAATAGATCAAAATATTCTCACAAATGATTGGGAGTATGATGCATCCACAGAGACTCTTGTGGATTTTGCCCACAAGCCAAGCGTATGGTGTTAGTTGGGAAGGGATTGTCTAATCCATATCCGGGGCCACAACATAGGAGGAACGATTGGCAGGGTATCTGTGATTGTATATATAGAGTCATTGAATATGAAAGGATCCAAAGACCCATGGCGCCGGTTGGGACGTCCAAAGCAAGAATTCCAACAATGAGCAAAATGGTAACACCTCTTGTGAGCCCAATGGTTCCTACTTTCGTAGTATCACCCAGCTATGCCATGGACCAAACCACATCTTCTAACCCACAATGCCATGCTATAGGGACTCAAGGGTAGACTAGCATGAGCTTTACCTTCTTAGATCCTAGAGCTACCCCCACCCAAGATAATACTAGGGCATCACATCAACTATGGCACCTATGAAGACTGATACAAAATTTCCTTTGAGCCACATGCCAACAGCTACCACGATAGCCAACAGCACTTCACACATGGAGCCCCTTGCGCACCTATCATATTTAGTATTACCATTCCTAGAGGGGTCACATTTTATTCTAGTTCCCATGAAACATCCCCTCCCTAGAGTGAGTGTGCTATCAACTCCTATTTATAAGACGGGCTGCACCACCTACTAATGCCCACATGACTAGAGCCCCTATTGGGGCGCCAGTAGGGAACATGCCTTATGTCGCACATCTACCCCCACGAGAGTTTAGACCAATGCATCCTCATGCAGTGCCACATGTTGCACCTATTCTGATCCTAACATTTCTTTAGTTATGCCAGCACTAGCTCTACCCACAGACCCAGTTGCTTTTTCATAGGCCCTGGGAGAAGCAGTAGCGGAAAGCATAGCACCTATTGTGAGAGATGGTGGTCGATAGAGCCATGGCAAGGCTGCCCAGATAGCCAAGCTAACCCATAAATTCACTGGCAATGGTGATCCTAGGAGACACTTGGAAGTATTTGATCAAGTATGTGAGGCCCTAGGAGAACGAAATGAGGTTTCCAAGACCAATGCCTTTAGTCTAACATTAGATGGTAAGGCTGGGGATTGGTAGAGAACTCTCAGGGTTGAGGAATGCTTGAACTTCACCGCTCTTAGGAGATTGTTCTTGAAGAAATTTGTGCGTGAAGGAGTCTTATATGGTGTAGCTTCCCAGCTACAAAAAGTCGAGAGGGAGGAAGAGGAGTCGGTTAGAGATTTTATTAACCATCTCAAGCATTTAAATTCTTGTTGCCTTCCGCATGAACGCTATTCGAATAATCAATTGTTGGATAGATTCATCTATGGGCTTAACCCCCATGAAGCGATCTATAATGGCTTAGTCATTAGAGGGATCACTACATGGGATGAAATCACAACAAATGCCATCCAACTAGAGGATAATCTAATGGTAAAAGAAGCTAAAGCATCAGATTCTAAATCTATTGCCTCTAGAGTCACGGGACAGAGCACTTCTACAATTGAACCCCTTGCTAAAGGCGACGCTTTAGCGGAGCATTTCACGGATTTCATGAAAGCACTCCAGGAAGGAATGAAGGCCAATAGGGCACCCGAAAATGTACATATGTACTCAGGAGAGAGCTTCAATGGTGCTCAATCTATTGGCAAGGACATTCAACCCAGTGAATGTCTAGTCCTCAGGACACGCTACAATGGTAATTGTACTTTTTGTGGATGTTATGGTCGTGAGGCTTCGTAGTGTTGCTCACATTTGGAAACCCTTACTAGTGCCTCTAGGCCTCAACAGTTGGCTTTAACGGCCCCATCATAGCCATAATTCTTGCATCAACATCTCAACCCAATGTAGATCAAATGACACAGCAACCCATTGCAAAAAGGGGGATTTACAATGCACAAAATGTGTCATTACCTCTACCAGTTCTAGGACCTCAATCTCCACCCTCGAGGATCATACTTGTTAATCAAGTAAGCTTCAAGGAGCCTATTGATTACCAAGAATATGAGGTAGGTATATCAAACCCACCCTCACCTCTTTGAGGACCCCACCTGACTATTATGTAGTGGATGCACGAGGGGGAGTTAAGCCAGTTTACCAACTTGCTGGTGATGGGGTAGGGGCCGGGGCATCAATGCTACAGCTAGGAGAATGCCTCTTCAATGCTACCACTGTCAAGGTCCCTATCGAGTTTCGGAATTCCCTCTTAAGTTTCCCCATCTCAACCAAGAAGTTCCCTCAAACATGCCATCGGCTACTTGTCACCGTTATGGCATAGATCAGTGGATTAAGAACTACCACCCCAACAAGATTGTGGTGACAAGTCTACAAACAGGACCCATCATCACACCCCTAAACATGATTGGGGTAAGTAGTCAAACTCAGAGGCAGATCCTTAAAAATCTAGATCACACACTGTTAAATGCTATCACCTAGCTACTATAGGCCCAAAATCAACATGTTCTCGAGCAACAACGATTTGTGGCCTCGGTTAGCAGAATCTAAGAAGATAAAGAAAAACAAGAGAAAAAAGTCTATTAAGAATGGGAAAATAAAGGAAACCAAAAAGATAAATCTTGGGATGCCTCAAGAGCCACTCTTCATTAGGGACCTAGATTAGGAATTAGCCTCCTTGGACACAAGGGCTAATTCTAAATAGGGTAGGGAAATATTCTCCAAAACCAAGAGCATGGGAAAGGTGACCAACAAAACATGCGATTCCTGAAACTAGATCACACCTGACAAAACTTCGCTCTTTTCCCGACCCACAAGGAAAATTGAGGAACTCTAAGAATTTGGTGATTTAGTTATAAAAACCGAAGAGGATCTTGTGAGAGTCTCATATACTATACACCCTAGTACCTTATTGCCTCTCCTACTGAGATTTGCAAATCTCTAGATGAGCTGAGGGTCATCATGGAAGATACTGAGGCCTCCACCTCTCATAGTTTGATCCCTGATTGGTTAAAGGGACAACTATTCTAGTCTCACCAGCACCTACTCATGGAAAGGAGGTCATGAACGCACCTCTAAATATCCCCAAATTGTTAGGCTTTATGGCCTCACAAACCAACATAACTATAACAACCCAACTGAGTGGAGATCCAAAATTGTTTGAAGCAATGAGAGCTCTCCTTAATGGAGAACTCAATGCTAGATTACCACCATTTATTTGCTGATATGCATAAGGCACATCCCCAATATACAATGGAGACACCTCGAGTTGTAGCCGAATCAATAGTCCTAGTGGAAGAAGAAAATATCAAATCTATGGGGTTAAAATTTCACTCATCAAGTTGGGACAATATTTTGAAGGTGATGAGTCTAACTCACTACTACCAATTACAGCCAAGGGCACGAGAGGGGGGGGGGGGGGGTCACTCATAAATATGTAAGCATAGCACATGGGTTCAACAGAAGGGATTTTTAAAATCCTTATTTTGCACATTTTTTACATACAAAAGGGTACCATTTAAAGGGGGTATTCATAAGTTGAATAGAAAAAGGGTGTGTTTTATTTATGAAAAATTCACAGATAATGGGTTTTTTGAATAGGCCTTGAACGCACGTGATATAGGGGGTTTACATATAGAAGTGAAGCCCCCGAGCAAGGGCATCACAATAATGGGAGTCCTAGATGGTGGCATGAGAGTGGGCATAATCACCAAGAAATGCTGGGAGAAGGTGGTCAAACCACGTCTAGAAGTCTTAGACACCATTGTCAAGATTGCTGATGGGACTGTTGCCAAAACTATTGGGATGCTACGAGATTTAAAGATCAAGGTTCTTAAACATTGGGTTAAACATACCTTCATTTTTATAGAATTTTCCAAGCAACAAGAATCATATGAAATGATCTTAGGATGCCCATTCATCATGAGAGAAGCAAAGATGGTACATCACTGGTCTAAAAACCATGTCTACCTCCAATTCGATGATTCCATCATTAGGGTTGATCTTGTGACTTGTTGTGTACATCCTATGGATAGTGGAGAACTTTTTGAAAACCATTCAAACACCACCACTCATTTATCCCTGTTGCGATATTGCTATACTTATAGAGAGAAGAGACTAAAGCAGGAAAGGATCTAGCCCACAAGGATGCTAATGAAAAATCTATTGAGCTTGAAGATGATCTAAATTGGATGCATATGATGGCTACAAATGATAGTTGGGGAGCTAGAGGATCTACAAACCTCACTTGTTAGATTTTGCCTCAGAATTCTGACTCTGAAGCCTTTACAAAAATAGAATCTTCTCCATTGCGTCCGGAAACACTCCCAAGCTCTTAAATTATCCTCACCAAGCAAGGATATCACTTTATTGGTTCTCTGATAGTTGAAGGCTCATAGCTGCCTCTCAGAACAGACTATACCAAGGTATTCAACTAATCTGATAGTAACTGAAATAGATACCCTTTCCTCTGCATCAGTAGACTCTTCTAGACCCTCAGAACTCACTATCCAAGCATGGATCTAGCCTTATATAGATACCTAGTTGACAACAACAGAGTCACAGGTGCCATCGAAGCACTCATAGATCACTAACCCTTTTTGACAGCTGGCAGCTAACTTAAAATTATCAGTAGTTGTGCATAGGCAGTTCACTCAAGCTCAAACAAGTCAGGACAAGTCTTCTACACCGTCAACTGACCATTCTGAGGTATAGCTGATACATCGATGGCAATCAAAATAATCCACTTCTTCATATCAAATGACAAGGTGCATGACACATTGTTTGTCCAACATTGTTTTATGTTGCATCGTGATTGGCTATGAAGATAAGGTGTCACTCTGAAACAACACCGGGTCTGGTCAGATGGTGCAACCTCAAAGTTTAAAGCTGATAGGCCTTTCTATTTTGTTGCAAGATATGCTGGACTGATAGGGATGGAGATGAACTCATTCTTCTTTGGAACAGGGCATGGCAAGGGTAGGAGCAGTTGTAAAAATAACATTAACGCACGAATAGTTAAAGAAAAATGGGGCCACTCATTTAGCCCTGTTGCAATATTGCTATACTTATAGAGAGAAGAGACTGAAGCAGGAAAGGATCTAGCCCACAAGGATGCTAATGAAAAATCTATTGAGCTTGAAGATGATCTAAATTTGATGCATATGATGGCTACAATTGATAGTTGGGGAGCTAGAGGATCTACAACCCTCACTTGTTGGATGACCTTCACCTGTTAGATTTTGCCTCAGAATTCTGACTCTGAAGCCTTTACAAAAATAGAATCTTCTCCATTGCGTCTGCAAACACTCCCAAGCTCTCAAATTATCCTCACCAAGCAAGGATATCACTTTATTGGTTCTCTGATAGTTGAAGGCTCATAGCTGCCTCTTAGAACAGACTATACCAAGGTATTCAACTAATCTGATAGTAGCTGAAATAGATACCCTTTCCTCTGCATCAGTAGACTCTTCTAGACCCTCAGAACTCACTATCCAAGCATGATGGTGTAGGAGTAGTTGTAAAAATAACATTAACGCACGAATAGTTAAAGAAAAATGGGGCCACTTTAAAGTGTGCAACGGATGTGGTTGGTTCTTGTTAAGCTAACTTGTCTGAGGGAGCAACCACAATATATCCTTCAAAAGAAAGGGAATGCACCCATGTGTTTTAGGAGATTAAATTAGGAGATGTGAACAGGGAGGTTAAGTGGAATTGTGCCACTATTGATAATTCTCTCTCTTTGCATGCAATCCGTGGTCACAACCCACAAGATCCAACTTCCCTTGCAACAAGATCATTGGCATGCTTTTGTGATGCATGCATGCATTCATGTTGGAACCGTTACACTAACAAGGCCCATGTGCATCCTTGGGATTATCACCGTATGGTGTCCTTGCTTGATGATGATGATGAGGTCCCTTTAGATGAGGTTGTTGGATATGATGGATTTACTTATGAAGGCCACTATGATGTGTTAAGCTGTGCTTTGTGTGTTGGTGACACTTTTGCGATAAATCCAGATGTGAGAATCAATGATGAGGATGTAGACTTTTACCTTGTTAAGTGCATTGTAGTAAAGGAGAAGGTAGAAAAGGGGTACATTGATGAATGGAAGAATGTAATTGGCAAAGGTTCTTATGTTGTACAAGGACTGTATTACAAGCAAATAGATTCCTACTCCTTGGCAAACTAGATAGCAAGTAGTCCATTGTTCACATACTTTCAAATCTTGTACGTTGTATCAAGATACCCATGGAGCACACACCAAAAAGGAGACAAGTGTACACAACCACTCCAGAAAGTTATGAAGCAATCTATAACAGCATGCCCTTTGGGATTTGACATGTAACCTGCTAGTGTGTCAATATACTTGTGTTGATGCCTTGTTTGTTAGTTTAGTGGTATGCTAGTTAGTAGTTTAGGGTTATGTTAATAGTTTTCTTGTTGACAATATGTAAGTAGCATACCTGTGAGACTGCTAACTTGTGTGACTGTTAACTACTAGCATATGTTCTAGAGAGTTGTTTCCAGATAGACTGCTAATAGCATATATTCTAGAGAGCTTTTTCTAAATAGATTGCTAACTAGCACAGTTAGCGACTGTAATTAGCACTTGTAGACTATTAACTAGCACATGTTTTTAACACCTATAGACTACTAATTAGTACCTATGTGACTATTAACTAGCATATGCTCCAAAGAGCTGTTTCTAGATAGACTGCTAACTAGCATATGTTCCAGAGAGCTGTTTTTAGATAGATTACTAAATAGCACATGTGTGGCTATTAACTAGCATATGTTCCAGAGAGCTGTTTCCAGATAGACTGCTAATAGCATATATTCCAGAGAGCTGTTTCTAGATAGATTGCTAACTAGTACAGTTAGCGACTGCTAATTAGCACTTGTAGACTATTAATTAGCACATGTTTTTAGCACCTATAGACTACTAATTAGTACCTATGTGACTATTAACTAGCATATGCTCCAAAGAGCTGTTTCCAGATAGACTACTAACTAGCATATGTTCCAGAGAGCTATTTTTAGATAGACTACTAAATAGCACATGTGTGGCTGTTAACTAGCATATGTTCCAGAGACCTATTTCCATACAAATTACTAAATAGCATGTATTCTAGAGAGTTGTTTCCAAACAGACTACTAATTAGCATATATTCCAGAGAGTTGTTTCTAGAAAGTCTGCTAACTAGCACAGGTAGGGACTGCTAATTAGCACCTATAAACTGTTAATTTGCACATGTTGTCAGCACCTAGCACCTGTAGATTCCTAATTAGCACTTGTAGACTGCGAATTAGCACATGCTATTGGAGATGACATTAAAAGACTTGTAACAAAGATAGGCAAGTAACCATGTATACTATTTATAGACAAAAATATGTTCCATTTCAAACAATGCTTCGAATTACAAAAAGTTGTATCATTATACAAACAAGGTCCTTCAATTATAGGGGTCCTTCTTTTATGGCTTTGATTTCAACAGGACGTTTATACTTTTATGGTTTCCTTTCCTCTTTGTTTCTCTAAGATCTTTCGCTCTCCTCTTTGTTTCTCTGCTCACTCTTGCTCTCCTATAACTCTTGTTCTTTCATTTGCCTTTTCCTCTCCACCCTTTTTGCTCTATATTGGCTTTCATTTGTTGTCGCGATGGTTTTCTACTCTCCACCTTGCTTCATCTCGCACTCTTGTTTCATATTCCACATGTCTAAGCATTGCATCTAGAATTTATCTTCTCCTAGTTCAAAGGGGTTTACAGGAAGATGCTCTTGATGATCCATGTTTTGCAACCATAAAAATAGCCAATCTTTTAATGTTTCTTCCAAGAAGTGTTCTTGTTTGCAAGGCATTTTGGTGCTGCAAATTTGAAGCAATCAACCAAGTCCCTTCTGGGTTCTGACACACCTTGTATTTACTGTCATCCACTACTAGAGAGTTCTCAAGACCAAATCTTGGGTTAAGATGCCAAAATGTGTTCAGTCTTTTGAAGAATACCAATTTATTCTAAACCTGCCAATTACTGCCCTCTATAGTCTTCTTGTGATACACCTGCTAACCGAGATTTCTAGGACGAAAACAACATTTCGAGTATGCCATTTACTTTGGCGAATTTTCTTATACTCCATATCAACACATGGAAAAAGAAAAGGCACCAATCTAAAAATCAGTGAGCATCTTTTTGGTATAACATGTAACGCATGCGCCATTAATGGGTTGCTTTACTGATTCCTAGCTGTAGGGAGGCGATTCTTGACCAAATTGGCTCTCGCGAGATGACCTTGACCAGTAACCAAGGTCAAGGATTAGAACCCGTCTTTCATCTTCTAAGTGCTTGGACACCCATATTGGGTCGGGAAGAGGGTGCAAATCAAGGATAATTACCTCCCCAAATGGGTGCGCGTATTGTAAATAGGTGTCAATTCTATGCAGGCGCACAATTAAACGATCAAGCCGCCTTTCGAATTGAAGACGTCTTTGGATCTGCCTAGCCTTCCTAATTCGCCATTTTTGGCATCTAAGTATCTGGTTTACAAAGGGCAACAATTGCAGATTGTCTGACTCTATACAAGAAAGTTACTTATTCAACAAATCAAAAAAGACACAAGATAAAAACAAAGAGTAATTGAATGCTATGATAGACAAGCTGTGATTGACAAAAACAGTTTCATGCCAACAATATGAGATGAAAATATTTTCCATTATAAATATTGGATACATTGCAAAACAAGGCATAAGAGACAGATTCAATAAATCAGGGCACAAGAGCAAGACGATATAAAACAGGGCATAATAGAGTCAAATTCATCACAGTTTTTTGCATGCACAAGAGCGAGTGGCTTTCTCTGCACCTACACCCCCCCCATTCTTAGCACTGTCCTTTGGCACCTCCGTATCTTCTTCACAAGGTTGCTTCACATTTTCAGGCACAGATGCTCCATCCTTAGGGACTTTCCTCTTCAGCATAATCCTTTTCACAAGCCCTACCCAGACGGCTGTTATCACCAACATCCTCAACTAGATGTTCACCCCCACTCCTAGTAGTGAGGAGTCCCTTCATTGTCTTCACACAAAATTCTTTAACAGCAGCAGCAGCAACTATTGTGTTTAAGTCAAAAATATCAAATTGATCTTCAGACTCATGTCCACCCATCCCCGTTGTTTCAACTTCAACATGTAGAGGCTGTTCAAGGCTTGGTTGAACTTCTGTAGCTATACCAGAGGTATCCTTTTGGTAGGGTATTAGGACAAACTCATCAACTTTCATTGTAGCATCATAAGCTCCACATTCTGTTTTAGCATCATGACCTCCATCTTCATTCAGAACATCCCCCCCTTTAGCATCTGGCATGCCCTCCACTTCCTCTCTCTCCACCACGCCCTCACTTTCCTTATACTCAATCTACATTTCATTGGGCAATTTGTCTTCTACACTCCCTCCATGTCAGCTAGAAAAAGTCTTCTGCAATGCTCTGTTTCATTATACTTGTCCATTGAGATGTGGCCTCAGGCACGATTTTAGCATCTGTAGATAGACGTATACAAGATGTTGGTCAGCATACATAAGTGCTAGTTGATTAAACAACAGTGCCAGTTGTGCACCAAAGAGTGCCTATAATGCTAAAAGGACTGCTAGTTAGCAAACATCATTGTTAATAAGCACACACAAGTGCTAGTTATCATACAAAATTGTGAGGCAACATACGAGTATCACACTAGTGTACAAGTTAGCATATTTGTATGCTAATTAGCATAGATAGCATACAAGAGTAATAACCATTCGTATAAGATGTCTAGTAAGCATAAGAGATTGCTAGATAGCATAGAAGGGTAAGCATACTAGAGTGGTTGTTAGCATACAAGATAGCTAGTTATAGCATATAACAATGTTACTTAGCATTCTAGATATGCTAGTTTGCAATTTGGATATGTTAGCTAACATACAAGAGTGCTTGTTAGTGTACAAGATATTTAGTTAGAATATTACAATGCTAGTCAGCACTCTGGATATGCTAATTAACATACTAGATATGCTAGTTAGCAAACAAGATATGCTCATAAGCATACTAGATATGCTAGCAGCTTTGTTATATGCCAACTAACAAGTGTTACTTAGCATTCTAGATATGTTGATTCACAATCTAGATCTGTTAGTTAACATACAAGAGTGCTTATTAGTGTACAAGATATTTAGTTAGCATACTGCAGTGCTAGTTAGCACTCTGAATATGCTAATTAGCATACTAGATATGCTAGCTAGCAAACAAGATATGCTAGTTGGCATACTTGATAAGCTACCCAACTTTGTTATATGCCAACTAACAATCTAGTTTGCTAATTTTTCTATGCTAACAAGCATATCTGGTATTCTAGCTAGCGTATATGGTATACTATAGTATGCTAGTTATCATACTAGATATGTTAGTTATCATACTAGATATGCTAGCTAGCATACTAGACATGCTAGTTAAGCATACTAGATATGCTAGCCAACATACTAGATATTCTAGTAAGCATACTAGATATGCTAGCTAGCATACCAGATATGCTTGTTAGCATAGAAAATTTAGCAAACTAGATTGTTAGTTGGTATATAACAAAGCTGGCTAGCATATCAAGTATGCTAACTAGCATATCTAGTAGGCTTACGAGCATATCTTGTTTGCTAACTAGCATATCTAGTACAAAGAGAGAGATATAGAGATTGAAGAGGGAAGCATAGAGAGAGATGGGGACAACGATAGAGAGAGAGAGAGAGAGAGAGAGAGAGAGAGAGAGAGAGAGAGGATACCAGAACCTGTCAAAGTTCTCCTTCCCTTCCCTCCAGGCAACTTCATACTAAACTCACGGCCAGATTGCAATGGAGAGGTCTTTCTATTAAGTAATTTCACCCTTTTTTGGCGTGGTGGAGGGCTAGACTCACCTCTTTGAGGACGTGTTTTAGAGCTTCTTTGCTCGATTCCTTGCACTTGTTTTGCTCTTTGTAGCCGTGGTGGCGGAGAGCCTGACTCTGAACTTGTATTTTCTTTTAGCAAATAATCTGAGCCAATATCCTCTTACTTCCTTCCCCTAACAGAATCTGCCCTTTGCTTGGGCTTGTTCATCTTCCCCACTCCCCCTTGCTTGCTTGTGGCTCCCACCTTCTTCATGACTCCACAACTCTCTGTAACGCCTACAAAAAACCTCCTTTCTACCTTAGGAATTTGCCATGCAAGTAGTGGAATCTTCTTTCTACCTTACAAAATCGCATACGAGTAGTGAAATCTAAAAATTCACCACACAATTTTGCATGAGTACATATATATTTAGTGCGAGTCATATCTTATAATTTACCATGAGTACCAAGCATGATTACCACAA
This sequence comes from Cibotium barometz, assembly GCF_041138505.1. Classification (NCBI taxonomy): domain Eukaryota; kingdom Viridiplantae; phylum Streptophyta; class Polypodiopsida; order Cyatheales; family Cibotiaceae; genus Cibotium; species Cibotium barometz. The sequence goes on along the minus strand of NC_141059.1, from coordinate 19,377,379 downwards.
GTTATATCAAAACAAAGAATATAAATTTGCATATTTACATGTAACAATTATTCTTTTTCATATGCTAGCAAGATATGCTATTTTGGTACATGCTAACAACCATAAAAAGCGTAGCACATTAACATGCTTACACCCTGAAATCAATTACACCACCCACTGAGCATGAAGGGTTAGCAATGGTTTATGCTATAAAGAAATTCTAAACTACCTTTTACTAATTTTTTTTGGGTAAATATGCAAATTTATATTGTTGGGTAAATTGTTTGGGTCTGTAAATGATGGGTACGGCATTGTGGAGTGACCAAGGCATACTCCCTTCTCCTTAAACAAGTGATGAGTTTTTTGATGATAGAGGGGTGTAACTCTGGTAGTCATTCCCATCATGGTAGGTGTACGATTAGATGTGACAAACTCCTCATCACATAAATCCTCAAACAACTCAGGCTCTTTTGGTACTTGTGTAGGTCCTCATTACACTTCCTCCATTTCTTGAAATGGCTCTCATAATAGCCTTTCTCTTGTAGGTCTTGCAAATATTGGACAACTAACGCTACCCATTTGAAGTGGATGGTCGAACCACTCTCAATAACTCCATAGGGCTAAACTCTTTCACATACCCCTTGTTGGTTGGCAAATGTTGCAATGATCTCCATGTTTGTGGGAGGACAATTTTGGTACACTTTATGATGAAACAACATCAGATGCTTGTAGACATCACTACACATATGGCTACATTTGATGCGATATTGATTGGGATCCTTGGAATGTTTGACATTAGGAAAAAAGGGAGCTCATTTTGGGGCCTTTTACGGTTTGGAAAAATAAGCTCTCAACAGAGGGCCAACGTAACGTTGGAAATTCACAAAAATAAGAGAAAATAGATAAAAGAAACAATACTTTATGTAGGTACAAGTGTGCTACATTAATGTGGAGATTGGTTTTTTATTCTCACAAGATCTTTGGACATGAAGATAGAATCTAGTCTGACATTTTCTCTGACAAGGGCCTTCGCGCTTCCACCTTCCTTTGAACTTTGAAATGTTGTGCTACCTTTCCTTTGAAAGGTCTACCATTCTACACCACTGCCTCATTGTGCAGCAGCCTCTTCTTTTCCAAAACTGCTCCCTTGATCCTGTTTGGCTTAGAGTAAGATGTTTCTTGTCAACTGTCTATCTGCCCACTTTCTCTTTCTTGAAACTTCACTTTGTTATCTTGTTTACATTACTTTGCTGTTGTTACAGATTCACAAGGTCTCCATGGTGAATAAAACTATGGCCGTTCTTGTGGAAGACGCTCTCTGGGTGGATGATAATGCTATGAAGGCAGAATTATACCACACATCCTTACCCCGTCAACCTGCTTCTTCTATTTCTTCAGTAGAGAATTCAAGTACAGTCAATACGGAAGGAACTTGGGAAAGGTTTAGTGTTTCGAAAGGAGCATGGGTGCTCATGCAACCTAGCAAAAGAAAGAGACCCCAGACAAAGAACATTTTCTTAGCGTCATGGAAGGGAAGAGTACGAGATTTTAAAATCACCAGAGGGAAGATATCGGTGAAAGAAGTTTTGATTCAGCATGTGTACATGCATAAAGAGCTTGTCTTGCGAGACTATCCAAACGATCTTCCGCAACACAGGCCTAATTGTATATTTTTCTATTGTGGTTTTGTTCTTTATGAGGTGTATGGATTTTTAAGATGAAGCTTTCTTTCTTTGCTTATTGACATTCTTGTGTTATTTTATTTCAGTTTTATACCGTTCATCGTATGAGACATGGCAAAACATCGATTGTATTCTAGGATTTATAGATGTTTTGCATGGATCGATAGGAGAACAACAATACCAAGGTCGATGTGCAACAGAGCTAGCTCAATCGGGTATATTTTTTACTGATCAATGCTAACACACATGGTGTGTTAAGAAAACAAGACCTTCCGGCATGGAATTCAGTGGATTGGCCTCTCCCACATTTTAGTGTTACAGAGGCATATAGGGCCAAGCTTTTCAAAGAAGTACAGAAAGCTCTGAGGCCCAATATTGCCACAAGGATAATAAAAATTTCTTTATGCATGCCTCTCACAGTTTTTGTAGACTTGTTTAATACCTTTCCAGTGAAGGTTTCAAAAACAATGTTCACAGTTAAAGCAACAAGTCTGGCATGCATGCCACAATTTTTGGATAAAGGTTGGGATAAGAAGACATGTAGTTCAGTGTTTTGTGAGGTTGTTCAACCTTCTATGCAACTGAAGTACATGGTTGCATCACAAAATTTTATTTTTTCTTTTTATTATAAGTGCAGTCAAATGCTAGGCACAAAACTAGTCCCAATGGATCAAGATGAAGATTCTTTTGGTGCAGAAAATAAACTTCTTGATATTGATGTTGTTGAGAATGGTGATGTGCTAGTTAATATCTCATTAAGACAATGTTGCTCCCTAGCTCAATTGCGCAATGACATTCTGTTTGAGACAGAAGGTTCTATTTTAAAGGACTTTTTATTTATCTACAACAATAAGAAGGTACACCATCTGACTTATCCTAGTCTCATTAAGCACTGCTATTAGTTTACTTTACCCTATTGTTTCATATTGCTTTTTTGCAGGTGCTCAAAAGAAGAGAGAGTTCAATAAAATGCAAAGACATTGAAAATTGAGATAACACAGACTCCATAAACAAAGGTATTATATTCAATAAAGTAAAATTTTGTACAGAAGTGTTTAATTGTATATGTAGAACATATTCTTGATAACCATTTTCTATTTATCTACAGCCTGATCTAGAGGCTGCTCTACATGGTCCAAGCTCACCGTATCATCTTTTTTTGGAGAATCTGTTTCTGCTGCTCCATCCTGTCCTGTACAATCTCTTGGTGTTGCTCCATTGTCTCCTCTACTGCCCCTGGAGCATCTATTTGCTACTGCTCCATCTTCTCCTCAATAACATCAGCAGGTCTTTGTTCCTATGGCTTCTCCTCATCAGCACTAGGTCCTTGTTCCTATGGCTTCTCCTCATCAGCACTAGGTCCTTGTTCCTATGGCACCACATCAGCATCATCTGTGTCATCAAGGTGTATGACACCTTCTCGGACTTTAGAGCTCTCACCCAACTCGACAGTAGCTGGTACAATAGGTTTGGGGGAGGCATACTTCAAAAACTTCCAAATTGTATCAGCTCTGAAACTATATACATAGTTCGAGCTGAAGCTATCTTCTCTCATCTGCAATGGCATATGATGATTTAGAACACTTTGTACCAATATCAATTATTTTGAAGCTAAATGAAAATTATTTTTTCTTACAAGGTCTGGCTGTCCTATCTCAATATAGCTTGAAAGTATATATTTGGCACTGATCAGCACTCTCCAGCCCGTAGCTACTTGAATCATCTTGTTGTGGTGTCTGTACAGTTGGAAAGATATGTTAGAAACTGTTAACATCTAAACAAAACAAAATTATTCTCTATAGGTTCAAAGGCATAGCATGAAATAGACATCAGTAGAGGGAACAACTTTCTACCTCTAAATTTATTGGCCCTATTGAATCCAAAAGATTGACATTAGGAGGACAGTGATCCAATGCATCTAGAATCCTTCTAATACAACTGTAATACATATAATTCAGTTAGTGTGCATTAAATCAAAATAATGAAGTTTAAAGTTAAAAATAGCACACACACCACTTACGATTTCAGCTCTTTGTGTGTGTTTTTAAGAGAGTTGAATATAAAGCATTGCTTCTGCTGGGATGTCAATAGAAGCAAAGCTCCAGTGGTCACTGCGTAAGGAAAAAAGCATTAAGAAATCAAAGGCTACAAGAGTTCTCAATCTTAAAGAAGAACCCCAAAAGAAGCAGTCACCCACATACTTGTTATGGCATGGAAGTAGCAAAACATCGATAACATCAAAATCGCAGTGTCTGAACCAATTGGAAATATCCATGGGAGATTCCTTTGCATCTCTTAACTTGAAGGAAATGGCAAGATCAATAATATGAACTGTATGCTATACAGCGTGGTTAAGCCAGCTTCTCATCATGCTGTATTGGACCAAACAATAATTAGGGTAGGGTGTAAAGGAGGTACAAGAAGGATTGTTTTGCAAACAAATGTAAAATAAAAGACACTTACTAGAGCATTGCAAGAATGATAGTATCTGAGCAATACTCATTCTTATGAGCCAATGCTGCCAAGCATGGTTTTGTCAAGTCAAAATTATTCACTAAAGTTTCATCCTCAATATGGACAACTATGTTAGGGCCCAGCTCCTACAACCTTCTCTGTATCTGCAACTCCCTCTGTATAGTCTCCACATCTATAACAGATTTGGATTCTTTTATTTGCTGCTTCAGTGACTCCTCATAAGCAGCTTTCCCTCTGGTGTTCTTTGAGTGGGTTACTTCAACAACCTTAACCTCATCTACCTTCAACTTTCTTGTAGATGGAATTAATAATATGTCTCTCATCTTGATGTCCTGCCATTCCACAGGATGGACCAGCTTGTCATACCTCCATCTTACTCTGGACAAAGTGTTGAAGTCTTTGGCCATCAGAGTTACCCTGTGAGCATGGGTTGCTACCAGCATTGCATCTTCAAAATATTTCTCCAAGTAATCCTCTGTCATTTCCTGTAAGGAAAGAATGGCAGTCTTGTTCCACCTAAAACCAAGGTGCCAACTATCACATATGTCTTTCACTAGTCTCTGAAAAGGTACCTTGGGGATTGCAAAGCCTATAGCTTTCTGTTGCTTCCTGATCTCCTTTAGCACACCTGCACCATGTTTCAATCTCTTGGCCTTTTGCTGGAGCAGGCTCATTGGCTTCCCCTTCTTGCCATGTGCAACTCTTCCCTTTGGAGGCACACTAAATTCCTTGATACCTGCCCCAGCTACTGCTGCTGCAAGCCCTGGCCCCTTGCCAGCACTCCTTGCAGTTGACTTGGTTCTTGCCATCACTCTGAGAAGCTGCATACAAAGCAATGGAAAGAGATTACAGCCATGGAGAACATAGAATGACACAAGAAGGCAATGACAGGGGTGGATGAAGCAACATTTATAAATTTGCAACAAAACGCGATTTCGACAGTTTGAAATTCCTAACAGCTCACTCTCGCGTTTTCCTGCAAATACCTGAAGTAACATGCTGGTATATTCCTACAGTGATTTCTCTATCTTTACAACTAAATACAATATGGATTGAGTTTATGCAAGGAGTGTACAGCCATGGATAACTTGGAAAGACACAAAACCACAATGACAGGGGTGGATGAAGCAACAGTTTTATATTTGCAACAAAACGCGATTTCGGCTGTTTGAAATTCCTAAAGCCTTCTCCTTGCATTTTCCTGCAAATTCATGAGGCAGCATGCTGGTACATGCCTTCAGTTATTTCACTGTGTTTGCAACTTGATGCAGGATGGATTGAGTATATGGAAGGCAAGAAGTGATCAATCTCTCACTCAACCAGCCCAATTCAAAAGTCTTCCTGCTTGTGGTTGCAATGGAAAAAGCTAAGGAATGCATATAACATTTATCCTAATATCTAAGCTACATCACATCCCAAAAGTATGTGTGTTATACTATTAAACAAGAAGATAAGGATATAGAGAGTCTTACTGACCTAGAAGCTATCTGTGGGTGTGCTGTGCTGGTGATGAGTACCCTGTGCTGGGGATGAACTTGTGCTGCGGGTCAGGATGCTGATGGTGTAGAGTAGGGAGGTAGGGAGGCAAGAGAGCTGAGAGGGGAGGGCCAAGATAGGAGAGATTAAACAGGAGGGAAAAGATTAGTGCAAAATACAAACAAAGCAGCTACTACTAAATACCACACGTGTGGAATGGAGTCATTTTTTCACACGTGTGGATGGGACCTAGATCTCTTGGAGTTTGAAACTTGGCACATGTGAATGGGAATTCCTTCCCTCTCTGATCCCTTCCTACCCAACACACTCCATCCAGACTGCAACCTCCCTGAAGACTATTACCACTGCCAGATCTCCAGGTTACCTAGGCTGCAGCTCAAGTTTGGGAGAGAGCAGAAGATTCACCAGTGCAACTCCAACAGCATGGAAAAGGAAAAGAAAGGTCAGAGTTCTATATTCTTTTCAATGTTTTTTCATATATATTTCTTCCATCCATAGAATTCTTGATGTTCAGATATCTGGGCAATTCCCATCCACCACATCCCATATACCAAATTTCCACTAAGCTCCAACATTTCTTGTCACATGTCCCAGTCCTGCTGTCAAGGAATCTTACTGCCCAGGAATCTGGTACATCACCCTAGGATTTGATTGGAGATGGATATCAATAGAACCTAGAAGTTTGCAACAAAATGCGAGGAGAGTGCTTAACATTTTCCAAATGGCCCTATATCGCGTTTTCCTGCAAATTCCTATATTCCTTTTGGTTTTCATTTCTTTCTCATTGTTTTGCTTTCTTTGGCCCTGGGGAATTCTCCTTGGTATCATCTACTGTCCAGGAATCTGTGAGATGATCCTAGCATTTGATTGGAAATGGATATCAATAGAAATGGAAAATTTGCAACAAAATGCGAGGAGATTACTTGACATTTTCCAAATGTCCCTACATCTCGTTTTCTTGCAAATTCCTATGTCCCTTTTGGTTTTCACTTCTTCCTCATTGTTTTGCTTTCTTTGGCCCTTGGGATTTCTTCCTTGATGATGAGAAAAGTTTTTGCTTTGGAACAGTTGATTCTCAGGCCCCTCCTTTCAAGAGGAAGCTGGACTTTTTTGCTGCTATACTTAGACCACAGCAATCACCAGGTGAGTCATGTGTGCTCATGAAGGGAGTTGTTTGGTGATATCCTATACATTCCCTGATTGCATATGTTAGCATATAGAATTCATAATATATAAATTTTGGTTCAGGCAAAAGGAAGAGACTGAAGCAGAAAGCTGAGTCTTCCCTCTTAAAACAAAAGGAACCAGAAGAGGACAAATCTCCAGATTTACTCCTATTTGACTTTCTTCACAAATTTAAGGTTCAGAGGAACTTCCACATATACCACAGTATTTTCAACAGGGATTCACTATGAGCTCTGTACTGGAGCATCACAGAGATTTTCTTTCAGACCATTGGGATACCTTCAAACAACTGACAGAGGCAGGAAGAATTGTGGAAGGTGAAAAGGTTTTTGTGCATATAAATCATATTGTCTCCATTGACAAGCTGAGGTACCATGTGAATAGAAGATTTGATAGCCTGCCTAAGGAATATAAATTGAACTGTAACTTGCACACCAGAAAGTGTAGAGTGCTTGAGGAAACCATGGCATTCCTTATGTACATTGTCTTCCATCAGCACTCTCTAGAAAAGCAAGGGCAGGAGACTGAAGAAGAAGACACATCTGAAGCAGAGGAAAAAGAGGATGTTCTTGTGGCAACAGAAATGGCAGAGCAAGAAGAAGATATCAACCTCCAGGATGAGGGGCTGCAAGTGGCTGCTCTTGACCTTGTTCAACTGAGGACTGAAACTCTTAGGGCGGCACAGCCAGTTGAAGATTTTGATGTTCAGAGCAGTAACTATGCAGTGCCCATGCTTCAAGGTGTCTTGATTGGTGGTAAAGATTATGTTTTCCTCCATGATATAGAGTGTATGTTCAATTTGAGGGAGGACTATGCCATTTCCCTTATTGCCCAGGCTTCAAGGCTTGACAAGGAGGTTGGCATAGAGGATGACCATTCACTACTGGCTTTGGAAACAACTTTTGATCCTTTAGAGGCCCTTACTATTTGTTTCAAAGAGGCTGAAAAGTTCCAAGAGCCAAATGAAGCTGCCTTCCAGCTCACACAGGAAGCTATGAATCTCTCAGCACTATACAAGGGAAAGCTTAAAGAAGAGGCTGGACTGGAGGGGAGAGGAATAAACCTTTGGAAAGATAAACTTCTTGTTTTTGCTGATGAAAATGAGAAGGTATGATCTTGTAACTTCAAATCAAATACTTTATCTTGTGTTTAAATGTTTTGTAGTTGTGTATTGTCTCACTCCAATCTTTTGATATGTGGCAGCTACAAATTGAGGATAACACATTCCTCCAGAGAACAAGTGGAAGCAGGCCGGCTGGGTTTGGCAAAATGTCAAGCCTAGCTCATTATATTCATGATCTAGGCAGTGCTAAGATCTTGATTTACCATAGGCAGTTGAGCAACAATGGAGAAGCCATTGTTTACTTCTTTAAATGTTTGTCTAGGGTTTTAGGTGGACATGATCTTTCATGGCAAAAGGAAAAGATCATTTTGATAGAGAGGTTGTCTGCCATAGATATATTTGGGGATTATGTGAATAAGCATGCCTCTAGGGCCTCTTACTTTTTGTCTTACACTTCTTATGCATTAGCATGTGGTGTTAAGGAGCCCAAATGTCTGGAGGGCTATGGAAAACACAAGCCCACCCATGATTGCATCAGGCGACACAATCCAAGAAGAAGAACACGTGGAGATAGCTGAAGACAAGGATACCCCTCCCAGACAAGCAACAGAGGCAAGCATTGATAAACAGACAGTCGACATCAAGCCAACAAGGAAGAAAAAGAGTCCAATCAATATCAAAAAGAGAGTTCCGATTGGTAGGCCCTGGGAGTAATAGGATTTAGTCATCAAATATAGCACAAACATTATGTTGAAGTTGAACTGATTTATACAAAGTCTTTGATCCTCTACCTTTTCCTCATCAGTTCCTTGTCCGTACGGACGATCAGTACCCTTTTGCATTTGTCCCATCACCGTACGACACTTCAGTACTCTTCCCACACTCAGTAGCTTCTAAAAGCATTTGACACTCAGTACCTTATTTGGTAAGGATCAATAGTGTGTCTAGCATAATTAAGTAGTTTGATTGAATTTTTTTTGTGTAGCTCATGGATGTATTGATGCTTGTTAATATAGATCACATGTTTCACAAAAGAAATACTTTTGATGGAGTCTCAAAACATATAGGCATAACACCAAGAGTCACTTGTTCCACAAAATAAAAATCTATTGATTGAGTTTGAAAACATGTGGACATAACACCAATAAGTTACAAACTGCTATTCATGTGTACTTGTCTATTTATGGTTTCTAAATATCTTTGAATCCCTCCATTGTCTATGTCTCTCTGCTGCCATTGAATTGTCCAAAGTTTGTCTTCGTCTTTACTTTTGGGCTAGAATAAAAGCAAGCTTGACTTTGGAGCTAGCAACTTTTCTTTTAGCATGCAGCCTCTGTAGAATGCCTCGGTAAAACCATTGGAAGACTTTCTTCAGACTATTTGCCTTTTGACTCCCTCCGTAGTGTTGTGTGTGTCTGAAAAATGCATTACGTGCCATGTAGTGAGACTTGGGTAGACCAAATTACTGGGCATCCATACTTTTTGACAAAATAGGGAAGGTGGTTGTAGATGATATGCTATTTTCACAGAGACATAAGAATGCATAGTAAGTTATAAAAAAAAAGAGGATCACACTTAAGTAAAAGAAGAAGACATAACTTTACCATGTAGTGAGTTATATTGCAGGCTGTCCACGCGTCTTTCATTGACGTCCCAAAATGTTTAATTGCCTCTTCAAAGTTCTTGTAATCACTCTTTGTCCATGTTACATTGTCACAGAACATGAAGAGTTGATCAAGAGACCTCCACACCTTTGCCTTCACATTTTGTACTTCCCCATCTGCCTCATGATCTTTCACGACATTATGGACTTGCTTCCACAATCTATAATTAATCCTTGAAACTGTTCTACCTTGCCTTACTTGCTTACTACTGTGTTTGGGTCGAGACAAGAATCTTCTTGCCTTAACATCACCAATAGAGGGCTTGATTGGTACCTCCTTGCCATTGGTAGACTTTTTAAAATCCTTTGTGATATGAACATCACCTCCATGCAGACCTATATCGGATAACACTTTTTCCAATGCTTGAAGAGCATCCTTTCTATTTTTTCGGGACGGAGTTTCCAAGCAAATCCAATATACAAAAATACCATTTCTCAATAATTCGACATAGACCATGCAATGTGCATATGTGAACATTACATAGTGGAATGTCAAGAATGGCCTTGAAGTCAGGGTCAACTTTATCTCTATTAGGTGCTCTCTTCCACCATTTGGAATCCATTACTTGAGCTGATTCTTTGCAGTAAAGACAAGGAGACTTTGAGTTGCCTCCTTTACTAACGTTATACATGCACTTAAGTGTTTTAAGATCCCCCGCTATCTGCCACTCTACTTGAAAATCACCTTTTCCTGCAACATGGAGATTCTCTCCTTGCACTTGTCTTTTAATTATTCTTGGTATTTCCGTGTGGTGAAACACCCAATCTAGTGTTTCATGGTCTTTTGTCTTCACCTGTGATTATAGAAAACAAAAGTCTTACTATAAAAGATTTGAAAACAATGACTAAAATCAAGTACGAAACAAAAAATGATCATACCTGGAACGAGCCTAACCACCATATGTGTTTCTCCGACTGCACACTAAAATACTTCGAACTCGCTTCAGTCAATGATGTATCAAGTGCTCCATTCATCAATGTAATAGTAATCCTTTCCATTTTCTTTCCTTTACAACCTCACACTCATCCAGTTTGATAACAAATTTCAAAATGCCTTTGCACTCCTCAAATGTTATTCCATAAAACTTGACCATTCTTCTTTGAAGTTGTTGTAGATCTACAAATATATTGTTCCAAGGGTCATACACAGTGGTTCCTTTACCACCATGAAATATTTATTCAATATGGATATATTGCCCAATAAACTCATCTATACTTTCATTCAAATGACCTCTTATCCTCCACACGATTGCTAGATTTGGCAGTAAAACTCGTTTAATCCTTTGATCTCTCAAAGTTGAGGATATCGCATGGAAAATCTAACTATATCCCTTCCTGCTAACTCCACTAACATCAAGAGCCACTTGGATTGTAGTGCCATCAACTTGATTATTGGATATAAAGTCCTCTACAACATTGCGTTTGTTTGTTTTGTATTTTTTTTCTTCAATTAAACCTTTTGCTACACCACAAGAAAGCAATCCTTTCATTTGTTTAACAGGAAGAAGGTTGGGATCCATATTTTCTTTGCAGGCTCCAATAGTTTCCTATAGTAACAACACAATATGCCTATATTATTTAACACCTCCATTCTTGTTTTACGTTAATGGACAAAATAGATATAGTCATTTGAGAGCCTTTTTGAGTATACAAAATGAAAAATTTCAAACTAGCCTTGCTTCCTGAATTCTTCGCTTGCATCCACCAGTCCCAGCCTTCAAATTTGCAATGTTTTTAATCTTCTTGCTTCGTAGTCTGTCTCCAAGCACGGTTCTCTTCCTTCTTGCTCTTGTCAACTCTTTTTTACTCTTTGAATGCTCCTCAATTTCATTCTGCAAACTGCTGCTCCAATTTTACACGAATGGCTATCTCTTGCATATCCTGGCCCCCTTTTCTTGTAGGTACATCATTTTATATGTTTCTGTAAATGCAGACTGCGTTGAAATATAACCAAGAAGTCCATTTTGTCCATCGCCCGCAAACCTCAGTAGTGTGGTTGGATTGACAAATGGAGGTGTAGAGTTTTTTACTAGGACATTTTGGATATATGCTTCCATCGCACCATAAGTCAATATGTTGAAGCCCTTCTCTTCTCATATTTTCTCGTTGTTGAGCATTCAGCACCGTATCCTTTCATCTTTTTTGTGCTGGAGCATATTGTTCTTCTAAGTCGATGTGAAAATGGTGTAATCGCTTCTTCTGAGATTGTGACTCACTAGTATCGGCCATTTTTTGTGCTTCTGAGGTTGCAAAGTTTGCTTGTATTGAATCGCAATCTCATAGTCTTTTTGTAACATGAATCGTGGAAGTGTGGTGGTATCCATGTAAATATTTTGAAAAAGTGAAATCATCAAGTTCAAATGGATTCTTTATGAGAGGCCTGCACACATCGTCAAAAGAGCTGCAGAATCTTTGGGAAACAAAAAAAAACTAAGGAGATATTTAATGCAAAATCGTGTTAGTTAGACAAAAGATTATCTTATTCCTTTCTGAACTGACAGTTCTGTAGTCCTTACTGACAGTTCTGAGCCATGTTTTCGTATTTTTCTATTTTTGAGGTCTTTTAGGAGAGAAATAAATCAAAAAATAATGAATTTCTTATAGGGCCCCAAAATGAGCTCCCTTTTTCCCTAATGAAACACTGAACCACTCCGCTTGATCCCACCTCAACAGTTTCAGATTAGCACCTTCCATGGAGAGGCCATAATCTGTATTGAAGTTTGCCATGGTTTGTTGTACTTAACTTTTTTTTTCTTAGGTAGACTACCTTAAGAGCTTTCCATCGGCCTACATACATGTAATGGGAGAAATAAGCAAAAGAGACAAAGAGAGAGAGATAGAGACTAAAGAGGGAAGCATAGAGAGAGATGGGGACAACGATAGAGAGAGAGAGATGGAGAGATTCTTAGAAACAGGGGAGCATAGAGAGAGATGGGGACAATGAGAGAGAGAGAGAGAGAGAGAGAGAGAGAGAGAGAGAGAGAGAGAGAGAGAGAGAGAGAGAGATGGAGAGATTCTTAGAAACAGGGGAGCATAGAGAGAGATGGGGATTCTCAGAAACAGGGGAGCATAGAGAGAGATGGAGATTCTTAGAAACAGGGGAGCATAGAGAGAGATGGAGAGATTCTTAGAAACAGGGGAGCATAGAGACTAAAGAGGGGAGCATAGAGAGAGATTCTTAGAAATAGGGGAGCATAGAGAGAGAGAGAGAGAGAGAGAGAGAGAGAGAGAGAGAGAGAGAGAGGATACAAGAATGTCAAAGTGCTCCTTCCCTTCCCTGCAGGTAACTTCATACTAGACTCATGTGGCCAGATTGCAATGGAGAGGTCTTTATGTTAAGTAATTTCACCCTTTTTTGGCGTGGTGGAGAGCTAGACTCACCTCTTTGAGGACGTGTTTTAGAGCTTCTTTGCTTGATTCCCTACACTTATTTTTCTCTTTGTAGCCGTGGGGGCGGAGAGCCTGACTCTGAACTTGTATTTTCTTTTAGCAAATAATCTGAGCCAATATCCTCTTACTTCCTTCCCCTAACAGAATCTTCCCTATGCTTGGGCTTGTCCGTCTTCCCCACTCCCCCTTGCTTGCTTGTGGCCCCCACCTTCTTCATGACTCCACAACTCTCTGTAACACCCGCAAAAAACCTCCTTTCTACCTTACGAATTTGCCATGCAAGTAGTAAAATCTTCTTTCTACCTTACAAAATCGCATACGAGTAGTAAAATCTAAAATTCACCACAATTTTGCATGAGTACATATATATTTAGTGCGAGTCATATCTTGTAATTTACCATGAGTACCAAACATGATTACCACAAGTTATATCAAAACAAAGAATATAAATTTGCATATTTACATATAACCATTATTCTTTTTAATATGCTAGCAAGATATGCTATTTGGTACATGATGCAAACAACCGTAAAAAGTGTAGCACATTAACATGCTTACACCCTGAAATCAACTATACCACCCATTGAGCATGAAGGGTGTTAAATTTCTAGCAATGTGATGAGCTATGGTGGATCAAATGCTAGAATCAACATCATTAGAAAAGAGATTAGACGATAATTAAGATGTGATTAGTGAGCAATTAACTGATAGCTTAACGTAGGCACGGATAATCAAAAACCAGCAAATTCTCATAAGGCCAATGCCTCAATTTATAGAGTTTACATCCAAGCATCTAATCCCACTGATCTCTCTTTGATTCACTCCACCTCTTTTGCTTGATTCTCTCCACCTCTTCCCAGAATATCTCCACACCTCCTAAATCTTCTCATGCTACCCTTTATTCTCTCACAGTAGATACTTCTCACCTTTTCACTCATTTACAGATTCTCTTTTACAGCCTCTTGGCTTGCTCCCACACACACCCTATTCACTTGTATATTTCAACACCTCCCTCCCTCAAGTGAATAATCCTAGCACACCTAGACCCTATACCTAGTTTCCCTCTTACTTGATAGTCTGCGACCAGTGCCTCAAGTCCCTAAACGCATAGTCCTTGACACTCTCTCTCTCTATGTGTCCAAGGCTACTACAAGTGCCCGTGACCTTGACTAAAGTGCTCACACATACATCTACCACATGGCCTACATCATCAGTGGCTCAGAGGTGGTTTTACTCTGTTGGGGTAGGCTACATTGGGTTGTGGGGTTTCTCTCTCTCTCTCTCTCTCAAAAAAGATAATCTAACTCCACTTCCTTAGGAGCCTCCATGAAGTTTGCCGATGTTGTTCCTTCTCCATTGGGTTTGTTGTAGCAGTCTCTTGCCATGTGTCATGGCTTTCCATAGTTGTGGCAAGTAAAGGTCCTTCCTCCTACTCTGCCTCTTCCTTGTCCTTGTCCTCGAGAGAATCCTCCTCGGGTGAAGAATGCTTTTTCCTCTCTAGCTATTGACTCCAGCCATTTCTTCTCTTTGACTCTGGTCTCTTGCTCTAGTAGACTCCTTCTACCTCGTGCAGCTTCAATTCAAGTACATTCTTCAATGTTTCTACAATTTTTTCATATGCACCTTTGTCCACACTCTTCAAAAGCACTGCTAGTGCCTCATCATCTTCTACCTTTTTGCCACAATGGCGACAGTTGTTGCTTAATGCTTTTATATTTATTCAAGTGTGTGATTAAAGGTTCACTTTCCTTCATATCCAATTTGTAGAATTGCATTAACAGATTTATCTTTGAATTTTTTGCTTGAGTGCTAAATAATTTATTGAGTTCATCCCATGCATCTTTTGCCCATTGTATCCCTGTGTTGTGATGAATGATTTCATCATTTAAACTGAGTGCGATACATCCTAATGTTTTCTCATTCCTACTCTTCCACTCATTTTCCCCACTCACCTCTGGGCATTCATCTCTTCCCTCAACTAGCCCCCATAGATTTTTTCTCATGAGCAAATACATGGTTTTTGTTTGCCATGTATAAAACTGCTCCCATTAAATTTGGCTATCTCTTGTGCCGTGCTCATGATGATGATGTGAAGGGGGTCTTATCTCTTGATCCAATTTCAAGATTCAGGGGAAGTGTCTACCCTTTTACAACTCAATCTTGTGTTTAGGTGATGATTACAACAATTTCAAGATTCAGGGGAAGTGTCTACCCTTTTACAACTCAATCTTGTGTTTAGGTGATGATTACAACATATTTATCAGCATAAATTCACCAAAAATTATATTAAATCAAGGGTAACAAATCTGTACTGAATGGTTGGAGTATCAAACCATCTCCAAATTACAATTTGAAGTTATAGGGATCTGCATGAGATACCCAATGGTTAATTTGAACCCTCAATTGCACCAAAATATAGTGATTAGTGTTGATTAATCATTGATTAGCAAAATAATCCTCTATTTTGTGTGCAAAAAATAGAGTATGCGGGGAGTCCAGATCTCGAGCCTTAGAGTTCAAATGAGCTCAAATCCTTTCAAGGCCATCAATAGCAATTAGTCTAGTAGAGGATTAAGCCAAGAAACACAAGATTTGACCAAACATTGAATGCTTAATCTCTATGTTACCAAAGTCACATGTAGATTTGATGGAGAGCTTGGATCTCACTGTGATGAAATAAAAAACTATCTTCACTAGCTTCTAGAGCACCCTTGAAAACCCCTAGGGCCAAGAGGAATTAGAGCAATGTCTTCTATGTAAGTGTAGATCTCCAGTTCTCTTCAAAAAAAAGGCACCAGCGAATTCACAAAAATCTGCAGTTGTAGAAGGCGGTTTGTCGATTCGTTTAGATGGGCCGGAGCATAAGGCTTGTAGCTATGTGTGGCTAAAGGCTTGAAGCCTATTGTTAAGCATGGAGGGAGACCCCTCCACCAGTTGGGGGTACAAAAGCTCTTTGAAAAGAAGAGGTAAAACTTGATTATCTACTAATCTTGATTATCTAGGTGATTTGCAAGATAACGGGCTCATAAATTTGATGGATTCTAAGCTAGCTCTGATACCATGTTAAATTTGCAGTAATGTGATGAGCTATGGTGGATCAAATGCTAGAATCAATATCATTAGAAAAGAGATTAGATGATAATTAAGATGTGATTAGTGAGCAATTAATTGATAGCTTAATGTAGGCATGGATAATCAAAAACCAACAAATTCTCATTAGGCCAATGCATCAATTTATAGAGTTTACATCCAAGCATCTAATCCCACTGATCTCTCCTTGATTCACTCCACCTCTTGTGCTTGATTCTCTCCACCTCTTCCTAGAATATCTCCACACCTCCTAAATCTTCTCATGCTACCCTTTATTCTCTCCTAGTTGATACTTCTCACCTTTTCACTCATTTATAGATTCTCTTTTTCAGCCTCTTGCTGCTAAGGGCTTGTTCCCACACACACCCTATTCACTTGTAAATTTCAACAAAGGGTTAGCAATGGTTTATGCTATAAAGAAATTCTAAATTACCTCTTACTAAAAAAAGTATTGGGTAAATATGCAAATTTATATTATTGGGTAAATTGTTTGGGTCTGTAAATGATGGGTACGACATTGTGGAGTGACCAAGGCATACTCCCTTCTCCTTAAACAAGTGATGAGTTTTTTGATGATAGAGGGGTGTAACTCTGGTAGTCGTTTCCATCATGGTAGGTGTACGATTAGATGTGACAAACTCCTCATCACATAAATCCTCAAACAACTCAGGCTCTTTTGGTACTTGCAAGTCCTCATTCCACTTCCTCCATTTCTTGAAATGGCTCTCATAATAGCCTTTCTCTTGTAGGTCTTGCAAATATTGGACAGCTATAACGCTACCCATTTGAAGTGGATGGCCGAACCACTCTCAATAACCATAAGGCTAAACTCTTTCACATACCCCTTTAGCAACTGTTGCAATGATCTCCATGTTTGTGGGAGGACACTTTTGGTACACTTTATGATGAAACAACATCAGATGCTTAGACATCACTACACATATGGCTACATTTGATGTGTGATATTGATTGGGATCCTTGGAATGTTTGAAAACACTCAACCACTCCGCCTGATCCCACCTCAACAGTTTCGGATCAACACCTTCCATGGAGAGGCCATAATCTGTATTGAATGCTGCCATGGTTTGACATAACTTTTTTTTCTTAGGTAGACTACCTTAAGAGCTTTCCATTGGCCTACATACATGTAATGGGAGAAATAATCAAAAGAGATAAAGAGAGAGAGATAGAGACTGAAGAGGGAAGCATAGATAGAGATGGGGACAACGATAGAGAGAGAGAGAGAGAGAGAGAGAGAGAGAGACATTCTTAGAAACAGGGAAGCATAGAGAGAGAGATGGGGTTGGAGAGAGAGAGAAAGAGAGCATACCAGAACCTGTCCAAATTTCTCCTTCCCTTCCCTCTGCAAGCAACTAGACTCATGGCCAGATTGCAATGTAGAGGTCAATGGAGAGGTCTTTCTATCAAGACTCAGCTCTTTGAGGACGTGTTTCAAAGCTTCTTTGCTCGAGTCCCTACACTTGTTTTGCTCTCATAGCCGCCACGCAGAGAGCCTGACTCTGAACTTGTAGTTTCTTTTAGCGAATAACCTGAGCCAATATCCTGTTACTTCCTTCCCCTAACAGAACCTGCCCTATGCTTGGGCTTGTCCGTCTTCCCCACTCCCCCTTGCTTGCTTGTGGCCCCCACCTTCTTCATGACTCCACAACTCTCTGTAGTAACACCCACAAAAACCCTCCTTTCTACCTTAGGAATTTGCCATGCAAGTAGTAGAATCTTCTTTCTACCTTACAAAATTGCATACGAGTAGTGAAATCTAAAAACTCACCATAATTTTGCATGAGTACATATATATTTAGTGCAAGTCATATTTATAATTTACCATGAGTACCAAACATGATTACCCCAAGTTATATCAAAACAAAGAATATAAATTTGCATAATTACATATAACAATTATTCTTTTTCATATGCTAGCAAGATATGCTTAACAACCATAAAAAGCATAGCACATTAACATGCTTACACCCTGAAATTAACTATACCACCCATTGAGCATAAGGGTTAGCAATGGTTTATGCTATAAAGAAATTCTACATTACCTTCTTACTAAAAAATTTATAAAATTCTAAAATCCTAAGACATTTTCTAATCATCCCAAGAATCCAACACATGTTTAAGTGCAAGTCCCCATAGCTAAGCTAATGACTTGGCATGCTAAGAAACGAACCATGGATGACATTTTCCAACCATCCCAAGAATCCAACACATGTTAAAATGCAATTCCATAGTAGAACTAATGACTAATTGGCATGCTAAAATAGTTTATACTTCCTATTGTAATTAAAGATTACATAAGTGAAGACATTAGGATTGCTATTTACAAGATCAGTGTCTTAGTTCGATGGATGTCCTTGAAGGAGATAAACTCACAAACAATCAAATATGCAAGAATGAACTCCTTAGAAGCACTGCATTTGATTAAGAAGCACTTTCCAATGAGTATTCTCAATATTGAGATGCACTTGCTTGTATATGTAGTTAAGGACGCTATAATTAATGGCATTGTTTATAGTTGATGGACGTGTTTCTTGGAGAGACTCATAAAGACCTTAAAGGGGTTTTTTTGATAAAGGGCAAGGCCAAAAGAGAGCACAGTAGAAGGTTGGTTGGTTAGTACAAGAATCATCGGTGTACATCTTTGAGTTCCTTAGACAAATTGATCTTGACATGCCTCGACTTTAGCATAACAAACAAGATGAATGAATAGTTGGAGAAGGGTGGTTAGAGAGGTACCACAAGGCAAAGGGCTAACTCTAAGATGAATAAGACATTATGAGAAAAAATCAATAGATTTTGTGTATTAAATTCTCCATAAATGGAAAAATGGCTTGATAGATATAAAGAGGCATAAGTGGAGACACTAAACGCATGCAAAAAGAAAAAAGAAAAAAGAGAAGATAGAGACATGTTCCATATCCTCTTCAGCTTGCACAACTCTCTAACAATATATTTCTTAGATGGTTAGAACAAAATATAAGGAAAGAAAGAAAGGACGGTGAAAGGATTAATGAGCAAGAGATGAAATTTGCAAGAGGATGTGATTGGCATGTACGTAAATCAAACTAACACATACATATTCAATAATTAATTTTCTCAATGTCATAGACTCTATTCAAAAGATTTTTTTTTGTATAATATGTAGCACTATGGTCGCATGGATGTTATTTTTGTGTGGAGTGAATACATAAGAAAAAAATAACTTTTGACTCTAGAGTAATGGCTAACTTTGTAGAAGAGAGTCGAGCTAGTGCTAGCGATTCAAATGTTATTCACTCCAATCTTGATTATTATGGAGCTCTACAAGACATAAGTGGATTTGGATTTAGATAGTCTGACATGTTCATTCTTGATGTGCAATGGTTTATAGTGGTCACAACAGTCCACCACAATAGTGAGAAGAGACAATCGTGGATTAGTTGCAAGTGACTCCACTAAGTTGTGGTCAGATCTTCAGGATACAATTGTACTACCACAATAATGTGAGTAGGTATTATTTTCTTTGAAGCTTACATGTTATTATATTACTTGATCTTTTATAGCGTGCACTTAGTGAGAAACACTTAGTGAAATAATAACACGTAGCAAGAGAATAACACTTAATGAAAGAATAACGTGTAATTTTTTAATCAAACCGTTAAAATTCAAAATGGTGGTACATAATGCGAGTTTCTCCTTGTAGTTTAAAAAGATAGATACTTGGAGAAGGAAACTATTACTATCTCCAAGGGAAGAAGTAGATCATATCCTATAAACAAATGAATTATTAGATCATGAAACCCAAAAATTACAGATTATAAGAGATCACACTCATGATCATAATGAAGAAATTCATAATGCCATCGAAATTCATGATGTTGAACATACCCAAGATTTACAAATTATAAGAGATCACACTCATGATCATAATGAAGAAATTTAAATGATGTCAAGATTCATGATGCTGAACACACCACGATGATGTTGAGGATGCCTCATCAACTTTCATCAAATCCACTGATAGTATCTCCTTATATGGATGCCAATGAATTACCTTTTAATCACATGCTTGCGAAGATATAGGGGATACATTGATAGCATTAGAAATTAATCTCTTCAGAGAAATGGACTTGTGGAAGATGAATAGTCATGAAGTTTATGTAAATCAACTGCTATTAATGAATTTTTTTTAAAAATGATATAAAAATCAATTTTATATTTTAACATTGCCAACACTTATACAAATTCCTTTATTAACAATTATACCGATGATGGTAGCTAGAAGCAAAAACATTATACCTCCCTTTAAAAAACACGTCGGTATAAAAAGACATGCACTTATAGTGATGGTCTAGTAGGTAATGCTTCACTCATGGGGCCTGGTACAAAAGTGTGACCCACATGGTTTAGGCATGCTTATAGAAGTGTGACACACATGGTTTAGGCCCTCTTGCAAGCTATAGTCAACAGGATATCACTTATAGTGATGGTCTAGTAGGTAATGCTTCACTCATGGGGCCTAGTACAAAAGTGTGACCCACATGGTTTAGGCATGCTTATAGAAGTGTGACACACATGGTTTAGGCCCTCTTGCAAGCTATAGTCAACAGGATATCATAGTGCTAGAAAGCACTACTTACAATGCTAGAAAGCACTATAATACAATGCTTTCTACCACTTGCTACAATGCATTCTAGAACTTGCTATAATGCAAACACTAATTCTTCACACTATTAAAAGGCACTATGATACAGTGGTAGAAAGCATAGTAGCAATTGCTAGAAAGCACTATAGCCTAGTGCTTTCTAGCACTTGCTACTGTGCATTCTAGATCTTGCATAGTGTTAGAAATAGTGCTAGAATGCACTTGCTACTGTGCATTCTAGATCTTGCATAGTGCTAGAAACAGTGCTAGAAAACATTGATTCACAGTGTTAGAAGGCACTATGATACAGTAGTAGAAATCCTAGTAGTGATGGCTTGCTATAGCGGCTACCTACCACTATATCATAGTGCTAGAAAAAAAGCACTAACTTTGAGCCTTAGAAGACATGAATGCTAGAAAGCACTAATTTTGAGTTTTAGGAAACATGAGTGCTAGAAAGCACTATGACATGAGTGCTAAAAAATCACTATGGAAAAGTGCTAAAAAGCACTATGGCAAAGTGCTAGAAAGCACTATGGAAAAGCAATGGAAAGGACTATGGCGACGCGGCAGAGTGCTAGAAAGCACTGTGGAAGAGTGTGGAAGAGTGCTAGAAAGCTTTGTTTCATAGTGCTTTCTAATACTATGAATTAATGCTTTCTAACATTATGATACAATGATAGAAAGCATTGTAGAAAGTGCTAGAAGGCACTTATAGTTCTTTTTTCCATTGGTATAGGGCTTTGTAGCACTTACTATAGTGCCTCCTATCATTGTGAACCACGAAGTGCCTTCTATCACTTTGCTACAACCACTTGTAGCACATTGCTATAGAAACTACTTAAAGCATCATGATACAATGATACCCTCAATAAGACAACCTTTCCAATGTGTACATGTAAAACAAATAGAAGATACATTAACATACCTTTTGATATAGCCTTCCTGGCAATCAAAGTTATTGTTCTCCAGCTAACTAAGAAGCCCCTAGAAAAATCTAGCTTTGAATGACGTGAAAAACCTCCTTAAGTTATCCTTGCAAAGTATCCCACCCCTCCTCTAGAACAAACCCATTTTTTTAAAAAGGATTAACCACCTTATCCCCGTTATATACATGAGGAACAAAAAATTGAATATTATCAAGAACCACATCTACAAACTTGCAAGAATGCCACATGCATCTCCACGTCTAGCGAGAGTCCGTAAAAGCTTCAAAAAACTATAGAATATGTATGCTTGCATGTATTTCTACCTAAAGCTTGTGGACCGCATCTGGGTCAACATTATCTCCTACCTGTACATCCAGCAAATGGAACCGACACATGTAGTTGAATGGGGGCTCTTTGTAGACCATATGATCCAATAACATAAGATCCTCATAGAATTCCTTCCTAATCAACTTCACATGGATCTTCAAGGCCCCTTTGTGGGTCTCTTTGAAGACCAATAGCCACATACTATCGGGGATATCTAAATCATCGACGAGTCTCCATGGATTTAAGCCCATAATCCTCATTAAATTCTTCCCTCGTGTGGCAAAATTTCCTTTGTTGAGGATACTCAGAGCATACTCTCCTTGCCCCTAGGCTGCTACCTACCCTTCACCTAGAGTTGCATGTCTTCTTGGATCGGATCAAGGAGCCCTTCTGGGAGAAGAAAAAGGACCCAGAAATGTGTAGTACTTTGTACCAAAGTTTTTTCATCATATTAAGGTTTTAGGTGTGTTTTGGGAGCCGTTGGTGTGGTTTCTAGTTTTTTGCAGACATCTGCGAGATTCTAGAGTAGTACTGTCAGATCTACTACAGGTGTGCAAATACATGAGAAAGCATCAATAGACACTGACCACATTGGATCTTGTCTACAAGATACACTTCAATGACATCAATCTCTACATCTTACGAGTAAAATTTCTACTCTGCATTTCTTTCATACACCTTATAGATCTACATTGTCAGTCGCCTTACTAGCAGCCACCTTGGTTGCATTAAAGGAGAACTTAGCACTTGTTGCAGGTTGTGTGATTACTTGTTGGCATATTATGAGAAACGACAGACATTGATCTTTTTCGGATGTTATCCCCACTGAGGATAGGCTTGATGGGACCGACTACCCGTTATGGTCCTATATGATGTAGCATGTATTGGTAGCCAAAGGGCTATGGAATGTAGTGGTTGGTATTGAGAAATGTCCTGGTTCCTCTAATGAACATGATATAGAAGGCACATCTACAAACATGGACTCAGTTTCACATGGTACATTACCACAGGATAACATACCTCCTATGCAGGAATAAACAGTGGGATGGAAGAGATGTACAAGCACATGCATTGCTTACTTTGTCATTCCTTATATTTGGCCATATAGGATGCACTTGCGCCATTGTACCAAGTACATAATGAAGCACATGTTACTTATCTATGCAAGTAATTAGTGTCAGAGCATATGAATGAGGGAGACTCCATCGATAGTTTCCTTACAAAAATCAACGATTTTAAGGAGTAGTTGACCAATTTTGATGAAGTATATCTGATAGTTCATTGGTGCCTATCTTAAATGCATTTTTAGACTTATATCAAAGTTTTGCTTCTATGACGATGAAAGGCAATCCAAATGCCTTGAAGTTTGAGAAGTTGGTTTCTGTGATCCTGTAAGAAGAGAAATCCAAGCAAAATAGATTTTTCATACATATAAGAGATTTGCCTTTTGTTGCCAGTCAACAAAGAGGCATAGGTAAATCCTTTCCTCAGGGTAGTTACAAGCCAAAATTAGAGTCATTGGGCAAGCCTATAAACAAGGAAGTGGACAAGCCAAAGAAAAAGGGTAAATTCAAGTATTGTAGGAAACCATTACATTAATGATTGCAAGAAGCGGCTAGAGAAGGAGAAAAGTAAAGACTCAGGTATGGCTGATGCGTGAGCATCTAATGCAAAAAAACAAAGACTCTATAAACCATACACATGATGATTAGGCTTTCATTGTGCAATGTAGTTTTGACCCTTCACATAAGGATGTATGCATGGTTGTTATAGATGTACATGTCTGGTATTTTGATAGTAAGCACATTACTTCTCATTGCAGTTTGTTCTCATCACTTAAATCTACTCCATAGGGAAACATTGTTACATGTACAAACAACTCCTCAAATCATGTAAAAGGAGTTGGTAAACTTATTCTCACTACTATAAATAGTGGAACACTCACACCCTCAAATGTACTATATATACCAAGGATCAAGAAGAAGTTGTTATATCTGTCTCTGCCAATTACTAAGGCTGGCTTAGTGGTTCAATTTTTGGATGACAAACGTATTGTTCGTGTGATCGCAGTGATGGTAATATAATTGTTCCTTCTAGTACTTTGTCTTATGGGCTTTACAGGCTAGATGCATATGAAAGAAAAAAGCATGTTGTATGTACAGTCTCTATCACAAATGCAATGGGTGATGCTAATCTATGGCATGCACACTTTGGTCACTTGAACTTTGGTAGTTTAATGCGTTTACATAAGCATGACATGGTGTCTGAGCTACCACATCTTGAAGCCCCTATCAAACATGTTTGTGAGGGCTGTATTCTTAGAAAAATGTAGCAGGCATCATTTCCCAAAGATGGTTCAACTAGAGCTATCGAGAAATTGCACCTTATACACATAGTGATGTATGTGGTCATACAAGGATGCCATCTATTGGAGACTACCTCTATTTTGTCAAATTCATTGATGATTATTCTAGATATACCTTGGTATATCCATTAAAATAGAAACCATAGGTTTTTATGTGCTTTAAGAACTTTGTTACTATGGTTGAAAATGTTTTTGCATGTAAGATTGGTATCCTACATACTGATCGAGGGGGGGCATATACTGATCGAGGGGGGGCATATACTAATCGGGGGGGGGGGGGCATATATGCCTAGGATTTTCATGTATACATGGCTAATCATAGGATAAAACACCACTGAACTATGCCCTATACACCTCAGCAAAATAGTGTAGCTGAACATAAAAATAGGTCTCTCATGGAGATGGCACGTATGGTTAAAAGTCAAGAGTTACCTCATGGCTTCTGGCTAGAAGGAGTCATGTGTGCAACATATGTTTTGAATAGGTGTCCTACAAAGGCTTTGTATACAATTACGCCTTTTGAAGCTTGGAATGGAAAAAAGCCCTATGTGGCTCACTTACACATTTTTTGTTGTTGTCTTGCTTATAAACTTGTACCTAAGAAAATTTGCCAGTAAGCTTGACGTTAAGCCTACTGATTGTATTTTTGTAGTATAGCTCAGAAAGTAAAGGTTATCGTCTCTTGTTGTAAGATTCCTTCCCCCTCAAGATGTCCAGTATCTTCCCTTGTAATCAATTCCCTCTTCAGAATAATAAAAGATCTTGTTTCTACCTATTTTGGCTTAGAGAGAGAAAATATTCTAGAGAGAGGTTATTCAGATTTTAGATATTTTTGGATGAAAAAATATCTCTTCTTATTAAAATAAATTCCCCCAAAATAGAAGTTCAAAAAGATTCTCAGAAGGTGTATTAGAAAAAAATTATAATATGTTTAAAAGGCCTTATCCTAAGGGTCCAGATTTTCTGAAAATTTTAAATTAAGGTTCTGAGGGGCCAATCAGATTCATCCAAATGTATGAAGGAGATAAATTGAAGAAATAAAGAAAATCCCCCCAAAAATGAGTAAATACTCACATAACATGAAGAGTGGAATAAGGACCAAAGGAAATACTAAAAAAATGAAATTTTGACACCTCAGAGTGGGGATTCCCCCTCATGAAGGAGGTGCCTATTTCACATGTGTGGTGGAGTTTTAAATTCTCAAATATTGAGATATTTCATCTCTCATCTCTCTCCTAATTCAAGTCTAGTTCCAAAAAGTAAGCTAAACTGACCCAAAAATGGTAAAAAATTGACCTGACTGATCTGGAAAATTCTAGAATCAGTTTGCTTGGTTAGAAGCTCACTTTTTCCTATAAATAGAAGCCTCCCTCTTTGTAGAAGAGCCAAAAACAGTGAATTTATTGATAATTCATTAGTTTTTGGCCTTTCTCTCTTCAAAAGAATTGGTGGCCACTCTTGTTGCAAAACAAGAGTAGATCCCTCAAGCCAAAGGAAAGCTCTCAGAAATTCAAGTAAGCTAGAAATCCTACTTTTTCTTTATTCCTTTTAACGGTTTTCTAATTTTTGTTTTCTTTACAATGAAAAAATGATGTTATGCCTTGTTGGAAAGGCTTTCCCCCTCTCTTCATTCTTAAATTCACCCTTTCTTTAACCTAGATAAGTAATCAAATTGTTAGAATTAAACTTTTCATATTGTTTCTCTTTTAAAAGTGGAATTTAATTAGTTTAGAATGCTTTAAACCATTTGGGATAATTTTTAAGTAACTTGAGGATAGAAAAAATTGAAAAATGGTCAGCCATACAAAGGAGGTTATGGCCAAATTTTCTTAAATTTTGTGAAATAATTTTTATCTTTTATTATTCAAAAAGAGTAATCCCCACCATTTGTGTATTCTAAAAGTGTTATTTTCATTCTAGGCATAGAAAAATGCATAGTAGAAATATTTTTATTATAAAAGTGTTATTTTCATTAAAATATAAATTCTATGCATAGAAAGATGCATATTGGTTATTTTTTATAATAAAAGAGTGGTTTTCATTAGATTTAAATTCTATGCATAGAAAGATGCATATTGGTTTTTTTTTAAATTATAAAAGAGTGATTTTCATTAGTTTTAAATTCTATGCATAGAAAGATGCATATTGAAAATATTTTTTTTATTATAAAAATGTTACTTTCATCAATATTGATTTTTATGCATAAAATGATGCATAAAAGAATTTTTTTAATAAAAGTGTTACTTTCACCAATATTGATTTTTATGCATAGAATGATGCATAAAAGAATTTTTTCATTATAAAAGTGTTACTTTCATCAATAATAATTTTTATGCATAAAATGATGCATAAAAGAATTTTTTTATTATTAAAGTGTTACTTTCATCAATATTGATTTTTATGCATAAAAGAATTTTTTATTATAAAAGTATTACTTTCATCAATATTGATTTTTATGCATAAAATGATGCATAAAAGAATTTTTTTATTATAAAAGTGTGATTTTGATTAGAATTCAATTCTATGCATAGAAAGATGCATATTGGAAATAATTGTTTTTATTATAAAAGTGTTACTTTCACCAATATTGATTTTTATGCATAAAATGATGCATAAAAGAATTTTTTTATTATAAAAGTGTTACTTTCATCAATATTATTTTTATGCATAAAATGATGCATAAAAGAATTTTTTATTATTATAAAAGTGTTACTTTCATCAAAATTGATTTTTTTACATAAATAGATGCATAAAAAGATTTTCTTTTATATAAAAGTGTTATTACCATAGAAGTTGGATTTTATGCATAAATAGATGCATACAGAATTTTTATATCAAAATAAGAGTTCTCTTTAATCCTATGTTTAAATCCCATGAATATTGGTAAATGAATAAGTAAATACTCTGTGAGAGAAAATTCTACCGTTTCATATTCTCTAGGATGGTAATGAGAAAATTCAGAAAAACTATCGAAGTCGGAATTTTAGATAAATGATAATTTATTCCTCATAGGAATTCATGATTAGTTTTAAATTCAGTTAAGCAAAATACTCAATGATTGAAATTCAGTAAAGTAGTAAGTGAAATATTACCCTTCGAGAAAGTTAGTTCAGGGAGAACCTTTCCAAACTCAAACCCTGAATCAGACTATGACCAAGACTTAATCTCCTTCGTTAGTTTGAAGAAAAGACGATGTGATTAGTTCGGAAAAATTTCACTCAAATCACCCACCGAATCTGAAATCAAGTTAAGACCCTTGATTCTGATCTGAGGATCAAGGTTATAGAATTCACAAATTCTGTTGGAATTTTAGACCTGTGATCTAGAAGTATTGGGATATAGATTTAAGATATACCCATTGTATTCAAAAGAAGATCAAAACTGAAAACTTGCATAGAAACCCTGTTTTCTTAAAGGACTGTACCATACATCATCTTTTTATGCTGCTTCAACATTTTCAGACATGGCATTAACGACATGCTGCATAACAAACAACCTTTCATTATCCTCATTATTTCTGCTCGAGGATGCATAGTTGTTTTGCTGCAATTTCCCATTTTGCATGTCAGCCTGCTTCTTATAACAATCTGCCTGCACATGTCCACGCTTACCACAATAAAAGCATCCACGTGTGTCATTATACTGCCTTTGCCAATTTCCACAACCTCTTTGACTCCCCTGCCTCTGAATTGACCTCTTCCACCTGCGTGTTGTTATTGTTGTTGTTGTGAATTTTGGGACTGTTGTTGTTGTTGCTGCTGCTGGGCCATAATTCTGATTACCTGTTCGGCCACCTCCTTGACCGCGTCCACGGCCTCCTCTACCTCATCCTCTTCCTGAACTTGTGTAGAAGGCATGTTGCTCTGAATTGTTTTTGTTTTGTGAAAGACTGTTGGTCTTCACCCCAGCTCTTCTCTTTTATAATCAACATAGACACCAAGTCTGTAAATTGGGAATGTTTTCCCGAGTCTGAATAGACGTTTTGAACGCCTTGTTTTGAATGCCTTGTATTGTGGTCCGAGACCACGTAGATAGACTTCCACCTTATTGAAACACCAATAGATGCAAGGGATTCCACAATATCCTTTATCTTCAATGCATAGTCATTCACAGACATACTATTTTCTCCACAGTATGAAGTTCATTCTTCAACTGTATCTTTCGTGCCTTTGTATTTGATTCATAGAGTTTTACCAAGGTGTCCCACGCCTCCTTAGGGGACTTGGCATCCTGTATGTGCCCAATCATGGTGTTCTGTATACTGATAGAGAGCCAATACATAACTTTTCTGGCTCCTTGGTTCTAATCCTTGAACTCTTTCACATCTGCAGCAGTCGGATTGATCTCCGGTATCTCCGGTGTCTCTTCATGCTCACCTTCTATGTAGTCCCAATAACCCTTTCCCATCAGGAAATTCGTCAACCTGAACCTCCAAGCATGGAAGTTGTTCTTATCAAGCTTCTCAACAATAATCTGGTTTATGCCATCATTTGACATCTTGCCAGAGACACAAATTTACCAGAAACAGCACTCTGGTTTGTCCTGCACAAACTGCTGTATTTTCTGCAACGGTACTGTAGTACACTCAAATGTCACAACCAGTGACTTCAATGTGCATACATACACCCAATGGCAACTGTTGACCTCCTTGCAGCACACACAATGTCTGCACAACCAATTTGTCTTCCTACAATTCTTAAAACAGAGTTCTGCAGAGAATTGATGACTTACCCGCAGTGCTCAAAATCGCCTGCTTTCTGAAAAATGGAGGTCCTGACGCACCTGAAATGCATTTTCGACCACCAAAATGTTGTCTGATAGGACATCATAGTTGCCCTATAGCTTTACTCCCACGAAGAAAGCTCCTCAATCAGAGATCGTTTGCTGGTGCCTCCCGTAGAGCTCCCGAGCGACAAGGGTGTAGTCACCAACACAAATAGGAAAGAGTAGTTGAAGCTCTTACCCTCATACCGCTTCCTGTGGTTCTCTTGCTTGCAGCTCAGCCCTTAGCATGAAGCAAGCTCTGATACCATGAAAAGATGCAGGGGAGAAGAGAGCTTGAGCTCTTGCAAGCACACACACACTCATAAAACCCTAATAGAGAACACACAAGGTGAGAGGCTGAAAATCTTCTTCTTCTTCAATCAACACTCAACACACCATATACAAAGATAAGAGTACACACATATGAAAAGGTACTCAACCAAATACATACTAGGGTTCTCTATAGTGTGAACCCAACTAAATAAGCTGGCGCTATAACTATGCGAGTCTCTAGAATGACTGTCACACAGCCCGTCATCCCACTAGCTGTATATCACCCATAATCTCACCAACCATGCAAGTGGTGTAAGTGTGGGACCTATCCCCAGGTGGGTCATCACAGTGTCCACCGCCTCACTAGATGAGCTCGATATCTCAACACTGCCTCTGCCCAGAGTAGCCTCAAAACTCCTTCCCAGAACTGGGGCAACCAAAGAGAAAGAGTTCCGGCCGCCTCAGGCTCTGCAGCCAGAGAGCAGTCACAATAGCAGAAGTAGTGGAAGAGGAAAGAGGATAGATTTATGCAGCAATTGAAAACCAAGAAACAAATCGCCAATTCTCCGTCATCCATACTCCAGCTGAGTATCAGGGTAAGCCTTTTAAGCTTTTGATTGATTCAGGCAATACTCATTCTTTCATTTTCCCAAGATGCTTGCGTAAGCTAGTCTTAGAATAGAAATCAGGGAAACCTATGCAAGTTGATTTGGCCAGTGGGAAGATTCTTTTCACTCACCTTGAGACAAATCGTATTTAGTTCAATCTAGATGGGAATGTAATTGACTGTCAGTTCTGAGTTATACCTTTGGGAGTTTTCGATAGGATCCTTGGAATGGATTGGCTCCACAAAAATCAAGCTGGCATTCGTTGTCATAATGGAACCATTTCCTTCCGTGACCTTCACTGGAAATAAAGTTCAAGGAACCAAAATTTCAGGATCCCCAAGTCTGCAGTTAGTAAAGGCTTCTAAGTTACTAAAAGGACTTAGAAAGAAGCAGCTCATTTATGTTGTCAAAATGAATCCAGTAGACACAAAGTTAAAAGCTAAAGAACCTGAATGGTTAAGTGATTATGATGATTTATTCCCAGCAAAATTAACTGAAATGCCTCCGATTTGGGAAGTATATCATGAGATAGAATTGACCCTCAGAGCTCAGCCCCAATAGCCCCGCGCATGTACAAAATGCTAGTTCGTGAAGCCATCAAACTCAAGGAACAGCTTAGACAGCTATTAGAACAAGGGTTTATAAGACCTAGAGTTTCACCTTTGGGTGCGCCAGTTCTCTTTCAAAAAAAGAAAGATAGAACACTAAGACTCTGTGTGGACTACAGAGGTCTCAGTCAGCTGACAGTTAAGAATAAGTATCCTATCCCCCCAGAATTGATGAGCTTGTGGACAAGCTAAGTGGAGCCTAGATCTTCACAAAGATAGATCTCAAATTAGGGTATTATCTGATCAAGATTAATGAGCAAGATATCTCGAAGACAGCCATTAATACTCGGTATGGGAATTATGAATTCACTATCATGCCGTTTGGATTAACAAATGCCCCAGCTACATTCAATCGCCTAATGCAAGACATTCTCAGAGAATACTTGGATGATTTTGTTCTTGTTTTCTTTTACTGATATTTTGATTTACTCAAAGAATGCAGCTAACCATGAAGCTCATGTCAGAAAAGTTCTTGAGATTCTAAGGAAGCACCAACTCTTTGCAAAAAAGAGCAAATGCACTTTCTCTGCCGACCATGTTGAATACTTGGGCTTTCTAGTATCCAAAGATGGAATTTCTCCAGATTCTGCAAAAGTCCAAGCAGTCATAGATCGGCCTCAACCAAAGATAGTGAAAGAAGTCAGAGGATTCCTGGGATTGATTGGTTGGTATAGAATTTTTATACCAAAGTATGCTCTCATATCTTCCCTCCTAACTAATCTTCTCAAGAAGAATACCCCGTTTCAATGGTTTGCTAGGTGCTAGAGTGCTTTTGATAAGCTAAAGACCGCCTTGGTAACCAATCCCGTTCTGAAGTTGCCAAATTTCATGCAGGAAGGTCATGCAGTGGCCTATGAATCCTGAAAACTCAAAATGCATGAGAGAAATTATGCTATCCATGACCTGGAACTATTTTCAGTAGTATATGCCCTGAAGTTATGGAGACATTACCTACTGGGTCAAAGATTCACTTTGATGACAGATCATCAGAGCTTAAAGTGGATCTTCACTCAGAAGGATCTCAACATGCACCAAAGAAGGTGGATGCAGACCCTACAGGAATTCGATTTTGAAATCAAGTACCGCCCACGCAAAGAAACTGTGGTAGCAGATGCCCTCAGCAGAAAAGCCTCCTTGCTTGCAATTACTGTAGTGTCAAATCCTTTGATTATTGAAGCAAGAGAGAAGATCATGCAGGATAGATTCTTTGGCCCTATTGCTACCCTACTTATGCAGGAAAGCAAAACTCCACAGGAGTTGAACCGAGTTCAAGGGTACAGCCTGGATGATGAAATTATGTATTATAATTGCAGGCTATGCATTCCCAATGATGAGGGAACTAAGGGTCAAATTCTGAATGAAGCCCATGTGAAAGCCTTATTGCAGGACATCCAGGTTTCATCAAAACCTACATAGCATAGCTTACCACCCCAAGATCGATGGTCAAACTGAAAGGGTGAACCAAGTAATCGAAGATATACTTCGGTCATGCTGTGCGAGGGAACCCAAGAAGTGGCTAAGCTATCTGCATCTAGTCGAGTTTGCCTACAATGCTTCTTATCACTGAAGTATTGGGATGAGCCCTTTCAAAGCTCTGTATGGACAAGATTGCTTAGCTCCATTAACTTGGTCCGACCCATTGATTAGGGTCGAGATGTCCAGACAGATGCTTGACAACATGGAGCAGTTGATGCAATCAATTCGCAAAGATATAAAAGCCACCCAAGATAGACAAAAGCAGTATGCAGATAAGAAGAGGACAGACAGAAAATTCAAAGAAGTAGATATGGTCTTCATTCGAGTACGCCCCAAAAGAAGTTCTCTATCTCTCGGGAAGTACAAGAAGTTATCCCCCAGATATTGTGGACCATATCTAATTACAAAGAAAGTAGGTGACTTAGCCTACGAGCTTCTTCTGCCTCCTCAACTTAAAGTACATAATGTATTTCATGTCAGCCTTCTTAAAAAGTATGTACCAAGCCCGAATCATATGCTTGATGAAATCTTAACTTCTTCAACCCAAGGGCAGATGGAACTCCAACCTGAAGAAATCCTTGATGTTCAAGAAAAGGTTCTCATGAATAGAATTCTGAGAGAATTATTGGTTAAATGGAAGTTCTATCCTTTTGAAGATGCCACCTGGGAAGAGAAAGAAGCCGAACTGTTTTGCGGGATTACCCCAGTTTTTGCAAGATGAGGACATCTTGCGTTTTTCAAGTGGGAGAGAATGTAAGATTCCTCCCTAGCCCCTCAATATGTCTAGTATCTTCCCTTGTAATCAAGTCCCTCTTCAGAATAATAAAAGATCTTGTTTCTACCTATTTTGGCTTAGAGAGAGAAAATATTCTAGAGAGAGATTATTCAAATTTTAGATATTTTTCGATGGAAAAATATCTCTTCTTATTAAAATAAATTCCCTCAAAACAGAAGTTCAAAAAGATTTTCAGAAGGTGCATTAGAAATAAATTATAATCTGTTCAAAAGGTCGTATCCTAAGGGTCCAGATTTTCTAAAATTTTAAATTAAGGTTCTGAGGGGCCAATCAGATTCATCCAAATGTATGAAGGAGATAAATTGAAGAAATAAAGAAAATCCCCCCAAAAATGAGTAAATACTCACATAAGATGAAGAGTGGACTAAGGACCAAAGGAAATACTAAAAAAATAAACTTTCGACACCTTAGAGTGTGGATTCCCCCTCATGAAGGAGGTGCCTATTTCACATGTGTGGTGGATTTTAAATTCTCAAATATTGAGATATTTCATCTCTCCGCTCTCCTAATTCAAGTCTAGTTCCAAAAAGTAAGCTAAACTGACCCAAAAATGGTGAAAATTTGACCAAACTGATCTGGAAAATTCTAGAACCAGTTTGCTTGGTTAGAAGCTCACTTTTTCCTATAAATATAAGCCTCCCCCTTTGTAGAAGCTTAATAGTGTTTTATGCACTATTACTCTACTACACCCCAGAGCCAAAAACAGTGAATTTATTGATAATTCATTAGTTTTTGACCTTTCTCTCTTCAAAAGAATTGGTGGCCACTCTTGTTGCAAACAAGAGTAGATCCCTCAAACCATCAAGCCAAAGGAAAGCTCATAGAAATTCAAGTAAGCCAGAAATCCTACTTTTTCTTTATTCCTTTTAATGGTTTTCTAATTTTTGTTTTCTTTACAAAAATGAAAAAATGATGTTATGCCTTGTTGGAAAGGCCCCCTCTCTTCATTCTTAAATTCAGCCTTTCTTTATCCTAGATAAGTAATCAAATTGTTAGAATTAAACTTTTCATATTGTTTCTCTTTTAAAAGTGGAATTTGATTAGTTTAGAATGCTTTAAACCATTTGGGATAATTTTTAAGTAACTTGAGGATAGAAAAAATTAAAAAATGGTCAGCCATACAAAGGAGGTTATGGCAAAATTTTCTTAAATTTTGTGAAATAGGTTTTATCTTTTATTATTCAAAAAGAGTAATCCCCACCATTTGTGTATTCTAAAAGTGTTATTTTCATTCTAGGCATAGAAAAATGCATAGTAGAAATATTTTTATTATAAAAGTGTTATTTCCATTAAAATATAAATTCTATGCATAGAAAGATGCATATTGGTTATTTTTTATTATAAAAGAGTGATTTTCATTAGATTTAAATTCTATGCATAGAAAGATGCATATTGGTTATTTTTTTATTATAAAAGAGTGGTTTTCATTAGATTTAAATTCTATGCATAGAAAGATGCATATTGGCTATTTTTTTTATAAAAGAGTGATTTTCATTAGATTTAAACTCTATGCATAGAAAGATGCATATGGGAAATAATTTTTTTATTATAAAAGTGTTACTTTCATCAATATTGATTTTTATGCATAAAATGATGCATAAAAGAATTTTTTTTTATAAAAGTGTTACTTTCACCAATATTGATTTTTATGCATAAAATGATGCATAAAAGAATTTTTTTATTATAAAAGTATTACTTTCATCAATATTGATTTTTATGCATAAAATGATGCATAAAAGAATTTTTTTATTATAAAAGTGTTACTTTCATCAATATTGATTTTTATGCATAAAATGATGCATAAAAGAATTTTTTTATTATAAAAGTGTGATTTTCATTAGAATTAAATTCTATGCATAGAAAGATGCATATTGGAAAAAAATTATTATAAAAGTGTTACTCTCACCAATATTGATTTTTATGCATAAAAGAATTTTTTTATTATAAAAGTGTTACTTTTATTAATATTGATTTTTATGTATAAAATGATGCATAAAAGAATTTTTTTAATTATAAAAGTGTTACTTTCATCAAAATTGATTTTTTAACATAAATAGATGCATAAAAGGATTTTCTTTTATATAAAAGTGTTATTTCCATAGAAGTTGGATTTTATGCATAAATAGATGCATACAAAATTTTTATATCAAAATAAGAGTTCTCTTTAATCCTATGTTTAAATCCCATGAATATTGGTAAATGAATAAGTAAATACTCTGTGAGAGAAAATTCTACCGTTTCATATTCTCTAGGATGGTAATGAGAAAATTCAAAAAAACTATCGAAGTCAGAATTTTAGAGAAATGATTAATTTATTCCTCATAGGAATTCATGATTAGTTTTAAATTCAGTTAAGCAAAATACTCAATGATTGAAATTCAGTAAAGTAGTAATTGAAGTATTACCCTTCGAGAAAGTTAGTTCAGGGAGAACCTTTCCAGACTCAAACCCTGAATCAAACTATGACCAAGACTTCATATCCTTCGTCAGTTTCAAGAAAAGATGATGTGATCAGTTCAGAAAAATTTCACTCAAATCACCCACTGAATCTGAAATCAAGTTAAGACCCTTGATTCTGATCTGAGGATCAAGGTTACAGAATTCAGAAATTCTGTTGGATTTTCAGACCTGTGATCTAGAAGTATTGGGATATGGGTTTAAGATATACCCATTGTATTCAAAAGAAAATCAAAACTAAAAACTTACATAGAAACCCTGTTTTCTTAAAAGACTGTCTTACGCCAGAATGCTGGAGCGAGCATTTGGTATATGTGTTTTTCTAAGGGAAGTTCGGTTGCAACAGATAGCGGGGAGTGTTCAAAGGACGGCTCATGCGGCAAAAACCTGCCCAGGTCTTTACCAGCCTTGGTATGGTGAAAAATTGTGTGCTTCCAGTACGATGGGCGAGGGCCGATGAAGCGGTGAGTGAAGTGCCATGACACCTAAGGAGGATCCTAGAGGGTTCTGACCAAGCGATGCATGGGCTCGCGGTGCTTAGGACACCCATGCGTATGTCGTGGAAGATATATATATGTATGATGACGAGAAAATTATTGTAATCTGTTACTGGATCTCGGTGTTGCTGACCTACTGGTCTCAACGGAGAGTCGAGAGTGATACTATTTTGTGAGAAACAAGGATTGAATGGAAATTTTGAGTTATGACATCTGTAACCAATAATTATTTGTCAATGGATTGTTTTAAAAGTTAAAGTTTAAAGAGGAGTGTGTGCGTATCTGTATTCTAAAGCAAAAGTTAAGAAAGGCATTCAGTTATGGGTGGGTGAGTACTTGTCTGGTTCTACCAATTCCAGTGGTTGGGCAGTGGCTAACCCATGGGGGCCGGAGGCTGGAATCAGTAGAGTTTAATAATAAAATTGATTAATAGGAATACGTTTAGAACTCGAGTAGTTAAATAAAAGCCTGAAGACTTCTCTAATGAATAGATCAACGGCTGTGCCTGATTCAATTAGGAAAAAAGCGTTGATCCCTTCAAGTTAAGTCTGTAATAGTTTCCCTTCTATCTGGTTTATTCACATGAAGGTTAGTTCAATATCTTGACCTCGTTAGAAAAATTCGTTAAGAAATTCAAAATGGTGGAATCGTCCCCGTTTTTCAGGCATGGGAAATTTTCTCGGTTTCGGTTTTCATAATGACCACCAACTTAGTCTTGTGCCCAGACATTCGAGGGCGAGGCCTCAAGTGGGAAACCCAGCCCCGCGCATGAGGGAGCTGCTTTTGCTACACCAGCTACCGAGAATCTGGTGTGCGGAGGGGGCAGTGGGATCCTCCAGTTAGTATCAGAGCGCTGTTGTAAATTTACGTAACAGCAACAGAAATTGCTAAAAATTTTAAAGTAAATCTGGGAAATAATGTTTTCACTTGTTAATATTATGTTGAATGAACTTCAAAAATTGAAAACTCATAAATTGAATTGGAAATTTATAGATGGATACCCCGAATCTATCTGGCATTCCTGAACTCTCCCAGAGTCACGATATGATAGCCTTTGCATTCAAGCACCTCATCAACTCTGCTATACGACCCGAGCAAGTAGAGTAAGACTCGCACGTCATTTTGAGAGTCTTTACTTTCCTGATCCTATTGAGCGACGTCGGTATATGTGGTTCTTTGGAGGACGATGTATTAATGTCAGTACCAATCAGCGTCAAAGGCTCAGGCAAAATATTTCCTTAGCCATGATTTTGATAAGGCTAGGGCTTGTTCAGCATGTTCAACTCTTTGATCATTCACCCGGGAACTTCATAATTTCATGCCGAGTTTTTAGGCTTCTTAGCCGCTTTATCCCTAGAAGTAGAATTACAGCACCTCTTTTTGTAATGAATCGTGTGTACCATGGTATGTCTCCTTCGCAGTTTCACTTCTTTATGCGTACGCGATTGAGGCAGTGATTTTGGGAGCTGTGATGCTCTATGTATATATCGAAAACTTTTGATAATAAACGATGTTTTACAAAAAAATTCCAAATTGTTTTCATAATTGTGAATATGGTTAATAAAATTATCAGAGTAAATCTTGTTTCATGAAGTATGATGAAGTAATTATCTGTTTAAAGAATTAATTATAAAAATTAAATAATCATAAATCTATTGTCAAAGTTAAGTTGACGAAAATCTCGTTTTGTCAGAATCATGAGGCGCGCGGCCGGTGCAAGGCAACCGAATCCTCTAGCCGATGACGAAGAGTTAGATCCGGATATTCGAAAAGCCCTGCGCAGATCCCAACTTGGTCCCTTCAAGGGTGAAGGGGAGCAGTTAGGTGAAGTAGTGGAGAAGTGGATTGAGGCTATGAAAGAATACTTTGATGTAACTGGTTACAATGAGAGAAGAAAGATGGCTCTCGCCAGGTTAAAGATTGTGGAAACGGCTAGGGTCGATTGGAGGAATCACTGCGAGACTAACCATCTCGACTGGAATACCCAGACCTGGACCAATCTTAAAGCTTACCTCAGAAAGAGGTTTTGTCCTCCGGGCTTCCTTGAAACTAAAATGAATGAGTTCTTGGAACTAAAGCAGGATAGTCGGACAATTGAAGAGTTGGCATCAAGCTTTTGCCCTTCTCCTCAAATATTTCCCGCAATTGGATGAAGAGTAGCTGATGGCCAGATTCATTCGAGGAATGAACGAGCCATTGGACACCTTAGTGAAGAATGCCAAAACTGTCTCAATAGCCGAAGCTATAAGAATGGCAAAGGACTTTGCCAAAGCTGTAAGAATGGCAAAGGACTTTGCCAAAGCCTTTGTTGTTATTAAGGTTCTGCCAAAACCCTGCACCCTCTAACTTTAAAAGATTCCAAACCCCGGGAAGTACTAAAAACTTTCCTCCCCCAAAGAGAC
Source organism: Cibotium barometz (assembly GCF_041138505.1). Taxonomy (NCBI): domain Eukaryota; kingdom Viridiplantae; phylum Streptophyta; class Polypodiopsida; order Cyatheales; family Cibotiaceae; genus Cibotium; species Cibotium barometz. The sequence continues at coordinate 19,339,208 of NC_141059.1, read as the reverse complement.
AGCAAGGCCCAAATAAGAATCAGGATACTGGGAGATTCAGAACCTTGAATCAGACTATGACCAAGACTTAATCTCCTTCGTCAGTTTCAAGAAAAGACGATGTGATCAGTTCAGGAAAATTTCACTCAAATCACCCACCGAATCTAAAATCAAGTTAAGACCCTTGATTTTGATCTAAGGATCAAGGTTACAGAATTCAAAAATTCTGTTGGAATTTTTGACCTGTGATCTAGAAGTATTGGGATACGGATTTAAGATATACCCATTGTATTCAAAAGAAAATCAAAACTAAAAACTTGCATAGAAACCCTGTTTTCTTAAAGGACTGTCTTACGCCAGAATGCTGAAGCAAGCATTTGGTATATGTGTTTTTCTAAGGGAAGTTCGGTTGCAACAGCTAGCGGGGAGTGTTCAAAGGATGGCTCATGTAGCAAAAACTTACCCAGGTCTTGACCAGCCTGGGTATGGTGAAAAATGGTGTGCTTCCGGTACAATGGGCGAGGGCCGACGAAGCGGTCCCTAAGTGAAGTGCCAGGACACCTAAGGAGGATCCTGGAGGGTTCTGACCACGCGATGCACGAGATCGCGGTGCTTAGGACACCCATGCGTATGTCGTGGAAGATATATATATGTATGATGACGAGAAAATTATTGTAATCTATACTAGATCTCGTTGCTGACTTGCTGATCTCAACGGAGAGTCGAGAGTGATACTGTTTTGTGAGAAATAAGGATTGAATGAAAATTTTGAGTTATGACATCTGTAACCAATAATTGTTTGTCAATGGATTATTTTAAAAGTTAAAGTTTAAAGAGGAGTGTGTGCGTATATGTATTCTAAAGCAAAAGTTAAGAAAGACATTCAATTATTCTACCAATTCCAGTGGTTGGGCGGTGGCTAACCCATGGGCTGGAATTTAATAATAAAATTGATTAATAGAAATACGTTTAGAACTCGAGTAGTTAAATAAAAGCCTGAAGACTTCTCTAATGAATAGATCAATGGCTGTGCCTGATTCAATTAGGAAAAAAGCGTTGATCGCTTCAAGTTAAGTCTGTAATAATTTTCCTTCTATCTGGTTTATTCAAATGAAGGTTAGTTCAATAACTTGACCTTGTTAGAAAAATTAGTTCAATATCTTGACCTCGTTAGAAAAATTTGTTAAGAAATTCAAAATGGTGGAATCATCCCCGTTTTTTGGGCATGGGAAATTTTCCCGGTTTCGGTTTTTGGAATGACCCCCACCAGCTTAGTCTTGTGCCTAGACATTCGAGGGGGGTGAGGCCCCGAGTGGGAAACCCTAGCCCATGCATGAGGGAGCTGCTTCCGCTGTCAGCTATCGGGAATCCGGTGTGTGGAGGGGGCAGTGGGATCCTACACTTGTGAGTAGAGATGTATTTGTGGAAGATACAATTCAGCCCTTGCTTTCGTGTGAAAAACAAGACATATTTAACACTCTCCTTCCATTTTTCAATGCAAGTTAAAAATCAGCATGTTTTTCGGCCCACAGTTCAGCCTATTGATGAGGCAAGACATATTTGACACTCTCTTTCTATTGTTCAATGCAAGTTAAAAATCAACATGTTTTTCAGCCCCAACCTATTGATGAGGCAAATGTGGATGATGCAGTTGATGAGGAAAGAAGGTAAATTGAGTAGTTAAAAAGTATGCCAAAATGGTTGGTGCAAACACTACATGACAACAAATTGGCCACTCTTTGCCTATAGAACACGTGCAGGTTGACAAAAGTCATGTCTTATTGCCAATTTATGTAATGAAAAGGAACCTATCTCCTTTGATGAAGCAAAATAATCTAAAAATTGGACAAGTGCTATGCAATCTGAGTACAATTCAATACTAAAAAATGATACATGGGATTTGGTAGACTTGCCTCTTAGTAAGAACATTGGTATGAAATGGGTTACAAGCTCAAATGTAGAGTGAATGGTAGTGTTGAGCGATACAAAGCTAGTTATACCTTAGAGAAAGGAATTGACTATGGTGAAACCTTTGCACCCACATGTCGTATGACTACCATGTGGAGCATCATTACATTAGTAGCAAATAAAGGTTAGAATACACGTCAGTTGGATATCAAAATTGCTTTCTTAAATGGAGACTTGCATGGGGAGTTCTATGTATCTCAGCCTCATGGTTTTTTTAAGAAAGGTTAGGAATCAAAAGTATACAGATTGAACAAAGCTTTATATGGTATTAAGCAAGCTCCCAGAGCATGGTATGAAAAGATACATGCATACTTGGTTGCATAGGATTTTTACACCAGCCAACTCATAGTACCTCTATATTAAGAGGACTAAAGATGCTTTATTGGTTATCGTGTTATACATTGATGACATGATACTCATAGTCCCTAACGATAACCATATTTTAGCTTTTATAGCTAATTTAGAGAAGTCTTTTGGTGTCAGATCTCTTGGACCATTGCACTGTTATTTGGGCATTGAGTTTTGGCAGCGTAATGATGGCATTGTTATGCTCTAGAGAAAATACATAGATGTATTATTGAAGAGGTTTAATCTTGAATACTATAAATGTGTGGCTACACATAGCCGGGTTTATGACTCAGTCTTGAAGATGTAGGTGACCCTTTTGATGTTGGCTTATTAAAAAAAAAATTGGATGCCTTATCTTTCTGTGTAACACTAGGCTTAAGATTCAGTATGTGGTCTTAATATTAAGCAGATTTATGTATAGCCTGGGCACAAAGCATTGCTAGGATATCAAACAAGTGTCTCATTACCTTAAGGGCACCAAGCACTTTGGGTTGTTCCCAATTGCATGCATTTACAAACTCATACTAGGTTGGATGTTATGACACATGCATATCCATGAGTGGTTTTTTCTTTCACCTTAGTGATTCATGTATACCATAGCTCAGTAAGAAGAAACCCACTGTGGCCACTTCTAGCTGTTGTGAAGCTAAGTACATATGGCAATGTTTACAACTACAATGTTTTGGCTCAGGCACCTTATTGATGATTTGGGTATTGGTGAGTCCTCAGCCACTACCATATTCACTGAGAGTCAAAGCGTTTTGGTAATTACGAGGAACAACTTTTCATGCTTGCACAAAGCACATTGAGGTGCACTATCATAATGTCAAGGAGATATGCTCTGTAGAGGAAAGCAACTTGCCAGACTTGTTCATGAAGTCTCTCCACGTCTTTGAGAATTTTTCACACCCTCTGATTCGGGTAGAAGTTCTGAGGCAAATGCTTGATGAAATGGATAACCAGATGAAGTCCATAAGAAATGATATCAAAGCTACTCAGGATATATGGAAGCAATATGTAGATCCAAAGAGGTTAAGTTGTGAGTTTGAAGAAGGTGATATGGGTTTTCTTTGTGTATGACCCCACACTACTAGTAGTGCTAGTTAACACTAATAGCTCTACTAGTAGCACTAAAAGAAGTGGTATTAGTGCTACCAAGGAACATATACTATTATAAATCTTTAAAATTCATGAATGTACCTATAGGAAGAAGAAATAACTTTGAGTGGGCTATTGATAACTTTTATTTGGCTCTCATTAACCATTTGTTTTTCAACTTATTGGTATTTTATGTAGATAACCCATTACATAACAAGCCTCTTCTTTGAGGCATAAGGTAGCAAAGCATACCATGTATGGATGTTTACACAATAACATGAAAACACCCACAAAATCATTGTCCTCCAACTTTATCCCATATGCAACATATAAGCTTGGAATTGTTACCATTGTCAATTGCATTGTCGGTTTCACTGCTGGCTCTAGTGGTGCCTATCTTCAATCAATACACCATTTGACTAGTGAAGTCATACTGTCTTTTGAGATTGGTAATGCAGTAAGTCATTTCATCATGCTTTGCCTATAGAACCATTATGAAGGATAAATTATTCATGCACTTATTGACATGTGGAAGAAATGATGTCAATAACAATACAATAATCAAAGAATTCACTTTACAGTGAGGACACTATCCTTTCTTGCCTCTTCTTCTGAGAACCCAAGGAGTTCTCAAAAGAAAAGCTACATGATGTGATATCTGCATGATTTAGAGCTACATGATGTGATATTTTGATGTAGCTTAGTGCAAAGCTCTTTGTTTTTAATGGTTCCCCCTTCTTAGAGACCCTATAGTTCTTTCTTTTATTGATTGTAGTCTTCCCTGAAGGAAGTCCACAACAACAAAGTCTTTCTTTTGCACACTTTTCCTTCTCTCATCACTCGGAGAGATCTATAAGTTGTATTATATCCTTCTACAACTTAACTTCCACAACAGTTTAGGACCTCCATGCCCATATGCACATGCTTTAATGTAGATACACACACTAGTTTTACACTACAATATGGTGATGGAACATTGATAAAATACCCCTCTGACGTTTTGTCACCTATGAGGGGCTTGCAATCTTGAGATATATCTCGGCGAGTTGATCCATGATGTTGCCTCCATCGATTCAAATTTTGTAGTAGTAGCTCTCCATGAGCTTGATGATGGAGATCACACTCTCAAAGATAGCCCTACAACCTTGTATTTTGATTTATCCATTACCATTTTTGTGTAGCTTGGCAATACTAATAGGTAAACCCTCGGGTAAAACTCAATGCTAATTTACTATTAAAAAGAGTCTCTTTATACACCTTTTGAAACAAAGTCATCATCTTTTAATGTAGGTTTGCATTGTACCATTCTACACGTCACCTCTTGGAGCCCTTTCTAACCTCTGTGAAAATAAAAAATGATTTTTTGTTAGGGACGTTAGTATCTCTGAGCCTACATGGGTCCTGAACCGTTAAGCTCAACCCATATTCCACATAAATCTCCTCTCTAGTTGTGCAAAAGTTATCTTGCTTCTTCATGACTTGATATTGAGGAGTTAGTGAGACATCCTAAATAGCACAACAAGAAAGAAACAACCTTTTTAGAGAGTAGGAATCAAAGTAACTTAGACCTTTTCTAGAGCATACATGTAAGGAGAGACGTATCCTTTCATAAGTTTTTAATATCCCTAGACATAGCTAGATTTTCTAGTAAAGATTATAATGTTTATATTTCCTTTTCATGACAGTTATTTCTAACTCCCTTAGTGGTGGTGGAGAGTGCTTTGTTAATCTTGAAATGGAATTAACATCTTCCCCTACGTAAAGAAAGTTACGTCCTCTCTCAAAAACTTGTTAAGGCGTGAACCACCCGATTAACATCTCCCCCTATGTGATGAACTTTGGGATGCTAATTCCAAAATGGGATTAGCATCACCCCCTACATGATACAGGTTAGTCCTCTCGAAAGCCTATTAAGGCTTGAATATATTAGTTCCAAAATGGGATTAACATCACCCCCTACATGATGTAGGTTACGTCCTATTGGAAGCCTGTTAAGGCCTGAATACATTTTGGGATTAACATCACCCCCTATATGATACAGGTTACATCCTCTTGGAAGGCCTGAATGCATTTTGGGATATTAGTTCCAAAATGGGATTACCATCCCCCCTACGTGTGATGCATTTTGGGATGCTAATTCCAAAATGGGATTTAACATCCACCTTATGTGATGATGTAGGTTACATCCTCTTGGAAACCCGTTAAGGCCTGAATGCCTTGTCATCCCCTTATGTCACTAGTGATTTTTTCGTGATTGTAGCCTTCTTAGAGTGCACCTAAAATATGGATGTGGGGTCAAAAAAAGATGCATCTACCATGCTTCAAATGTAATGTGCATGTAGCCTAGTAGGCACTGAAGACAATGCTAGTAATACATCATGACCTCTTCACTTGGTCCCATGTTCATGTCAAAGTAGAGAATTTTTTGATTTTAATTCTCCATTCCCTCTTTTTTTTTAATCGAGAAGTACCATCATGAATCTACATGCTACTTTACAACTTTTGCACTAGGATGATCATCCATAATATTAATTGTTGCCTTTGTGATCTTACTTAATCAAAGCTTGTAAGATTAAAAATTGGAAAATTGTAACACGTGAGAATCATCCTTTTTCTCTTCTAAAAATGTTGCTGGAGTGAACCTTCATCGCATTGGCATGTATGTCGGGTTCCATTTTGCAGTTTATGGAGGTGCATATTTGTATACCTAGATGTACTCTGGTATTGTTATGAATTCTTAGACTACACACTAAAATCCTCCAACATTGGGTTATCGTCATTTATCGCTACTTTGAATAGCCCCATCCTCTCTGGATTGGATGTTGTTATGAATTCTTAGACTACACACTAAAATCCTCCAACATTGGGTTATCGTCATTTATCGCTACTTTGAATAGCCCCATCCTCTCTGGATTGGATGTTGGCAACACCCCATCCTTCTGTATCTATAGATGGTCATATATGTGACAACCCTTTCCTCTAGTAAGTCTTGGAGTTGGGAGTTTGGCCAGCTTTGTGCTCCATGCTACATTCTCCCACAAGGTCCCCCCCCCCTTTTTCTCCTCCCACTCTAGCATTAGTGTCTAGCATTAGTGCTCAGAGTTGATAAGGTGTATATCATATTTGTAGTAGCAGGGTTGGTAGTCCGGCACACTAAAGTGGTGGTTTTACTCTAGACAGTATGTTCAAAGTCCTGAATGCTCATAGTGTAGTGCACACATGATGTTGACCCTCATTGGACACCTCTCCAGTTTCAATGTATATTTTACGTGTGCAATCGCTTCTTGTCTATGAAAGGCACATGGGTTAATAATGGAGATTGTATTCCTAGATTAAGCGTTTGCATAAGCCTAGGAGGCCATGGATAGCCATATACCTATTTTTTAAGTATGGCCGCCCAAGGTGTGAAGGCTATGGACCAAGATAAGGGACATTGTGTATACTCGCCATTCATTCTTTTATGCTAATTTAATAGAGTGCTCTTCTTCTCTACTCTCCTATACTATTTCTTTCTTGCTTGCCTCTTTCTTGTTTGAGCTCTTGTGTGCTTGCTTGCATGTGTGTGAGAGTGTGGTGTTGTGTGATTGAGTGAGAGAGGAGAGTAGAGCTACCATTGGAGTGCAGCGACGTTGGAGTGGAGCTTGGAGTGTGGCTATGTGGCAACAAGTCTCCTATGAGAATCCAAGCACAAGCAATCAACGAGGCGAGTGATACATCTTGTTTATACAATTGTGAGCTTAGTTATGGTAGATTAACGTCTCAGTTTGAGTTGTTTATGCCCCTAAGTACGGTGAGGCAAAGCCCCATGACATTATTGGCTATGGCTATGTATGAGGGCTAATCCCCGGTGGCGGTCTCATTTATGGGAAGCCCTTGCACCATAGAAAGAGTTTAGGAACTAATGCATGTGTGTGTATGAAAGAATTCTATTTTAATTATGTTTTCTATTTTTGTAAGAAGGGTAGAAATTAATAGATAAAAATGTCCATTTTGTGGCATTGTTTGCATTCTTGGTGATTTCTACAATTTATGCATATTGTTCAAATTCCTGTATATTGTTCAATTTCTACTTGTTTTTCATTTCTCGTGAGAGTGTTGCCTTTAGTGAATTTTGATTAATTCTTCTCCCACATTTCAATTGCAAGTCCAATTTCTGATTTCTGTATTTTTCTATTTTTGCATGTTTTTTTTTAATTTTGAAATCTAAAAATAGTCATTTGAGCATAAAATTGAAAGAATAAGGTGAATTAGACCTCAAAATTGGTTTCCTAACATAGGGTTTATCACAATGTTGACTCCTTATGTGGGAAAATTAGGATAATAACATAAATTAGGAGAGGATTTGGTTGACATATAAATTTCTATGTTTTTTACATTTTTGCATCTTAGTGTAATTCATGCGAGTTAATTACACTTAATCCTCTCCCTAATTCACAGCATCTTGATTGGCTGGCTGTTAAGGCTCACCCTAACCCTCCTTGAAACACATCCAAAAAGAGATTACCTGACTGTCGTGAGGATCTTTCCAATGGCCGAGCTCATAACCCTCGAGGTCTCCAAGCTCTACAACTCCTTGAGAAGCAATTCCACCGCGTCTCTCGCGAGCGTTGTCACACCATCTCGTTGCACTACGTGTCCTCATCCCTCCTCTCACCTCACTTCACTCACACACACTCACTAGCATGCATTAGGAAGAGAGATTAGCAAGAGGATTAGCAAGAGCAAGACTCAATTGCACAATGGGAGAGTATGTTGTATTATGAGAGAAATTCACTTATATACATAGCCATAAGTGTTCACACTCACTTAAACTATGGCTGACCGGGCACTTTAGGATCATAAGAGGCCTAATGCTATTACAATGACTACTCTCATAATATATCCATGAAGTACATCACTTAGGACTTCATCTCGTGACTTGCTACCACACACTCTTGAAGCGGGAATTGCCATAAATACTCCGTCACACCATTACGGGTACCCGTCCAGGTTGTAGCTTTGGACCCTATTGCTTGATATCTTGAATGTATGACCCTTTGGTGTATCTATCGTGACTCCTTGATGTAAGATAATGGCAGTATTTCTTGAATGTATGACCCTTTGGTGTATTTATCGTGACTCCTTGATATAAGATAATGGCAGTATTTCTTGTTAATCCTAGAATTGGATTAACACTGGCCGCATTTAATGCGTGCAAGCTTTTAGGCCACTAGCCAGAAATTTCCAAAAGTCTGTTTTGTGTAGCTTGAAGCATTTAATGTGTGCAGGTCCCAAGTTAAAGATTCTAGGAAAACCCCTTTTCGGTGAATCAGTGAAACCGAAAAGTAAAGCCGTAAGCAAAAAAAGTAAAAAGTAAAAAGTAAAAAGCAAAAAAGTGAAAAGGTCAAAGGTCAATGTCGAAAAAAATATAAAAAAATTTGAAAAGTGCTCACACAAACTTGCCTAATATATGCGATCACATTGACGTAACTTGTATGACACCTGAAAAATTTACAATTTTACATAGTTCAAGAGCTTCCTTAACTATGGGAGCCTACAACGCTTGACTGACCCAGAAAGGGGATGAATTACAAGATGCCTCACTATTCAGACTCTACATTGCTCTAGAATGGGCTAAAGAGATCGTTCACTATTTGGCCTTACAATCTTCCCCGAGAGAGACCACTTAATCGAGATAGAGCTCTTGATGGCTTATTAAAAAGGCACTACCAGAGTTGATTATGGGGAAATTGTACAAGCTAGGCCAAGGTATATTCATGAGGCGATGTTCTCCAGAATTTGAATACATCGATGTCTTTGAGCAAGCCCACTCCGGTGGTTGGAGAACATTGATACATTTCCCATTTCCTTTTGTTCATCCCTAGCCCTTTGAGTATTGAGCTCTTGTTTCCTCAAGCTCAATTCTCGCAGTTGTCTTTCTACTTCAACCCTTTTCAAATTTAATTCCACTTCCTCTGAAGTTGGGAAGAATACTTGACTTGTCCTGGCTGCCCTTTCCAAGTCTCTTCTCATTCTGCTGTTAGATAGCCTAGAACTTGAACGTTGGGTTTTTAATTCTTGTCTCCCTCAATCGTTCCCATGACTATTTTTGGTTCCTTGCCACGTGATTGAAATGGATTCACATTTTCCATTTCCTTTTGTTCAGCCCTAGTAGGACCTTCCTGCACCCTATAATCACATGCACCTACAATATGGGTGCGTATTAGAGGCCATAGTGCATCTATCAAAATAGGTATGTACCAGCATACACTAGGCTTAGGACCTTCGGCCCGAACCCAGTTTAGCATTGTACAAGGACCTGTAATAGGGACCAGTGTGATACATCATCAAATTTTTACTCAATGGAAGGATCCACAGCCCCAAAAATTGAGAACCCTAACCAAGTCTCACCAGCCAAGCTAGCTACGAGTCTTTTTGGCTGCGTAACTAGCAACCTCAGAGGTCTAGCCTCAATCGCTATCTCTGAGCCAAACCTTACGACCTACATGCCATATGATGAAGGAGTTGAGGTTAACTATAGAGAGACAGATGGTGTGCTCTCATCGTTGCAAGCAGGGAGTGTTTGTGTTGATATCCATGTCCATACAGCTCTTATTGCACACCTGCTATATTGTGACTCTCGAACCACCGCCTGCACAAGTGTTATGATCAATGGGAGGACATTAGAAGAAGTGGAGGCAGTAGAGGCATTGATCCAAGCTGCTAGAGCAAAGGAAGAAAAGACCTTGCAATTGGCACAACAACGATTTAGCAGCCCAAACATCCCAATACACCCAAAACGAGTCCCATGCCACACGACTACGCAAGTAATGCCCGATAGTCTCAATATAGGCAATAGCATTGCATGTACCTCTAGAAAAGAGCTAGGCTTGCAAATCATGGATCAACATCTTCTCACAAATGAGTGAGAGTATGATGCATCCACAGAGACTCTTGTGGATTTCGCCCACACGCCAAGCGTATGGTGTTAGTTGGGAAGGGATTGGCCAATCCATATAAGGGGCCACAACATAGGAGGAATGATTGGCAGGGTATCTGCGATTGTATATATAGGGTCGTTGAATATGAAAGGATCCAAAGACCCATGGTGCAAGTTGGGACGTCCAAAGCAAGAATGCCAACAATGAGCGAAATGGTAACACCTCTTGTGAGCCCAACGGTTTCTACTTTTGTAGTATCACCCAGCTATGCCATGGGCCAAACCACATCTTCTAACCCACAACGCCATGCTATAGGGACTCAAGGGTAGACTAGTATGAGCATTACCTTCTTAGATCCTAGAGCTACCCTCGCCCAAGATAATACTAGGGCATCACATCAACTATGGCACCTATGTGACTGATGCAGAATTTCCTTTGAGCCACATGCCAACAGTTACCACACGATAGCCAACACCACTTCACACATGGATCCCCCTACTTATCTAGTATTACCATTCCTATAGGGGTCACATCTTATTCTAGTTCACCCATGAAACATCTCCGCCCTAGAGTGAGTGTGCTATCAACTCCTGTTTGTGAGATCGGTTGCACCTAATGCCCACATCACTAGAGCCCCTATTGGGGCGCCAGTAGGAAATATGCCTTATGTCGCACATCTAACCCCATGAGAGTTTAGACCAATGCATCCTCATGCAGTGCCACATGTTGCACCTCCACCTACTCCTAACATTTCTTTAGTTATGCCAGCACTAGCTCTACCCACAGACCCAATTGCTTTTTCACAGGCCCTGGGAAGAGTGGTAGCGGAAAGCATAGCACCTGTTGTGAGAGATGGTGGTCGATAGAGCCATGGGAAGGCTGCCCAGATAGCCAAGCTAACCCAAAAATTCACTAGCAATGGTGATCCTAGGAGACACCTGGAAGTATTTGATCAAGTATGTGAGGCCCTAGGAGAACGAAATGAGGTTTCCAAGACCAATGCCTTTAGTCTAACATTAGATGGTAAGGCTAGGGATTGGTATAGAACTCTTAGGGTTGAGGAATGCTTGAACTTCACTTCTCTTAGGAGATTGTTCTTGAATAAATTTGTGCGTGAAGAAGGAGTCTTATAGGGTGTAGCTTGCCAGCTACACAAAGCCGAGAAAGAGGAAGAGGAGTCGGTTAATGATTTTATTAGCCATCCTCTCAAGCATTTGAACTCTCGTTGCCTTCCACACGAACTCTATTCGAATAATTAATTGTTGGATAGATTCATCCACCACGGGCTTAACGATGAAGCTATCTGTAATGTCTTAGTCATTAGAGGGATAACTACATGGGATGAAATCACAACAAATGCCATCCAACTAGAGGATAATCTAATGGTAAAAGGAGCTAAAGCATCAAATTCTAAATCTATTTCCTTTGGAGTCACGGGACAGAGCACTTCTACAATTAAACCCCTTGCTAAAGGTGACACTTTAGCGGAGATTAATTTCATGGATTTCATGAAAGCACTCCAGGAGGGAATGAAGGCCAATAGGGCACCCAAAAATGTACATATGTATCCAGGAGAGAGATTCAATGGTGCTCAATCTGTTGTGGCAAGGACATTCAACCAGTGGTCTAGTCCTAAGGGCTTGCTACAGTGGTAGTTGTACTTTTTGTGGACATTATGGTCATGAGGCTTAGCAATGTTGCTCGCATTTGCAAACCCTTACTAGTGCCTCTAGGCCTCAACTGTTGGCTTTACCAGCCCCATCATAGCCACAAGCTATAATTCCTGCATCAAGATCTCAACCCAATGCAGATCAAATGACACAACAACCCATTGCAAGGGAGATTTACAATGCACAAAATGTGTCGTTACCTCTACCACAGTTCTAGGACCTCAATATCCACCCTCCTTGAGGATCACACCTCTTAATCAAGTAAGCTTCAAGGAGCCTATTCATTTACCAATAATATGAGGTAGATGTCGAACCCACCCTCACCTCTTTGAGGACCCCACAGAGCTTCATCTCCTGACTATTATATAGTGGGTGCTTGAGGTGGAGTTAAGCCAATTTACCAACTTGTTGGTGATGGGGCAGGGGCCAGGGCATTAATGCCACAACTAGAAGAATGCCTCTTCAATGCTACCATTGTTAAGGTCCCTATCGAGTTTTGAAATTCCCTCTTAAGTTTTCCCATCTCAACCAAGCAGTTCCCATCTCAACCAAGCAGTTCCCTCAAACATGCCACCGGCTACTTGTAACCGTTATGGCATAGATCATTGGATTAAGGACTACCCCATCAAGATTGTGGAGACAAGTCTACAAACAAGACCCATCATCATACCCCTAAACATTATTGGGGTAAGTAATCAAACTCAAAGACAGATCCTTAAAAATCTAGATCACACACTATTGAATGCTATCACCCAGCTACTACTACAGGCCCAAAACCAACATGTTCTCGAGCAACAACGATCTATGGCCTTGGTTAGCAGAATCTAAGAAGAAGAAGAAAAACAGGAGAAAAAAGTCTATTAAGAATGGGAAAATTAAGGAAACCAAAAAGACAAATCTTGGGATGCCTCAAGAGCCAGTCTTCATTAGGGACCTAGATTAGGAATCAAACTCCTTGGACACAAGGGCTAATTCTAAACATGGTAGGGAAATATTCTCCAAAACCAAGAGCATGGGGAAGGTGACTCCAACAAAACATGCGATTCTTGAAACTAGATCACACCTGACAAAACTTGGCTTTTTTCCTGACCCGCAAGGGAAATTGAGGAACTCTAAGAATTTGGTGATTTAGTTACAAAAACCCAAGAGGATATTGTGAGAGTCTCATATACTATACACCCTAGTACCTAAATGCTTACTACTGAGATTTTCAAATATCTAGATGAGCTGAGTGTCATCATGGAAGAGACTGAGGCCTCCACATCTCATAGTTTGATCCCTGATTGGTTAAAGGAACAACTACCATATGGAAACCTTGAGCCCATCTTGGAAATGGATTTTCTAGTCTCACCGGTACCTACTCATGGAAAGGAGATCATGAACGCACCTCTAAATATCCCCAAATTGTTAGACTTTATGGCCTCACAAACCAATATAACTATAACAACCCAACTGAGTGGAGATCCAAAATTGTTTGAAACAATGAGAGCTCTCCTTAATGGAGAACTCAATGTTGGATTACCACCATTTATTGCTGATATGCATAAGGCACGTCCCTAATATACAATGGAGACACCTCGAGTTGTAGCCGAATCAATAGTCCTAGAGTGAAAGAAGAAAATATCAAATCTATGGTTAAAATTTCACTCAACAAGCTGTGATAATATTTTGAAGGTGATGAGTCTAACGCACTACTACCAATTACAACCAAGGGCACTCGGGGGGGGAGGGGGTCTCAATCATAAATATGTAAGCATAGCACGTGGGTTCAACAGAAGGGATTTTTAAAATCCTTATTTTACACAATTTTTTACATACAGAAGGGTACCATTTAAAGGGGGTATTCACACAGTCTAAATAGAAAAAGGGTGTGTTTTATTTATGAAAAATTCATAGGTAAGGGTTTTTTGAATAGGCCTTGAAACGCACGTGATATAGGGGGTTTACATATAGTGAAGCCCCGAACAAGGGCATCACAATAATGGGAGTCCTAGATTGTGGCGCGAGAGTGGGCATAATCACCAAGAAATGCTGGGAGAAGATGGTCAAACCACGTCTAGAAGTCTTAGACACCATTGTCAAGATGGCTGATGGGACTATTGCCAAATGTATTGGGATGCTACGAGATTTAAAGATCAAGGTTCTTAAACATTGGGTTAAACATACCTTCTTGTTATAGAATTTTCCAAACAACAAGAATCATATGAAATGATCTTAGAATGCCCATTCATGAGAGAAGCAAAGATGGTACATCACTGGTCTAAGAACCATGTCTACGTCCAATTTGATGATTCCATCATCAGGGTGGGGTTGATCTTGTGACTTGCCGCGTACATCCTATGGGTAGTGGAGGACTTTTTGAAAACTGTTCAAACACCACCACTCATTTATCCCTGTTGCAATATTACTATACTTATAGAGAAGAGACTGAGGAAGGAAAGGATCTAGCCCACAAGGATGCTAATGAAAAAGCTATTGAGCCTGAAGATGATCTAAATTGGATGCATATGATGGCTACAATTGATAGTTGGGGAGCTAGAGGATCTACATGGGTTAAACCTGATGGTGAGAAGCTCCCTAAGGTCATTCCCCTATGAATGATTCATGCTCTATCTTTTGAACTGAGGGGATACGCTATAGTGAGATTAAGTCCACATGGGATAACTCAAGCTCAAGCACAAATAGTGATGAAGGGTCTGAAACAGAGACTGAAAGCAATGCTAACTCCTCAGTCTTCACCCCACAAGAAAAACAGAGCACACAACATCCAAAGAAAATTCAAGGAGTAGCTTTGAATCTAATACGGATTCCCAATCTAAGGAAAGGGATGAATTTTGTCAAGATGCCAAGAAGCACCTCCAAAGATGGCGGAGATGTAAACGATATGCAGTGAATCATCATAAAGGGCTACAAGAAAGAACCACTATTGCCCAATGGCTCGAGTACATGGGTGCAATTGAATTACATTGAAAGTTTATAGATGATTGGGGAGAAGAGTGACAAAAGGTCCAGTATTGTACACAACCCCCAATTGATATAGCTAAGGTGGAAGTCTTTTGATGAACCAAAACCAAGCCGCTCCACTAGAAGGAAACAAAATCATGAACTCACACAGAAGAAACAAGAGGCTAAAGCTATAGCTAAAGAAACTGATGAAGGAAAGAAAAATGAGCCTAATTTGTGCCCATCACCTAAGCATTACAAGTCATATACCATAGGGGAACGCAGTGTTTGATAATGCCAAAGGTAACCCCACAAGTGAAAGTGGAGAAGTCTATGACGGGCCTGTAGAGGTCAAGGAAGTAGACTTGGCGAAAAACCAGGGGAATATCCTAAGCCTATCTACATAGACAAGGACTTAAATAAGGCCGAGGAGGCTAAACTTGTAGCTCTCCTCAAGGAATATAGAGATTTCTTTGTTTGTAGATATTAGGATGGGAAGTGATAGGATGTGATAAGATGTGTATGAGAAGTGATAGGATGTGATAAGATGCATATGGGATGAGTTAGGATGTGATAAGATGTGTATGAGAAGTGATAGGATGTGATAAGATGCATATGGGATAAGTTAGGATGTGATAAGATGAGTTAGGATGTGATAAGATGTGTATGGGATGAGGTAAGAAGTGTATCTGATGAGATAAGATGTATATGGGTTGTGATAGGGCGAGAATGGATGTGATGAGTTAGGATGTGATAAGATAAGTATGGGATGAGGTAAGAAGTGTATCTGATGGGATAAGATGTATATGGGTTGTGATAGGGCGAGAATGGATGTGATGTAAAAGAATAGATGTGAAGGCGTATGTGGTTATATGAATGTGAATGTATGATATAGATGTATGGATGTAGATGTGAATGTGGATGTATGAATGTGGATGTAGATGTGAAAATGGATGTATGCATGTAGATGTGGATGTATGGATGTGAATGTGGATGTGGATGTGGATGTATGGATGTAGATACGGATGTGGATGTATGTATGTGGATGTGGATGTATGAATGAGGATGTGAAAATGGACGTATGGATGTGAATGTGGATGTGGATGTGGATGTATGGATGTAGATATGGATGTGGATGTGGATGTATGAAAATGAGGATGTGAAAATGGATGTATGCATGCAGATGTGGATGTATGGATGTGAATGTGGATGTGGATGTGGATGTGGATGTATGGATGTGGATGTGGATGTATGGATGTAGATACGGATGTGGATGTATGTATGTGGATGTGGATGTATGAATGAGGATGTGAAAATGGATGTATGCATGTAGATGTGGATGTATGGATGTGAATGTAGATGTGGATGTGGATGTATGGATGTATATGTATGAATGCGGATATGGGATTGGATGTATGATGTGGATGTACGAACATGGATGTGTATGTAGAATAATGAATGTGAATGTGTATGTGAAATAATGTGTCGTCGATATGAGTGAATGGATGAGAATGAGTACACATATGAATGGAATGTGGAATAAGTAATGTGGACTGATGAGGGATAATGTGGAAAGACGAGAGTTCGATATAGAAACTGTATTTAGTGACCTGTTTGTAAATGACTGTTTTATGTCAAGAATGCTGGGGAAGCATTTTGACCGTCTTGAGGATTAAGGTCATGGAGACCTAACTGATAAAGTTGCAACTGCTTGCGGAGAGTCAATGGAGGACGTCTCGCATACCAAGGTCGACCGAGGTCTTGACTAGCCTCGGTTCGATTGAAATGGTGAGCTTCCGGTATGGTGGATGAGGGACCAAGGAAGCGGCTTATGAGTGAAGTGCTAGGTCACCTGCGAAGGATCCTAGAGAGTGCTGACCATACGGTGCTCGGGCTCTGGGTCACCGAAGATACCCACACGTGCGTCGTGGAAGATATTGGAACAAGGAGTAAGAGTTGTTTTCTAAAACCGGGCATGGATCTGGTTGATTGACCTTGCTGGTCCTCAACGGATGAGTCCATGGCTCTCTTATATGGATCTGTTGATTGACCTTGCTGGTCCTCAACGGATGAGTCCATGGCTCTCTTATATGGATCTGTTGATTGATCTTGCTGATCTTCAACGAGGATTCCATCTTGATTTTTATATGTGAAAATATTGTCGGGTACTATGAGCTAGGAACTATTGAAAAGGCCTCTAAGTGAACAGGTGGTGAGCGTTCTGGTTGCCAATGATGCCATAAGTGCACCGATGAATGTATGATTGGAAATATGGATTCAACCAGAGATTTTGAGGATTGTCATCAGTGACATAATGGTTTCATTAAAGGATTGTTTTAAAGTTAGTTGATACTGAGAAAAAGGCAATTTCATATTGGGTGTGTAAGTAGTGTGACTAGTTTTATGTTTGCATGAACTTTCGGCTAGGGGACCTGGGAACTCTTTTCCCTGGTACCCAGGACAAAACCTAACCAAATTCCTAATTGGATCCCATCACTACAGTGGTTGGGTGGTTGGCTAACCCATGGGACTCGATGGGGTTAGGCTGGACTGATGGATCCGTAAATCGAGACTCAATTTCTATTATTACCATATATAAAGTAAATCCCGGATAGTAATTGTTCTATGGATAGGAATCAACGGCTGTGCCTCTTGATGGGAAAAAAAGTGTTGATCCCAATGATCCAAGTGCAATCTGTCCCTTGATCTGACTTTTGAACTTACGAGTTCGGTCAGATCGGTTCAGTTAAGTAAGGCTTTTGACTACGTTAGGAAAAAGTTATCCTGGTGGAATCGCCCGTGCTTTCCGGGCAAGAGAAGTTTTTTCGAGTTCGGTTTAGAAGAATCGAGGAATTAGTCACCTATCCGGATATCCGTGGGGGTGAGGCCCCGAGTGTGGGACCCTACCCCGCGCAAGATGTGCTACTTCTACTGCTAGCACCCCGAATCCGTTGCGTGGTGGGAACAGGGATCTCACAGTTGGTATCAGAGCGAATTGGCTAATAAAGATCAACTGAGAAGCCAAATATGTCAAAATTTTAACAAGAATCACAAAAAGGTTGTAATTGTGTGATATAATTCATACAATTTGATATAAACCATTATGTCACTGATGACAACCCTCGAAATCTCTGGTTGAATCCATATTTCCAATGATTCATTCATCGGTGTACTTATGGCATTATTGGCAACCAGAACGCTCACCACCTGTTCACTCAGGGGCCTTTTCAATAGTTCCTAGCTCATAGTACCCGGCAATATTTTCACATATAAAAATCAAGATGGAATCTTTATTGAATAACAGCAAGATCAATCAACAGATCCATATAAGAGAGCCATGGACTCATCCGTTGAGGACCAGTAAGGTCAATCAACCAGATCCATGCCCGGTTTCAGAAAACAACTCTTACTCCTTGTTCCAATATCTTCCACGATGCACGTGTGGGTATCTTCGACGACCCAGAGCCCGAGCACCGTATGGTCAGCACCCTCTAGGATCCTTCGCAGGTGACCTAGCGCTTCACTCATAGGCCGCTTCCTTGGTCCCTCATCCACCATACCGGAAGCTTACCATTTAAATCGAACCGAGGCTGGTCAAGACCTTGGTCGACCTTGCTACGCGAGACGTCCTCCATTGACTCTCCGTCATCAGCAGTTGCAACTTTATCAGTTAGGTCTCCATGACCTTAATCCACAAGACGGTCAAACTGCTTCCCCAGCATTCTTGACATAAAACAGACATTTACAAACAGGTCACAAAATACAGTTTCTATATCGAACTCTCGTCTTTCCACATTATTCCTCATCAGTCCACATTACTTATTCCACATTCCATTCATATGTGTACTCATTCTCATCCATTCACTCATATCGACGACACATTATTTCACATACACATTCACATTCATTATTCTACATACACATCCATGTTTGTACATCCACATCATACATCCAATCCCATATCCGCATTCATACATACACATCCATATCCACATCCATACATCCACATCCACATCTACATTCACATCCATACATCCACATCTACATACATACATCCATTTTCACATCCTCATTCATACATCGACATCCACATACATACATCCACACCCGTATCTACATCCATACATCCACATCCACATCCACATTCACATCCATACATCTACATCTACATGCATACATTATCTTCACATCCTCATTCATACATCCACATCCACATACATACATCCACATTCGTATCTACATCCATACATCCACATCCACATTCGTATCTACATACATACATCCACATCCACATTCGTATCCACATACATACATCCACATTCGTATCTACATGCATACATCTATCTTCACATCCTCATTCATACATCCACATCCACATCCACATTCACATCCATACATCCACATCTACATGCATAAATCCATTTTCACATTCATCCACATCCACATACATACATCCACATCTGTATCTACATCTATACATCCACATCCACATCCACATTCACATCCATACGTCCACGTCTACATGCATACATCCATTTTCACATCCTCATTCATACATCCACATCCACATACATACATCCACATCCGTATCTACATCCATACATCCACATCCACATTCACATCCATACATCCACATCCGTATCTACATCCACATCCACATTCACATCCATACATCCACATCTACATGCATACATCCATTTTCACATCCTCATTCATACATCCACATCCACATACATACATCCACATTCGTATCTACATCCATACATCCACATCCACATCCACATTCACATCCATACATCCACATCTACATGCATACATCCATTTTCACATCCTCATTCATACATCCACATCCACATACATACATCCACATCCGTATCTACATCCACATCCACATCCATACATCCACATCTACATGCATACATCCATTTTCACATCCTCATTCATACATCCACATCCACATACATACATCCACATCCGTATCTACATCCACATCCACATTCACATCCATACATCCACATCTACATGCATACATCCATTTTCACATCCTCATTCATACATCCACAATATCTATTTATAGAATACAAGAGAATTCTTATATTTGATATAAGATTTCTTTACGTATCTATTTATGCATAAATTCCATTTTAAGGAGAATAACACTTTCGAAATAAAAATCAATCTTTTATGCATCTTCCTATGCATAAATTCATTTTAAATGAGAATGACACTTTTGAATTAAAAATCAATCTTTTATGCATAATTCTAATTTAGGAGAAACTACACTTTTAGAATAAAAGAATTTCTCTTATGCATAAAATTATTTATGATGAAAATCACTCTTTTGAATTAAAAATAAAATTCTTTATGCACCTTTCTATGCATAAAATAAGAATTAATAAAAATAACACTTTTTGGATTAATTTAAATTCTTTATGCATCTATCCATGCATAAATCCAATTTAGTAGGAATTACACTTTTAGAATAAAAGAATTTCTCTTATGCATCTAATTTATGCATAAAATTATTTATGATGAAAATCACTCTTTTGAATTAAAAATAAAATTCTTCATACACCTTTCTATGCATAAAATAAGAATTAATAAAAATAACACTTTTTGGATTAATTTAAATTCTTTATGCATCTATCCATGCATAAATCCAGTTTAGTAGGAATTACACTTTTAGAGTAAAAGAATTTCTCTTATGCATCTTATTTATGCATAAAATCCATTTATGATGAAAATCACACTTTTAATATAAAAATTATATCCTTTATGCATATGTTTATGCATACAATTCATTTATGATAAAAATCATTCTTTTAATATAAAAGAATTTCTTTTATGCATCTAATTTATACATAAAATCATTTATGAGATAAAAATCTCACTTTTATAATAAAGTATTTCTAGTATACATTTTTCTATGCCTAGAATGAGAATTAACCCTTTAAGAATACTCATATGATGGGGATTACTCTTTTTAACATAAAATTTAATTACTAAAAATCCTCTTTTTCTTAATTCATCAATTATGCATAACATAAAAATTAATTTCTCCATGATTACAATAAAATTCTTTCAATTAATCTAAGATGATAATTCCTAGAATATGGTAGGAAGTCCTCTTTTCATGCTTTGAATGAAATTATTTTATGTGTAATTTTTACAAAAATTTTACCATAGCTCCGCTGCTATGACTGATAAATCTCAATTATTTTAAAAGATAAAGCTTATCATTAAGGGAATGATTAGAATGATCCCTAATGGGATCATTAACCCATAATGGATTGAATCATCAATATTTATAAAATACATAAACTAAAAGCATAGCGGAAGGCCATTAATTTGGTCTCAAGCATAGATTAATCTTGGATTAAGGAAAAGCTTTATGAAAAGCTTCATTTGGATTGAGAATAGGTCATGAGTATGACCATTTCTTGAGTGAGAGAGAGAAATTATATAAAAACCATTAGAATTAAGCATAAATGGAAATTTATGTAATTCTTTACTATCATTCATCAATTAACTTCAATAGCATTCATCAATTTATGTAATTCTTTACTACCATTCATCAATTAAGTTCAATAGCATTCAAAAACCATTCCAATTAAGCTTCTCAAGCTTGAGAGGGGTTGAGAAGAGAGAAACATTCAGAAATTATAGAAAAGATCAAAATTCACCATTTACCTTACAAATTGCTTGATTCTTTGTTCACGGTAGAGGCCCCCAACCAATCAATTGGTTTAGTATGTTGATGGAGCCACCAATGGGGATTGAAGAAAGAGGGAAGCTCCAATTTCTTCAATTTGGAGAGAATTTTAGAGAATAGTAAAAATTAGTATTATTTCAGCATAATTCTAGTATAGTAAAATTCTCCTATTTTTTTCAAAGGACTCATGTTCTATTTATAGAAGAGGGAGGCTCTAACCAAGACCAACTGATTTTTAGAATTTTCTAGATTTTAGTTTGGTTGAATTTGGACTAGATTTGGACCTAGTTTGGTTCCTTTTTTATTCAGTTTTGATTCGGTTGATCCAAGAGAGAGGAGAGATAAAAATATCACATTATTTTTTAGTTTAAAAACTTATTCAAGCATGTGAAGTATGCACCTCCTTTAAGGGACTCCCCTTCCTTACATATGTGTCAAAATGGAATGATTATACCTAAAATATCTCATTTTTTTAGTAATACTCATAGTTTTTTACTAATAACCCTTGTACATAGTCAACTCTTCATCTTACGTGAGAATTTACTCATTTTTGGGTAATTTCTTTTACAAATTGGATTTATCTCCTCCCCACACATGGATTGATCTTATTGGTCCATAGGAACCTTAATTTGAAATTTCGAAAAAAATCTTCACCTCTAGGATAATACCTCTTGAACCGATTATACTTAATTTCTCATGCACCTTCTGAAAATCTTTTTGAACTTCTGTTTCAGGGAAACTTATTTTAATAATATTAAAAATTTTTCTATCTAAAAATATTCAAAATCTGAATATTCTCTCTATAAAATATTTTCTCTCTCTATGTCAAAACAGGCAGAGACTATCTTTTATATTTCTGAAGAGGGGATTGATCTACAGGGGGAAGATGCTGGACATCTTTAGAGGCTTGGGAGGAATCTTACATTCTCTCCCACTTGAAAAACGCGAGATGCTCTCATCTCGCGAATTGGGGGTAATCCCGCAAGATGCAAGAATATGAGACTAAGAGAAAATTTAATTAAGAGTAACCACCAATAAAAGTCTCAAAGAAAGCAAGACTTAAGACAAGAACAAAGATTTCAACTTTATACACTCTTGGAACGTATACAGCAAGATAGAAGAACTTTTTACAATTCAATAAGCCCGTCCATCATATGGTCACAAAAGCAGCACTCACAAGCAGCACTCACAAGCAGCACACGTATAAGGTAACTCATCTATGGGGATAATTCGGCCGGTTATTGCAGCACCTACCTCATTGGTATGAGGTGACCTAATAAAAGGACCTCTAAGAGGCAAGCCAAAAATGAAATAAAGGCATATCTTCTGGTGAGGAAAAAAGCACGCAAGTAAGAAGACCCGCTCAGAAAACCCACCATGTCTTGATCTCATCACGCAATAGTATCGGGGACCCAAACCCAAAGCTTCAATAACCATAGCCAAGCGGACATTGTTACAAAAGTGATGCTGACCCCACGGTGTTACCCTAGTTATGTCTCGATAGGTCCGCCATTTGGTCTGAGCTACAAAAGTTCCCAAGTGAGGAAAAAGTAAGCGCTCATACAGTTCTATAAAATCCTTCTTTTCACAGACTCGCTCGCGTCTTGAAGGTGAGAAATTATCATGGATAAAACCAAGTCCTACTGCCAAGCCATAAAAGAGATTAAGAAAGAAAGGAGATCGATGGAAGTAAGATTACTGCGAGCGACAAGTAAGAGTTACGACTTATATAAAAGAAGGAACTAGCGTAACCTAGAAGCCGACGGTGTATCATACCACTGAAGTTTTACCATCTTTCCATGATTTAGGCTTGGCACATATTTCTTTAGAAGGCTTACATGAAATACATTATGAACTTTGAGATGAGGAGGTAGAAGAAGCTCGTAGGCTAAGTCACTTACTTTCTTTGAAATCAGATATGGCCCACAATATCTGCGGGATAACTTCTTATACTTCCCAAGAGATAAATAACTTCTTTTGGGCCGTACTCGAATGAAGACCATATCTGTTTCTTTGAATTCTCTGACTGTCCTCTTCTTATCTGCATACTGTTTCTGTCGATCTTGGGTAGCTTTTATATCTTTGTAAATTGCCTGCATCTGCTGCTCCATCTCGTCAAGCATTTGTCTGGACATCTCGACCCTAATCAATGGGTCGGACCTAATTAATGGAGTTAAGCAATCTTGTCCATACAGAGCTTTAAAAGGGCTTGTCCCAATACTTATGTGATAAGAAGCATTGTAGGCGAACTCGACTAGGTGTAGATAGCTTAGCCACTTCTTGGGTTCCCTACCATAGCATGACCGAAGTATATCTTCGATTACTTGGTTTACCCTGATACTCTGCTGGAGTATGGATGACTGAGAATTGTTGGTTAGGCCCTTGGTTTTCAATCGTAGCATAGATCTGTCCTTTTTCCTCTTCTACTACATCTGAATTGCGACTGCTCTGGCTGCTGCAGTCTAAGGCGGAATTCTCTCTTTGGTTGCCCCAGTTCTGGAAAGGAGTTCTGAGGTTATTCTGGACAGAAGCAGATGGATGAGCTGGAGTTCTTCTGGGGTTTCCCTGGCTTGGGCGAGACAGACCCTGATTAGACTAGTATGAAGGGATTGGTCTTTGAATTTGGGGTTCTTGACTTCCCTGTGCCCTTGACATGGCAGGAGTCGGGCAGCCTTTTAACTGATGACCAAAACCTTGGCATCCAAAACACCGGTTCTCACTTTTGAACTCATCATTCTGAATCCTTAAAACAGGTGGGGCTCCTGAGAAAGTATTCTAGGAAAGGGTCTTCCTTTTTTAAACAGAATCTTTCTTTTATTTTAGAGAGGGAATAATTATAAGATCAGAAAGGGAGGTTCTTACTCCTGTATACCTCGAAGGCTGGGGGAGGAATCTTACATTCTACCCCACTTAAAAAAAATGCGAGATGTCCTCATCTCGCAAAGTAGAGGACAACTCTTTTTCTTAAGGTCCAATTTATTCTGGGGTTCCTTATATTCTGGTCAACCCATCAGAATACTGGGATAAATATCCCTTATATAGAACTCATCATTAAATAACAATTCATTCAGATCATATCATTCATATCTTTAACACGATAATGGTCCATTAGACCGAAAAATTTCTTTCTGAACATTCCTCCACGGGAATTTCAGTCAAGCAAGTTCTCAATTTGTCATCCCTTAACTTGATCTACCGTGACAAGTGTTAACAGTAGCAATTTGACAGCACAATCCACTAATCTCATAGTGATTTGCTGAAATCATTAACATCATTCTAGTTATGAATATCATCACAGGGACTCGTCCCATTCATCCTCATTGTGGTTTTGTTCAGGTTATTATATTTCAACTAAATTTCAGAAATCATCATTTTTTCAATCAGAATCCAATTCAATTCATCAGTTCTCAAACAGAATTAAAATCATATCAACTACATTCGAATTCATCAACTGGATAGCATTAATACTTATAATTTCAAGTCTTAGATTTACTCGTATGCCAGTAAAGAGCTGCAGTTATACCCTCGATATATACGGGTAGTCATGATACTTAGAACTATAAGGTAAATACCATCATGTCTAGGCCTCAAGCAAGTCAGGGTTCCATACAATTGTGGTACTTCCATCTGAAGACCCAATTGCTAATTTATGAATTTTCAGTTTGAATATCAAATTGTATGAATTATATCAGATCAAGGGACAGATTGCACTTGGATCATTGGGATCAACGCTTTTTCCCCCATCAAGAGGCACAGCCGTTGATTCCTATCCATAGAACAATTACTATCCGGGATTTATTTTATCTATCGTAATAACAAAAATTGAGTCTCGATTTACGGATCCATCAGTCCAGCCTAACCCCATCCAGTCCCATGGGTTAGCCAACCGCCCAACCACTGTAGTGATGGGATCCAATTAGGAATTTGGTTAGGTTTTGTCTCGGGTACCAGGGAAAAGAGTTCCCAGGCCCCCTAGCCAGAAGTTCATGCAAACATAAAACTAGTCACACCACTTACACACCCAATATGAAATTGCCTTTTTCTCAGCATCAACTAACTTTAAAACAATCCTTTAATGAAACCATTATGTCACTGATGACAATCCTCAAAATCTCTGGTTGAATCCATATTTCCAATCATACATTCATCGGTGCACTTATGGCATCATTGGCAACCAGAACGCTCACCACCTATTCACTTAGGGATCTTTTTAATAGTTCCTAGCTCATAGTACCCGACAATATTTTCACATATAAAAATCAAGATGGAATCCTCATTGAAGATCAGCAAGATCAATCAACAGATCCATATAAGAGAGCCATGGACTCATCCGTTGAGGACCAGCAAGGTCAATCAACCAGATCCATGCCCGGTTTCAGAAAATAACTCTTACTCCTTGTTCCAATATCTTTCACGACGCACGTGTGGGTATCTTTGGCGACCCAGAGCCCGAGCACTGTATGGTCAGCACCCTCTAGGATCCTTCGCACATGACCTAGTGCTTCACTCATAAGCCGCTTCCTTGGTCCCTCATCCACTGTACCGGAAGCTCACCATTTAAATCGAACCGAGACTGGTCAAGACCTCGATCGACCTTGGTATGTGAGACATCCTCCATTGACTCTCCGCCAGCAGTTGCAACTTTATCAGTTAGGTCTCCATGACCTTAATCCTCAAGACAGTCAAAATGCTTCCCCAGCATTCTTGACATAAAACAGTCATTTACAAACAGGTCACTAAATACAGTTTCTATATCGAACTCTCGTCTTTCCACATTATCCCTCACATCAGTCCACATTACTTATTCCACATTCCATTCATATGTGTACTCATTCTCATCCATTCACTCATATCAACGACACATTATTTCACATACACATTCACATTCATTATTCTACATACACATCCATGTTCGTACATCCACATCATACATCCAATCCCATATCCGCAATCATACATCCAATCCCATATCCGCATTCATACATACACATCCATATCCACATCCATACATCCACATCCACATCTACATTCACATCCATACATCCACATCTACATGCATACATCCATTTTCACATCCTCATTCATACATCCACATCCACATACATACATCCACATCCGTATCTACATTCATACATCCACATCCACATTCACATCCATACATCCACATCTACATGCATACATCCATTTTCACATCCTCATTCATACATCCACATCCATATACATACATCCACATCCGTATCTACATCCATACATCCACATCCACATCCACATTCACATCCATACATCCATTTTCACATCCTCATTGATACATCCACATCCACATACATACATCCACATCCGTATCTACAACCATACATCCACATCCACATCCACATTCACATCCATACATCCACATCTACATGCATACATCCATTTTCACATCTACATCCACATTCATACATCCACATTCACATCTACATCCATACATCTATATCATACATTCACATTCATATAACCACATACGCCTTCACATCTATTCTTTTACATCACATCCATTCTCGCCCTATCACAACCCATATACGTCTTATCCCATCAGATACACTTCTTACCTCATCCCATACACATCTTATCATATCCTAATTCATCTTATCACATCCTAACTCATCCCATATGTATCTTATCACATCCTATCACTTTCCATACACATCTTATCACATTCTAACTCATCCCATATGCATCTTATCACATCCTATCACTTCTCATACACATATTATCACATCCTATCACTTCCCATATACATCTTATCACATCCTAATATCTATTTATAGAATACAAGAGAATTCTTATATTTGATATAAGATTTCTTTACGCATCTATTTATGCATAAATTCTATTTTAAGGAGAATAACACTTTCGAAATAAAAATCAATCTTTTATGCATCTTCCTATGCATAAATTCATTTTAAATAAAAATCACTCTTTTGAATTAAAAATGAAATTCTTTATGCATCTTTTTATGCATAAAATAAGAATTTATAAAAATAACTTTTTTTTGGATTAATTTAAATTCTTTATGCATCTATCCATGCCTAAATCCAATTTAGTAGGAATTACACTTTTAGAATAAAAGAATTTCTCTTATGCATCTAATTTATGCATAAAATTATTTATGATGAAAATCACTCTTTTGATTAAAAATAAAATTCTTTATGCATCTTTCTATGCATAAAATAAGAATTTATAAAAATAACACTTTTTGGATTAATTTAAATTCTTTATGCATCTATCCATGCAGAAATCCAATTTAGTAGGAATTACACTTTTAGAATAAAAGAATTTCTCTTATGCATCTTATTTATGCATAAATCCATTTATGATGAAAATCACTCTTTTGAATTAAAAATAAAATTCTTTATGCATCTTTCTATGCATAAAATAAGAATGAATAAAAATAACATTTTTTGGATTAATTTAAATTCTTTATGCATCTATCCATGCATAAATCCAATTTAGTGGGAATTACACTTTTAGAATGAAAGAATTTCTCTTATGCATCTTATTTATGCATAAATCCATTTATGATGAAAATCACACTTTTAATATAAAAATTATATCCTTTATGCATAGGTTTATGCATACAATTCTTTTATGATGAAAATCATTCTTTTAATATAAAAGAATTTCTTTTATGCATCTAATTTATGCATAAAATCATTTATGAGATAAAAATCTCACTTTTATAATAAAGTATTTCTAGTATACATTTTTCTATGCCTAGAATGAAAATTAACCCTTTAAGAATACTCATACGATGGGGATTACTCTTTTTAATATAAAATTTAATTACTAGAAATCCTCTTTTTCTTAATTCATCAATTATGCATAACATAAAAATTAATTTCTCCATGATTACAATGAAATTCTTTCAATTAATCTAGGATGATAATTTCTAGAATATGGTAGGAAGTCCTCTTTTCATGCTTTGAATGAAATTATTTTATGTATAATTTTTACAAAAATTTTGCCATAGCTCTGCTGCTATGACTGATAAATCTCAATTATTTTAAAAGATAAAGCTTATCATTAAGGGAATGATTAGAATGATCCCTAATTGGATCGTTAACCCATAATGGATTAAATCATCAATATTCATGAAATACATAAACTTAAAGCATAGGGAAAAGCCATTAATTTGGTCTCAAGCATAGATTAATCTTGGATTAAGAAAAAGCTTTATGAAAAGCTTCATTTGGATTGAGAATAGGTCATGAGTATGACTATTTCTTGAGTGAGAGAGAGAAATTACATAAAAACCATTAGAATTAAGCATAAATGGAAATTTATGTAATTCTTTACTATCATTCATCAATTAACTTCAATTAACTTCAATAGCATTCATCAATTAACTTCAATAGCATTCATCAATTTATGTAATTCTTTACTATTAACTTCAATAGCATTCAAAAACCATTCCAATTACTACTATTCATCACTTCAATAGCATTTAAAAACCATTCCAATTAAGCTTCTCAAGCTTGAGAGGGGTTGAGAAGAGAGAAACATTGAGAAATTATAAAAAAGATCAAAATTCACCATTTACCTTACAAATTGCTTGATTCTTTGTTCACGGTAGAGGCACCCAACCAATCAATTAGTTTAGTATGTTGATGGAGCCACCAATGGGGATTAAAGAAAGAGAGAAGCTCCAATTTCTTCAATTTGGAGAGAATTTTAGAGAAGAGTAAAAATTAGCATTATTTCAGCATAATTCTAGTATAGTAAAATTTTCCTATTTTTTTCAAAGGACTCATGTTCTATTTATAGGAGAGGGAGGCTCTAACCAAGACTAACTGATTTCTAGAATTTTCTAGATTTCAGTTTGGTTGAATTTGGACTAGATTTGGACCTAGTTTGGTTCCTTTTTGATTCGGTTGATCCAAGAGAGAGGAGAGATAAAAATATCTCAATTTTTGAAGATTTAAAACTCAATTGCACATGTGAAGTAGGCGCCTCATTGATGACGGGGAAATCCCCATGCAGAGGTGTCAAAAATGCATCATTACTTCTAAATATCTCCCCTTTTTAACTATTAGTCATGTCCTTAGTCAACTCTTTATCTTATGTGAATATTTACTCATTTTTGGGGGATTTCTTTTACAAATTGGATTTATCTCCTCTCCCACACATGGATTGATCTTATTGGCCCATAGGAACCTTAATTTGAAATTTTGAAAAAATCTTCACCCCTAGGATAATGCTTGTTGAACCGATTATACTTAATTTCTAATGCACCTTCTGAAAATCTTTTTGAATTTCCGTTTTAGGGGAACTTATTTTAATAAGATGAGATATTTTTCTATCTAAAAATATTCAAAATCTGAATATTCTCTCTCTAGAATATTTTCTCTCTCTATGTCAAAACAGGCAGAGACAAGATCTTTTATATTTCTGAAGAGGGCATTGATTACAGGGGGAAGATGCTGGACATCTTGAGAGGCTGGGGAGGAATCTTACATTCTCTCCTACTTGAAAAACGCGAGATGATCTCATCTCACAAACTGGGGGTAATCTCGCAAGATGCCAGAATATGAGACTAAGAGAAAATTTAATAAAGAGTAACCACCAATAAAAGTCTCAAAGAAAGCAAGACTCAAGACAAGAACAAAGATTTCAACTTTATACACTCTTGGAACATATACAGCAAGATAGAAGAACTTTTTACAATTCAATAAGCCCGTCCATCATATGGTCACAAAAGCAGCACTCACAAGAAGCACATGTATAAGGTAACTCATCTATGGGAATAATTCGGCCGGTTATTGTAGCACCTATCTCATTGGTATGAGGTGACCTAATAAAAGGACCTCTAAGAGGTAAGCCAAAAATGAGATAAAGGCATATCTTCTGGTGAGGAAGAAAACACGCAAGTAAGAAGACCCGCTTAGAAAACCCACCATGCCTTGATCTCATCACGCAATAGTATCGGGGACCCAAACCCAAAGCTTCAATAACCATAGCCAAGTGGACATTGTTACGAAAGTGATGCTGACCCCACGGTGTTACCCTACTTATGTCTCGATAGGTCCGCCATTTGGTCTGAGCTACAGAAGTTCCCAAGTGAGGGAAAAGTAAGCGCTCATATAGTTCTATAAAATCCTTCTTCACAGACTCGTTTGCGTCTTGAAGGTGAGAAATCATTATGGATAAAACCAAGTCCTGTTGCCAAGCCATCAAAGAGATTAAGAAAGACAGGAGATCGATGGAAGTAAGATTACTGCGAGCGACAAGTAAGAGTTACGACTTATATAAAAGAAGGAACTAGCGTAACCTAGAAGCCGACGGTGTATTTTACCACTGAAGTTTGGCACATATTTCTTTAGAAGGCTTACATGAAATACATTATGAACTTTGAGATGAGGAGGTAGAAGAAGCTCGTAGGCTAAGTCACCTACTTTCTTTGAAATCAGATATGGCCCACAATATCTGGGGGATAACTTACTTCCCAAGAGATAAAAAACTTCTTTTGGGCCGTACTCGAATGAAGACCATATCTGCTTCCTTGAATTCTCTGACTGTCCTCTTTTTATCTGCATACTACTTCTATCGATCTTGGGCAGCTTTTATATCTTTAAGAATTGCCTGCATCTGCTGCTCCATGTCGTCAAGCATTTGTCTGGACATCTCGACCCTAATCAATGGGTTGGACCTAGTTAATGGAGTTAAGCAATCTTGTCCATACAGAGCTTTAAAAGGACTCATCCCAATACTTCTGTGATAAGAAGCATTGTCGGCGAACTCGACTAGGTGCAGATAGCTTAGCCACTTCTTGGGTTCCCTGCCACACAGTATGACCGAAGTATATCTTCAATTACTTGGTTTACCCGGATACTCTGGTGGAGTATGGATGACTGAGAATTGTCGGCTAGGCCCTTGGTTTTCAATTGTAGCATAGATCTGTCCTTTTTCCTCTTCTACTACATCTGAAATTGCGACTGCTCTGGCTGCTGTTGCAATCTGAGGCGGAATTCTTTTCTTTGGTTGCCCCAGTTCTGGAAAGGAGTTCTGAGGTTATTCTGGACAGAGGCAGATAGATGAGCTGGAGTTCTTCTGGGGTTACCCTGGCTTGGGCGAGACGGACCCTGATTAGACTGGTATGAAGGGATTGGTCTCTGAATTTGGGGTTCTTGACTTCCCTGTGCCCTTGACATGGCAGGAGTCGGGCAGTCTTTTAACTGATGACCAAAACCTTGGCATCCAAAACACCGGTTCTCACTTCTGAACTCGTCGTTCTGAATCCTTAAAACAGGTGGGGCTCCTGAGAAAGTATTCTGGGGAAAGGGTCTTCCTTTTTTAACAGAATCTTTCTTTTATTTTAGAGAGGGAATAATTATAAGATCAGAAAGGGAGGTTCTTACTCCTGTATATCTCGAAGGCTGGGGGAGGAATCTTACATTCTACCCCACTTAAAAAAATGCGAGATGTCCTCATCTCGCAAAGTAGAGGACAACTCTTTTTCTTAAGATCCAATTTATTCTGGGGTTCCTTATATTCTGGTCAACCCAACAGAATACTAGGATAAATATCCCTTATATAGAACTCATCATTAAATAACCATTCATTCAGATCATATCATTCATATCTTTAACATGATAATGGTCCATTAGACCGAAAAATTTCTTTCTGACCACAAGAATTTCAGTCAAGCAAGTTCTCAATTTGTCA
Source organism: Cibotium barometz (assembly GCF_041138505.1). Lineage (NCBI taxonomy): Eukaryota > Viridiplantae > Streptophyta > Polypodiopsida > Cyatheales > Cibotiaceae > Cibotium > Cibotium barometz. Next base: position 19,306,869 of record NC_141059.1, on the reverse strand, counting down.
TCCCTTAACTTGATCTACCGTGTCAAGTGTTAACAGTAGCAATTTGACCGCATAATCCACTAATCTCATAGTGATTTGCTGAAATAATTATCATCATTCTAGTTATGAATATCATCACAGGGACTCGTCCCATTCATCCTCATTATGGTTTCGCTTAGTTATTACATTTCAACCAATTTTCAGGGATCATCATTTTCCAATCAGAATCCAATTCAACTCATCAGTTCTCAAACATAATTAAAAATCATATCAACCACATTCGAAATCATCATCTGGATAGCATTAATGCTTATAATTTCAAGTCTTAAATTTACTCGTATATACTGCCAGTAAAGAGCTGCAGTTATACCCTCGGTATATACGGGTAGTCATGGTTCTTGGAACTATAAGGTAAATACCATCATGTCTAGCCCTCAAGCAAGTTAGGGATTCCATACAATTGCGGTACTTCCATCTGAAGATCCAATTACTAATTTACGAATTTTCAGTTTGAATATCAGGATTGTTTTAAAGTTAGTTGATGCTGAGAAAAAGGCAATTTCATATTGGGTGTGTAAGTGGTGTGACTAGTTTTATGTTTGCATGAACTTCCGGCTAGGGGACCTGGGAACTCTTTTCCCTGGTACCCGGGACAAAACCTAACCAAATTCCTAATTGGATCTGAGCACTATAGTGGTTGGGCGGTTGGCTAACCCATGGGACTGGAGGCTGGACTGATGGATCCGTAAATCGAGACTCAATTTCTGTTATTACGATGGATAAAGTAAATCCCGGATAGTAATTATTCTATGGATAGGAATCAACGGCTGTGCCTCTTGATGGGGAAAAAGCATTGATCCTAATGATTCAAGTGCAAGTTTCTTACTTGATGTGACCGAGTATCTTTATAGGTGGTCGGATCAGCTTGATCAATAATAGTCTTCACTATGTTAGAGTAAAAAGTTATCCTGGTGGAATCGCCCGTGCTTTCCGGGTAAAGGAAGTTTTTCCGTGTTCGGTTTTGGAAAAACCGATGGATAGTCTCTTGTTCGGATATCCGTGGACGAGGCCCCGAGTGTGGAACCCTGCCCCGCACAAGAAGTGCTACTTCGGCTGCTAGCACTCCGAATCCATTGTGTGGTAGGGACAGATTTCTTCAATTTGGAGAGAATTTTAGAGAATAGTAAAAATTAGCATTATTTCAGCATAATTCTAGTATAGTAAAATTCTCCTATTTTTTTTAAAGGACTCATGTTCTATTTATAGGAGAGGGAGGCTCTAACCAAGACCAACTGATTTCTAGAATTTTCTAGATTTCAGTTTGGTTGAATTTGGACTAGATTTGGACCTAGTTTGGTTCCTTTTTGATTCGGTTGATCCAAGAGAGAGGAGAGATAAAAAATATCTCAATTTTTGAAGATTTAAAACTCAATTTCACATGTGAAGTAGGCGCCTCATTCATGAGGGGGAAATCCCCATGCAGAGGTGTCAAAAATGCATCATTACTTCTAAATATCTCCCCTTTTTAACTATTAGCCATGTCCTTAGTCAACTCTTCATCTTATGTGAATATTTACTCATTTTTGGGGGATTTCTTTTACAAATTGGATTTATCTCCTCCCCACACATGGATTGATCTTATTGGCCCATAGGAACCTTAATTTGAAATTTCAAAAAAATCTTCACCCTTAGGATAATGCCTGTTGAACCGATTATACTTAATTTCTAATGCACCTTCTGAAAATCTTTTTGAATTTTTGTTTCAGGGGAACTTATTTTAATAAGATGAGATATTTTTCTATCTAAAAATATTCAAAATCTGAATATTCTCTCTCTAGAATATTTTCTCTCTCTATGTCAAAACAGGCAGAGACAAGATCTTCATTAGGGAAAATTTGGACTCAAAAGGGGCCTTGTAAGAGATCCCTTGGGATGGTGATGTGGACAAAGCAAGCCAATAAATCCACATATAATATTGGAGGGCACGTGCGTCGTTTTTGAGTTCTTTATTCCATTAACTGACATGTAGGGTGTTTTTTAATTCAAAACAATGCATCTTGAGTATAGTTTTTTATTCCCACTATGGTGCCTTATTTTATTGAAAAAAGACACCACTCTCTTTCTTCATTACACTTTTGAATGTAACGAAGCCAACTCTGCTAACCGAACTTCGTCCCTGCAACCGACTATCTTGCATTGTCTCCCTCATTGTCTTCCCGATTGCACAACCACTACCACTCCAAATCCGAGTTTTTTTGAGCGGGAGGTTTTTGATTTTCTCTTCTTCTCAAGGCGGCAAGTTTTGAAAAAGGATGGAAAAGTATTTGTTCTTCATGCGCCATACCTGCTTGTGCATGAATAACAATCCCATTTCTTACCTTTTTCAAGTGAGGGTTGTGCTTACAAGTACTCTGTACATTTTGGTTCATCCAGGATACCAACAAGTTTGTTTGATGGACAAGGAGGTATTATTTAGTGATGTTGTCTTTTGGTTTTAATGAAGCAATCTTCTTCACGGGAGATAAGTGTAATATCTTTGGTTTTTTTTGGTTAAAGTGTGAGTTCATTATGCTTTTTGGTGTTGTTAAAGCACAGAACAATGCAATGGAACCTGTGCAGCAAAAGAGGAAAAAGGTGGACATCCACTTCCAAGTAGAACCCGATTATGCTCCCTGCTGTAAGAGAAATTGGTCTAGGCCAGCATGCGAAGCCCACATTACTGAGCTTCGAAATGAAGGAAAGAAAAATATGGACCTTTGGTTGGATGGTAGTATTTACCCACCAGATCCAACCTCCTCTCAATCTCCATCATTCTTTGGGTTGACAAGTTTCTTCAAGTTTGTGTGTGAGGGTGAAAATGGATTGCTTGGGTATTGCAAAAGACTGTTTGGCCAATGTCAAAGTATCTTTGAAAGACATTTGAGTGATAGAGATGCCATGATAAAAATGCTTGAAGGTGCGAATTTTTACTTGGCATCGATCACAACAGCTTTGCAAGCTTCAAACGAGGACAAGGCAAAAGTTTGTGCTGGGTTACAAAAAGAGTTTGATCATTTGCAGCAGACTATTTGTAAGATGCAGGACACTATTAAGGAGAAGAATGAAATTTTGGCAGTTCGAGAAATCAACAATTTCACATTGGAGAGTGAGAATGCACACCTTCGAAAACAACTTGAAAAGTTCAACAGAAAATTGCAATATTTGAAAGACACGCCATTGGGTGCTCGATTACGCAAGAGAAAGATCAAACCATTGGAAGAACTCAATGTTGGAGGTGGCCAATGGAAGCGTCGTGTAAAAGCTTGCAGGTATTGGGATCTATAATTTCTTTGAGCACTCACTTTCATTTTCATCTTTAGTTCCTTTCTTGGAGATGGGGGATTGGGTGTGGGGGTGGTATAGTTAGATGAATGGTGGACTGAAATAGCTATCGTTGTTGCTTCAGGATGGTCACAGATGTTGTGGGTCCAAAAGAGCAAGGTTCTGATATATTTGGCAAAGTTCTGACAAAAGACATCGTGGAGTCAGCAATACAGCATCCTAAGTTTGCAAGACTTCGATCAGACATAGCAAAGCAATCCTTGCAGGAGGTGAGTGAAGCATTCACGCCTGCAGATGCACAAGGTATATGTGACATGGCTGGTATAAGCACAAAGTCTTACAGGATGTTGTTTAATAAAGTAAAAGAGGGTTTCAATTGCAAGCTTGGAAAAAAAACAGTAATTCCCATTCCAAAACCATTTCACGTAAACAAAGCTCGAAATATTCTCAACTTGGGAATGGTCGAACTTGTTGGAGAGCCTTGTCACGTGTCTAGCACATTGACAGTGACTAAAAAGAGCGGGGAACAGAAAATTATAGAGCTTACAGAGTTCAACAATTTCATCATGGATGTTCGGAAATTACAAATGGCTATGGTGAAATTTTATGACATCAGTGTACATGAGTGCAATGGAAGGCTGAAATTTGTTTTGAAACTTGATGAGAGTGAGGTGATCAAAGGACAGAAGCTGGAAAGGGTTAGCATTACTTTAATGAATAGAGCTTTGGATGCAAGTATCAGTAATGCTGATGAGAAGCACTTTAGTGTACAATCCGAAAATGAGATTTGGTGGCTGGCTGCATTTGAGGTGACGTGCTATCCATTTTTAAATAAAGAATATTATGTTGCTATCCTCTTGTTATGATGTTGTAGACAATCTAACAGTTGTTGTTAACAGGTTCCAACAGAGACCCATGAAATTCTGAAGTGGTACTTCAACCAGACTGAGCTTCCTTCCACTATCCACGAATGGCAAAAAGCTTTATGTAGAAGGATATGGTGAATATGAGGTTGAATGGCACCTGGCTGCAGATCTTAAAACCTTGAAATGCATGTTTGGTATTTCCCAAGGAGCAATGGCCAAGTATCCTTGCCTGTATTGTATGACCGAACGAGGTGTCTCCAAAGGAGGAAAAGAGAGAGAATGGAAATGCCTAAATGCAATCAGTAATAGGCGTGAACCCCCAAATCGTGATGCTCCAGGAGTGGATCCTACTTGGGATCCAATTCTTCCTATCCCTTTGATCAGAGTTCATATTTGTGTTTTGCATGCGCTGGTTAGAATAATTGAGAAACTAGTCTACATGTACATCGAATTTTCATGGAATATGAAACCAGCAGTAGAGAGTGAAAGAACTATTAAAAAAATAGAGCAAGTGCTTTCAGATACAGGTTTACATTGTGGTCAAGTGAAGATTGAGAAGGACTTGAGAAGATCAGGGAAGACCGGAAATGTTCCTAGCAAACCATGTTTTGGAGGTGCAAAAGCCAGAAAGTTCTTATCTAATCATACCCAGAGAGGTCATCTGGGTACAGATTTTGAGGTGTGGAGGAAGCTTCATGCAGCTGTACCTGACCGAGGCTCTTCAGGACAAGCAAGGGTGGCAAAGGCCAAAGCGTGGTTGGCACTTGATCGCCTAGCACCTTTGTTGCAAAAAGCAAGGTTTGAAGATGGGGATGTTGAGAAATTTGAGGCAGTTGTGACAGAGTTCTACACTAGCTATGAAAAGGCATGGGGTGCGACAAACTTGACACAATACATGGTTATTACTTGAAAACCTACAGCTTTGAGTATTTTTTGTTGTTCAAAAAATATTGTACGATACTAAATGTCTTGTTGTTGTTGAGCATTTGTAGCACATTTTGCATGCACATGGAACCTTTTTTGCGGAAGAGTTTGGAAGCCTTGGGATTTGGTCTACCCAAGGCATGGAAAGATCTCATTGGCAAGCACGTTGTGCCTATCAAAGGGCCACTCAACATGGAGGAGGAATAAAGAAAAGTAATCCCATGAAGCAACTATGTCAGTGGTGGTATAGGCGGATTCAAGTGAGGGCTCGTGTGAAGATCAAACATGCTGAATCAGCTGTGTCATGTGCAATAAGAAAGGTTCAGGCTGAACGGAGACGTTCAATATATGTCTCCTCACAGGGAAAGCAGAATCATGCTGAATGGCTAAGACAACGACAAAGACAGGGCAGAGTGTGGAAGAAAATTGATCATTGAAATATGTATTGTAAAACAATGATGTAACTGTGAAAGATTTTAAAAGAACAAGAGCTTTCATCTATGTCCCATATAAATGTTTCCAATATATATACATTTCATAGTTTGTAATGGTAAACAAGAAGAGTATTGAGAAATATGACGAAACTTCTTAGCAACTGGAACAATCTAAATTTGTTAATCTGGAACAGAGACTTCCCCGAGCCGAGCCTTTTTTGTTGACGTTTCTGCATCATCTTCTTCATCCTCTATCAATGGCACAACAGGGACCTTTGGCCTTGCTGTTCTAAGAAGATGCTTCTTCCCGCAATCACTCAACAGATTAGGATCTGTGATTCCACATGCCAACCCGTAAGCAGCATATGTTAAATAATATTTACATCTTAACGAATATACTCCAGGTCCCTCTCCAAAAATTCGAACAGCTGCTTGCCGCTCCAGAAGTATTGCCTTGTTTGCATTCAGCCTTACGTGATAGCCACCTAAATACCTGGATAAAGTCTTTATCGCCATTAGAGGAAAACTGGCATTGTCCTTGGAGTAGCTAGCGTGAAATATCACAATTTGAGGGAATTTTAGGCGGTGTATATATGTTCCTAGTGTCGAATCGTGGCCCAATCCCGCCATACGCTTGCCTGAAGCACGTTTGAGGAATGTGTCTTCATATATTTCCAACTGAAAAAATAAAGGAGCATTAGCCAGAAACAACATCACCAAACATTTCAGGACAAAGTTGATAAAGCCAAATCCACAACAAAAAAAAACTAACCTCTTGGTTCTCATCTGCTTCAAGCAAGGCGTCTTGCCATAAATTAGTGCTCGAACTAGGAACGGTTTCCGCTGACTTATTTGGCACATCCCTACACCCTCCCATGTTGGTGATATTCAGTCTGTCCCTTGCTTCTTGTAGCTCTTCCTCTGTGGCATCTTTTCCTTCATATCTAAGGGCATCAACATAGATCATATTTAGTGTTGCTGCAGCAGAAAGGAACTCGGTGTCTTTCACATGGCTATCCACTAGTAGGTACTTGTCTATCCCATCATCATCTACAAAATTGTCATCGACCTCCAGATTCTGGGCTATGAAAGCTATGCAATGATCCTCCCTTAAGTTAAATACACGTTGTATGTCTGTCAGCAATATATACTCTGAATCTCCTACTTGGTAGGAGCGGAGTAATGGCGTTGGAATGGGGGAGGAGTCATCTGATTCAATCACAAGCTGACCTACATCACTGTTTTGTTCTCTAACTGCCTCAATATCAACCACCGAACTGAGCTTCCTCTCTTCTTCAACATTGAACTCCTCAATGACATGAGGAGTGTCCTCCTCTTCAGCAGCATCCTCAACGGTGGGACTAGCCTGACGAGAAATCGTGTCTTCACTTTCAATTTTTGCAGGCGGCTCTGTACATTCTTCATCTGTTAATTGCACGTTCATGTGCAAGAAGCATAAGAAGGCGTAGGAGTATTCCATCAAGCGGCATTTTCTTTTGTGAAAAGGGCATAGCAAGGCTCTCTTCTTATCACATGGCACCTTGTGCCAATCCCTGTTTAACCTCTGCTTCTTCTCCGGCGACACCTTGAGATTAAAATGAATGTGACTTTTCCCATCAATCATCATTGGTTCTTCATTTGTGAGCTCGTCAAACTCTTGCTTTGCCTCTTCGAAGTATCCATGATGGCTAGACAATGTATCCTCCAGAGAAAAATCGCAATTGAACATCAACGAAATTGCAGGGTGCAAATCATGATGTCGACATTTGTAGAGGAAGTCATATAATAGAGTTGCAGGTGTTTCTTTAATCTCTTCGTCCACATCAAATTCGACTTGAACTTGTGCCATGGCTGAATTCAAGTCTGTAGAAAAGACATGGAAAATATTAGTTCAGGCAATGAATCAAGAGACAGTCGATCTTAAACAACAAATCTCTGTGTGGTGTAAATGGATTCAACATAACGCGAGAGGAGATGCCAGAGGAATCCAGGTATTCCTCCTCGCGTTGTAGTGAATCTATTTTCCCTAACGCAAATAAAATTGCAGCTAAGTCAAGGACCTCTTCTCGCGTTATGGTGAATCGATTCACCATAATGCGAGGAGGAATATTGTGCTTCCTATGGGACCTTCGCTCGCGTTATGGTGAATTGATTCACCGCAACATGACGACTTTATCATCCTTTGGCAACGCCTCTAACGTTATGGTGAATTAAAAATAAAGATAGTTCTCCAGTACCCATACTGAGAGAGGAGGTGTCAAACGAATTAAAATACTCTTCTTCGCAGTCAATTCACCATAAGGCGAGGAGTCATAGGTTTTCAATTCACCTTAACGCGATGAAAAGACAAAGCAAGAAGTTCTCCACGACTGAAACCAAAACAACGAAATAACAAAAGAAGAAAAAAGCACAAAGGAGATAAAAATACCAGGAAAACGAATTGTATACAATCGTCGCAGGAGATGGAGATGAAGGAGGTTGGAGGTTTGTCTTTGACGTTGGATACAGGAGGATGATTGATGAAGGAGGGTTGGAGGAGATAGTCAGTCGTTGATGGAGATGAAGGCCGTTGGTGGGGAGATAAATGAGAATACGAACTCCAAGAGAGGCAATAAATGAGATGAGTATCCTAGAAAATCTGTTTTTAATGCTACGCGACACGTCAGCGCCGCGTTTTCACCCGCCATTCCATGAATGCCACGTGGCATCCCGCCGTGTACCTAGCACGTGTACAAGCTATAAAGTTTAATCAAAGCCCTTTTTAATGCTATACGACACGTCAGCGCCGCCTAGTCGCCCTGGCAGCCCGCCAGCACGTGTGTTCGCTCTAAAGACTAATCAAAGCCGTTAATCACGCCACCTTTTCGTCCTCTTATCGATTTTGCCTTGTCCGTCCTCCTGCTTGCCTCCAGGTGACTTCCGACTACCGCCACAGTACTGAACCGACTTTCCAACTCCTGCACGACAGTCTCCATCCATTCACATGCAAGAAATGTAAGTTCTTGTATAATACTTGATTGTTTTGTAAGTTTCTTGTATATTGCTTGTTTGTTTTGTTTTTTCTTCGACTGTTTGCCCTGTGCCATTGTTTCTTCTTCGACTGTTTGCCTTCTGCCGTGGTGATTCGATTCACCTTAAAGCACACGACGGGCCATTAGAATCTCAATAAGCTCCATGTCTTATGGTGGATCGAATCACCATGGCAGAAGGCAAACGTAAGAGATTCGCGAAAATCGATTCACTATAACGCGAGGAGGATTGTTTTGCTTTGACTGGCCCTTAGACTCGCGTTATGGTGAATTGATTCACCATAACGCATGACCAAGGGGCAAAGGATTCACGATAATCCACCTCTTATTGGTGTCAATTAATTCACCTCCTACACGACAGTCTCCATCCATTCCCACTCATAGAATGTGATGAAAGTGTATTACTTGATTGTTTTGTGAGTTTCTTGTATAATACTTGATTGTTTTGTTTTTCCTTCGACTGTTTGCCCTCTGCCATTGTTTTCTCTTCGACTGTTTGCCCTCTGTCATGGTGATTCGATTCACCGTAAAGCAGACGACGAGTCATTAGAATCTCAATACTGCTCTATGTGTTATGGTGAATCGAATCACCAAAATGCAAGACGAAATGGTAAGAGATTCGGGAGAACCCTCCTCCCGTTGTAGTAGATCGATTCACTATAACGCGAGGAGGATTGTTTTGCTTTGACTGGCTCTTAGTCTCGCGTTATAGTGAATCAAATCACTATAACGCAAGATCAAAGCTCAAAGGATGCACGATAATCCGCCTCTTATTGGTGTCAATGAATTCACCATAATGCGAAAAGGATTATTGTGTTTCTGTGGGCCTTCATCTCGCGTTATGGTGAATGGATTCACCATAACGCGAGGAAGTGCATATTGCTTTCTTGGCCACCCTCTCTCGCTTTATGGTGAATTGTTAATCGTGTACTACTGAATAGCAAAGTTTTCTGCTTTTTCTTGCGTTTTCAGATGGCTCGTGTAAGGCATACAGCTAGACCCATTGACAATGCAGCTCCCTCATCTACTGGGAAGAAGATGGGCGTTCTGAAAGCCTCAAGATCAAGAAAATCAAGCAGTCCTTCCCGATTGTCCAAAACGCAGCCTAGACTAAGGCGTTTCGCAGAGCATTCGTCAGCTCTGCGAGAAATCAAAAAGTTTATGAAGCACCCGACAGCTGCTATTCCCAGATTGCCATTCCAGAGGCTTGCCAGGAGAATTTGTGAGCAGAATGGAATTTTGTTTAGGTGGAAGGCATCGGCCTTGTTTTGCTTGCAAGAGGCCACAGAAGATTGGATGATCGAATTTTTTTTGGATAGTTACGTTCTTGCTGCCCACGCACACAGGGTGACAGTAATGAACAAAGATTTTTACAGCCTAATAGCCCTTCGTTTCAGATACGATAAGTTACTTAGACCAGTTACGTTTACTGATGAACGAATGTTACAAATTTTGGATGTCCGGCCTGTACAAAAAGTGAGAATTGAAGAGGTGACCGAGGGAGGTCCAGATCACGAGCATCAGACTCGGGCAAATTTAATGACAAGCGCTCAAAGGGAACATCAAGCTGCAATGCTTGCATTGCAAACAAAAAGGGAAAATGTTCGCGCACTCCACGCCATGAATCGGGAGGCGCTGCAATTTTTGTTGCCGGAGTTCTATGTACCCTTTAATATTAGAGGGCATAGATGTTATTTCCCGATTCATGCTGAAGAAATCAACATTTTGTTTGATCCCAAAACTGAAGTCAACGACAAAGTGCTCAGATGTGTTTTAAGGTATACTCTTTTCTCTGTCCTCCCACAATTTTTCATTCTTGGCTCTTAAAGTTGATGCCTCACTCTTGATATGTTTCCTTGTGAAGTTTTGTTATTTCGCTATTGCCCGAGGATGTACAGCAACGAGTGTTCCAGATTGATTCACTGGTCTCAACACTGTTGCTAGTAGAGTCAGTTCCGTACCTCGATGTGCTGAACTGGTTTCGGGAGGTCCAGCTGGACGATGCTCGAGTATTTTTTTTGGCATATCATGAAAAGTGAGTTTCTCTCTCTCTCTCTCTCTCTCTCTCTCTCTCTCTCTCGCATGATGTTTATAGGAATCACCGTACACGAGTTATATAGTGCTTCCTTTGGATTGAAACTAATAGAATTCTATTGTGCAGTTCCCATTGGAGTCTTCTACTAGTCGACGTGCAAGAAAATGTCATTTACCTTGCAAATTCGACATCTGGTGTCCATGGAAATGTTTTGCTGTAAGTAAAAATCAGTAAGATACATATTATTGTTTGAGTTAGAAGTCCGGATTGATCAGGATAATGATTGGTCTCTGTTTACAGTGGAGTCAGGAAACTAATGGCAGCTTACGAGAGCCTCAGCATGGACATCGACACCCTGGATCGATCGACCATCCGAAGGGTTAGTGTCCCCAAACAAGAAGATGGCTACAGCTGTGGGTGGAGGGTTGCACTTAATGCAATGTTGCTGCTACGAAGCATTTTTCAGCTCCCTTAAGAGGATGTAAGCATTTTCAGCTCCCATACGCATTTGTGCTCTTGTTTATCTTCTTATATATTGTCATGTTGATCTTATTTATGCCTTGATGAATTGTGATGGCAGTTTCCATCAATGTCTCGCTACGTGGACCTAGACGTCCAAACGTTTAGGGAGGAAACGATTGCGAAATTGATCGAGGTCGCTGAAGTTATGCCTCCAGACGGGCCAGTGGACTTCATCCCGCCCAATCCACGAGGGGGGATAGGCCCCCCTGAGCCTCTTACATGGGCTCCATACTTGGGAGAAGAGCCCTGGCTCCATCCTGAAGCCGATACCTATGGGTTCCAGCCATAAATAGTTTTTTCCTTCTTCCAACAAATGTACGTTTGTAAATATGCAGCTATACATGTATTGGAGAGAGAACATCAAATGTAAATACACTTATCATTTGAAAATCAGAGGATCAAATTTGCTACTGTGTTCCTTCACTGCTTGCTTTCTTACTTTAAGCCTTTTTTTGTGTACATAAAAATTCAATTGGGGAATTCTTGCCTTCATTACATTGTTTTAAACAATAAAGCATTACAAAAGCAATGTTCTGAATAGATAAGTTTATTGCATATGGAAAATACATTGTCACCGTATACATGGTCACATCATATATCTTCTAGTGCCTCCAATTCATGTGGGGCTGCAACATCTTTACAAATGATCTGATGCTCTCTTCTTTTACTTAGCTTCCGACCACATCGAGCTTGAAGCAAAATTGATCTGGAGGATTCTGAATAGCTACTTCTAATTCCTTCCTAACATATTCGAGAGTCCAATTCTCTTCCACTTCCAATGTCAAAGATGGGTGACCCTGTCGAATCATAACTATATCTATCAAGCAAGAGTGGCTGCCATCTCTTGTATCTTGGTCCATGCTTTCCCAGTTGTTGTTGATCCATCGCCACCTTCTATAAGTAAATGACATGCACAGATGTTGCCTGGCAATATAGTATCTGATTCCAAAATATCATTAGGATAATTTTTCGAGTATAATCAAATAAGCGTTGTAACTGTTTCACAAAAATACATTTTAATGTTTTAACACTCACCGAAATGCAATGTCGGAGGTGTTCAATCGACATTCGATCAAATCATCTCCCTTTGATGATTTCACTCTCCAACCTTTGTCAAACAAATGATCAAGCCAGGCTTCATCTACATCTTTGCACACAAAAGTTGTTCTAGTTTTTCTCAATTGTTTACAATCAGAAAATAAATGAACAAAGCATGCAATTGGAACAAACAAACTTAAGTGCACATTTCTTGCACCAATGCTAGGCTTCATAGCACATTTAATATCATTAAACATTTTGGTCCTGTATGACTCTATCACTTCTGTGTCAAGCAATGGCCACTCCGGACTATCAAGTGCGGGCAACGGAATACGTTCCAACTTTCCATGTCGACTCGATTGAGTGGGCAAGGTATAAAATGAGTCATAGAAATATGTTCTACTTCTTGCGAGATCACTTGGTGCACGACCTTCATATTGAAGTTCCCCCACCTCACCATGTACGACATTCAAGAACCCCGTCAAGCATTGTGCAGGCTCCCACTCCTGAAGATTGGATGGGTACAAATCTGTGCAAGGCAGAAAAATGTATATCAATCACCTTATTTGCAACATTGAAATACAAAACACAAGCACTTACAATGTGGTCTGTGTCTTGGAAGTCCTTCCAATGGTCCCACGTTGATCTCTTTTTGCATGAATACATGCTGGATCAACACTTCTTTGACAGTTTTCCCTCCTGGTGCCATCTTAAAGTCAAGGATCCTTCCTTTCCAATGTTTGGCCAAGTCTTCAGATGCCTTTCCCTTCACTCGGTAGTGGCCTTGTTTTCCTGGCTGCATAGTGACCCAAGAGTACTTCCTGTATACTTGGGGAATCCATTCTTCGTTCTCGTCTTTTATGTTATACAACACAATAGATGAGATACTGCTCCTTGCTCGTTTCAGTCCACTTTCGGGTGCCATGATAGATTAACAGACGTATGAGAAAGAAGAAGTAGCAGAAAGTGGATGACTGGGCTAACCGCTTTTGTGGATCAAGGAGGGAGGATGAAATGAGGGACGGTGTGTTCTTTTGGGCGCCAAAGATGTTTCAAGATTCAAAAGTGGAACCAAGTTGAGGGAATAACCGGGAGAATGTGTATCTATCTATTCCAAGCATTCAAGCTTCATTAGTTCTAGGGGTGGTGGAAAGAATTTTTTAGTGCTCCACGTCTAACACAGGAATGTGGAAAACATTCTTTTATTGTGTTAGTTTCTGACAAAAAAACGGTTTTAAATATTTTAAGACAAGGTGATGGTTTTTTTTAATATTTCATGAAGATAAGAGTTTCTCCACGTTTTGGGTGGGTTTGTACAGAGGTCCCACCACCGGTGAATCTCGTTCGTAGATTACATGTCACTCAATCTATGTGTCTATTATTATATTATTGTTGAAACAGCCCTCTTTTGAGTCCAGAATTTTCCTAATGTTATATTTCTTAAGAGGGGATTGATTACAGGTGGAAGATGCTGGACATCTTGAGAGGCTAGGGGGAGGAATCTTACATTCTCTCCCACTTGAAAAATGCGAGATGCCCTCATCTCGCAAACTGGGGGTAATCCCGCAAGATGCCAGAATATGAGACTAAGAGAAAATTTAATTAAGAGTAACCACCAATAAAAGTCTCAAAGAAAGCAAGACTCAAGATAAGAACAAAGATTTCAACTTTATACACTCTTGGAACATATACAACAAGATAGAAAAACTTTTTACAATTCAATAAGCCCATCCATTATATGGTCACAAAAGCAGCACTCACATAGCACACGTATAAGGTAACTCGTCTATGGGAATAATTCAACCGGTTATTGCAGCACCTACCTCATTGGTATGAGGTGACCGAATAAAAGGACCTCTAAGAGGTAAGCCAAAAATGGGATAAGGGCATATCTTCTGGTGAGGAAGAAAACACGCAAGTAAGAAGACCCGCTCAGAAAACCCACCATGCCTTGATCTCATCACGCAATAGTATCGGGGATCCAAACCCAAAGCTTCAATAACCATAGCCAAGCGGACGTTGTTATGAAAGTGATGCTGATCCCACGGTGTTGCCCTAGTTATGTCTCGATAGGTCCGCCATTTGGTCTGAGCTACAGAAGTTCCCAAGTGATGGAAAAGTAAGCGCTCATACAGTTCTATAAAATCCTTCTTCACAGACTCGTTTGCGTCTTGAAGGTGAGAAATCATCATGGATAAAACCAAGTCCTATTGCCAAGCCATAAAAGAGATTAAGAAAGAAAGGAGATCGATGGAAGTAAGATTACTGCGAGCGACAAGTAAGAGTTACGACTTATATAAAAGAAGGAACTAGCGTAACCTAGAAGCCGACGGTGTATCTTACCACTAAAGTTTACCGTCTTTCCATGATTTGGGCTTGGCACATATTTCTTTAGAAGGGTTACATGAAATACATTATGAACTTTGAGATGAGGAGGTAGAAGAAGCTCGTAGGCTAAGTCACCTACTTTCTTTGAAATCAGATATGGCCCACAATATCTGGGAGATAACTTCTTATACTTCCCAAGAGATAAAGAACTTCTTTTGGGCCGTACTCGAATGAAGACCATATCTGCTTCTTTGAATTCTCTGACTGTCCTCTTCTTATCTGCATACTGCTAGCTTCTGTCGATCCTGGGCAGCTTTTATATCTTTAAGAATTGCTTGCATCTGCTGCTCCATGTCGTCAAGCATTTGTCTGGATATCTCGACCCTAATCAATGGGTTGGATCTAGTTAATGGAGTTAAGCAATCTTGTCCATACAGAGCTTTAAAAGGGCTCATCCCAATACTTTTGTGATAAGAAGCATTGTAGGCGAACTCGACTAGGTGCAGATAGCTTAGCCACTTCTTGGGTTCCCTGCCACCACAGCATGACCGAAGTATATCTTCGATTACTTGGTTTACCCTGATACTCTGCTGGAGTATGGATGACTGAGAATTGTCAGTTAGGCTCTTGGTTTTCAATTGTAGCATAGATCTGTCCTTTTTCCTCTTCTACTACATCTGAAATTGCGACTGCTCTGGCTGCTGCAGTCTGAGGCAAAATTCTTTCTCTTTGGTTGCCCCAGTTTTGGAAAGGAGTTCTGAGGTTATTCTAGACAGAGGTAGATGGATGAGCTGGAGTTCTTCTGGGGTTACCCTGGCTTGGGCGAGACAGACCCTGATTAGACTGGTATGAAGGGATTGGTCTTTGAATTTGGGGTTCTTGACTTCCCTGGGCCCTTGACATGGCAGGAGTC
The DNA here is from genome assembly GCF_041138505.1 of Cibotium barometz. Classification (NCBI taxonomy): domain Eukaryota; kingdom Viridiplantae; phylum Streptophyta; class Polypodiopsida; order Cyatheales; family Cibotiaceae; genus Cibotium; species Cibotium barometz. The sequence goes on along the minus strand of NC_141059.1, from coordinate 19,291,480 downwards.
GAGCAGTCTTTTAACTGATGACCAAAACCTTGGCATCCAAAACACCGGTTCTCACTTCTGAACTCATCGTTCTGAATCCTTAAAACAGGTGGGGCTCTTGAGAAAGTATTCTAGGGAAAGGGTCTTCCTTTTTTAACAGAATCTTTCTTTTATTTTAGAGAGGGAATAATTATAAGATAAAAAAGGGAGGTTCTTACTCCTGTATACCTCGAAGGCTGGGGGAGGAATCTTACAATACACAATGCCTTTAATTTCATGAAGAAGGTGTTTAATCGCCCTATTTTTAGCTACAACTCTAACAACAAGGAGCAGGGCCACGACCTGGATCCTCAAGGTTTACTCCTACAGGAAGCGATCAAACCATGTCAGACACCACAATGTTTCAAACATTTGGTGTCGATATAAGCCGAGTTTATCCCAAGCAGACCATGGCTGACAAGCAATTCAACAATCATAGTTACGAAAAATGGGACATGTTCGTTTGATGTACTACCAGGGACGGATGTTCCACATTATATTCGACGGTACGTGCACACAATGCAAGAAGCAGGAGCTTGTGTCGATCCTGAGCTAGGTTTATCCTAACTTCTAAGCAGACCATGACCGACCAAGCAGCTCAACAATCACAGTTATGGAAAACGTGACATGTCTCTTTTGATGTACTCGAGGGATGTTCCATAATACACCCAATAGTAAGTGCACACAGCATAAGAAGCAGGAGTCCCTCTCTCCACAAGAGCCCATTATAAAAGTGCCTTTACCCCAAAACCAAGTTCCAGTTCTTCTCCATTTACATACACAATGGGATGCATAGTATCATCACATGTTTCTTCATATCCTAGTTTTTTCATTTTTTGCATATCTCTAAACCACTCACCATCACTATTCATGTGGTTAGAGGTACTATAGTCCACATACCAAATATCTCCTAATCTTCTGGCCCAAGAAGTGGCCCACTAGAGGTTGAGGTAGAATTATTTGTCCCCCATTGCTCTGAGCCCAAAACATACTAGAGAGCCTAGAGGGTTTAGGTATTTTTGGTTCTATACATCGTAAATATTCTTCCAATTTTCTTGAGTATACTCTAGTTTGTGTCGCCACACACTGGATGAGGTACACATAAGATTCTAAGTCATGTTGCTTGTGCCAAAGGGGAAAGCATAGCAGTTTAAGTCAGATTTGGCATTTCTTTGTATGAAGGAGGAGGAGTTTCTTGATATTTTATTGTGCTATCCCCATGACATCACATTATGCACATCACACACTATGCACTTGTAGGTAATGTCTCTACTTTGCATGCCAATTCCCTATTTTCTGACACTCTTTTTTCTTTATACTACTGAGGCACGTGCATATGCATAACATCTATACCTTCGCCAGCAATAGCCGATTTTACCTTTCATATCACTACTGATAAAAGGGATTTATATGTCTATATGGGAGGAGAAACATTACTCTAATATTTCATGCTTTTCTTCACCACCCACCATGCACTATGCATTGACACTCATGCTCAATACACTCTCACGCATGCACAGTGTATGTGTGGTTGGACCTCGTGATCAGTAGCCGTCCCCTATTTTCTCCTTTTTTTTGCATAGCACAATGGCTTATTTTTGGAGGTGCATTTAGGCAGGTAGTTACTCGCATCTTTCACACACATGCATTATCCACACTTTATGCTCTTCATCCATGCACTTGCATTGAGATGACATTTGGGACTCTTCATATGCATTATCCACACTTTATGCTCTTCATCCCATGCACTTGCATTGACATGACATTTGGGACTCTTCATATGAAACCTCACCATTGATAGCATGTTTTACTACCAACACTCATCTTATCATATTAATGCATCTTGTAACATGCCCCCACCATATTGCTATGCTAGGGCCGAGGATGGACCTGTTTACCTCTTCCTCATCATTGATATACACTACACGACCTGTTGACTCCCCCTGCCTCTGAATTGACCTCTTCCACCTGCGTGTTGTTGTTGTGGTTGTGAATTTTGGGACTGTTGTTGTTGCTGCTATGCTGGCCATAATTTTGGGACTGTTGTTGTTATTGCTGCCTGGCCATAATTCTGATTACTTGTTCGGCCACCTCCTTGACCGCGTCCACGGCCTCCTCTACCTCGTCCTCTTCCTGAACTTGTGTAGAAGGCCTGTTGCTCTAAACTGTTTTTGTTTTGTGAAGATTATTGGTCTTCACCCAAGCTCTTCTCTTCTATAATCAACATAGACACCAAATATGTGAAATTGGGAATGTTTTCCCTAGTCTGAATAGATGTCTTGAACGCCTTGTATTGTGGCACGAGACCACGTAGACACACTTCCACCTTATCATCATCATCTACTGAAACGCCAATAGATGCAAGGGATTCCACAATACCCTTGATCTTCAATGCATAGTCATTCACAGACATACTCTTTTTATCCATAGTATGAAGTTCATTTGTATCTTTCGTGCCTTGGTATTTGTTTTATAGAGTTTTACCAAGGTGTCCCACTCCTCCTTGGGAGACTTAGCATCCTGTATGTGCCCAATCATGGTGTCCTGTATACTCATAGAGAGCCAATACATAACTTTTTTGGCTCCTTGGTTCCAATCCTTGAACTCTTTCACATCTACAGCAGTCAGATTGATCTCCGGTATCTCCGGTGCCTCTTCATGCTCACCTTCTATATAGTCCCAATAACCCTTTCCCATCAAAAAATTTGTCAGCTTGAACCTCCAAGCATGGAAGTTGTTCTTATCAAGCTTCTCAGCAACAATCTGGTTTATGCCATCATTTGACATCTTGCTAGACACACAAATTTACCAGAAACAGCACTCTGGTTTGTGCTGCACAAACTGCTGTATTTTCTGCAGCGGTACTGTAGTACACTCAAATGTCACAACCAGTGACCTCAATGTGCATACATACACCCAATGGCAAGTATTGACCTCCTTGCAGCACAAACAATGTCTGCACAACCAATCTGTCTTCCTGCAATTCTTAAAACAAAGTTCTGCAGAGAATTGATGACTTACCCGGCTGCAGTGCTCGAAATTGCTTGCTTTTTGAAAAACGAAGGTCCTGACACGCCCAAAACGCATTTTCGACCCAAAAAATGTTGTTTGATAGGACTGTATAGTTGCCCTATAGCTTTATTGCCGCGAAGAAATCTCCTCAAAATCAGAGATCGTTTGCCGGTGCCTCCCATAGAGCTCCCGACACAAGGGTGTAGTCGCCAACACAAGTAGGAAATAGTAGTTGAAGCTCTTACCCTCGTACCACTTCTTGTGCTTCTTGCTTGCAGCTCAGCTCCTCTTAGCATGAACCAGGCTCTCATACCATGAAAAGATGCAGGGGAGAAAAGAGATTGAGCTCTTGCAAGCACACACACACTCACAAAATCCTAATAGAGAACACACATGGTGAGAGGCTGAAAATCTTCTTCTTCAACACTCGACACACCATATACAAAGATAAGAGTACAAACATATGAAAAGGTACTCAACCAAATACATACTAGGGTTCTCTATAGTGTGAACCCAACTAAATGAGTTGGCGCTATAACTATGCCAGTCTCTAGAATGGCTATCACACAGCCTGTCATCCCACTGGCCGCATATCACCCATGATCTCACCAACCTTGCCAGTGGTGTAAGTATGGGGCCTATCCCCCTCATTAGTGTCCACTGCCTCACTAGATGAGCTCGATATCTCAACACTCCATTCTCTTGCTCTCTCTCTCTCTTTAGTGGTTTAGTGTGTGTGCGTTTACTAGCCTCTCATAGTAGTGAGGAGTCATTGTGAGAGATCCCATGTGCAGTGTTGTTGTCTTGGAGCTTCCTTGGACTGGAGTAGAGTAAAGAGGACCAGCTCTTCTTTGGGTGCTCCATGGTGAATGTGGAGTGAAGGTTTTCATCAACTACAAGTTGCCCACAAGGATGTTGCTACATGGTTGGTGAGAGGTTGAACCCCACGACAAAAGAGAGGTAAGATTTATGTTTCTATGCATTGCTAGTGTGCTTGGGAGTGTCAATCTTAGCTTTTTAGGGTGGCGGATTAGATAGTTAGCAATTGATTTCCTTAGGGGAAATAATGTACTAGTAGTTTTGGAATGTGTGGTTAAGCTTATAGAGCCCTTCCTAAGAATAATTTAGAATGTGTGGTTAAGGTTATAGAGAATAGATATCCCTTCATGAGATCAGGTGTCGATTGATAAAAAATACAAGGGATGGTGTATCTTATGTAGTTAGTTTACATATGGGATTTACACCACAACTACATAGCTAAGGAAGATGTATTAATAGTAATATTGAGTGCATAGATAGGCCATTGATTTCAATGACATACCTTTGGTGGCATGCAATGCTAAGGTCTATCAAATCTAGAGTTTCTTTATGTATATAAACTTTTATCATGGGATACCCTATTCCATGGTGGGATAGTTAACCAAACGTGAGAGAACTTGATTTTGGGAAATCAAATACAAGAAAGAGACTTATGATTTTGAATTACTCGTGATGTATCTAAACTTTTATCATGGGATATCCTATTCCATGGTGGGATAGTTAACCTAACATGAGTAAACTTGATTTTGGGAAATCAAATACACGAAAGGGACTTATGATTTTGAATTACTCGTGATGTATCTAAACTTTTATCATGGGATATCCTATTCCATGGTGGGATAGTTAACCTAACATGAGTAACCTAGATTTTGGGAAATAAAATGCAAGAAACAGACTTATGATTTTGGATTACTCATGGTGTTGATTGGTGGTGGTCAAGCATTTATGTTTTTACCAAATTTGAATAGACCATTCTTTGACTAATTTTATAAAATTGTTAGGCACATTGGTTAGTTTTGGGATAAGGGCTTGATGCATACACATGTATCTGACATATATTCAGAGTAACACACTCATATTGAGATAAATTGTTTGATCGAATAGATCTTATCTTTAGAGCTGTCTCTATGTTAGATCCCTCTCTACAAGAGCTTGGTGCATGAGTTTGGTTTCCCCCCCTTCTATCCTTGTCCATTTAAGTATATAGAACTTTGCATCTTTGTTCGTCTTTAGTTCTATGCATGACACTAGATTTGTCCTTGAGTGGAGACTGGATGTGACTGTATTTTGCCTGCCTATCACATTGGGCACAGTAGTGATAGTCGTCGCTCTTCGGAGCTTATTAGGTGGTTCTGAACCACTGAAGTAGATGGTGACAACAATAAAGCATAGACTTCTAGGGTGGTACTAGGTACTGAGGCTATCACCTGGATCTTTTTAGCTTCTGTTGATTGTATAGACGGTGAGATTTATGGGACCTAGACAAATGGTATCTTTGCTCTAGTTGGGCTTTATGGCTGCTACCAAGTCCTTGTTTCATGGGTAGCGTACTTTTCTTGGCTTCTTGGATACCCATTCTGTCTTGGTGACCTCCCTAAAGGGTTGTTGAGATTGAGGTTTAGGAGAGGTTTTGGATCTCCATAATGATTTGAGGGGGTGGTCAAAATGGTAAGGCAAAGGGTTGTTTAATGTTAGAAATTACTTGGGCCGGTAGTTTTATAAGTGGAGGCGACGAGGCTTCGGATGTTGATTAGTTCAAAGTGCCCTCAACATGAAAATTCAAATATGATAAAAGTAACACTTTTATAATAAAAAAAAATCTTTTAAGCATACTTTTATGCATGAAAATCAATTATGATAGAAGTAATACTTGTAAAAAAAATCTTTTATGCATACTTTTATGCATAAAAATCAAATATGATAAAAGTAACACTTTTATAATAAAAAAATAATCTTTTATGCATACTTCTATGCATGAGAAACCACAAAGATTGACAAAGGTGAGATCCGAGTAGTTATCAATCAAAAAAGTGGTTCAGAAGATAGCACGACAACTCATACATCAACTTCTTCATCAAAAGAGGAAGATTTACTATGCTCTACCACCCGAGCCAAACAACCTATCAACACACGCCAACTCCCAAAAAAAATCTTGTTGAATATCCTAACCCCATAGAGGAAAAGGAGAGACTCTTGGGATTGCCAAGCGCAAATGGAAGATGAGCCTCCTACTACTTTGAGCCATGCCTATCAGTCTCAAACTTGAGACCTATTGAAGAAGCTCAAGTATATCCTGGAAAGCTCCCACAACCACCCCCACAAAGGTTAACAGAAGCAAAAACTTCCACTGCTACAGCTACTCCCTAACAGGGAAACAGGGTGGCCGAATATCTTGGAAATCTGGGTATACCTGTGGGGTCACATAAAACTTAAATGATGCAAGTTTAGATACAATTACAAACTCCGCTTTAAAACAACCGATGGTCATATATTAGAAATTATTTACTCTAGTAATGGTGCTATGAATGGCACGAGAAGTGGGTGGCCTAATGAGGTCCATGTATTACAAGATAAAACTTGTCCAAGGCTAACCACGTAGCTAGGTGGTGTTTTTGGGGGTTCGAATCCGCACTTATAACATGTGTCTTTGTATGGAATGACACTGGGGTTTGTCATTGTTCGAATCCACACTTGTAACATGTGCCTTTATATGGAATGACATTTGGGTTTAGGGTAACTGTCTTTATGTGGGGATAATCCTTGAAGGCATGTTAGAATTCACACTTGTAACATGTGCCTCCATGTGGAATGACATTGTGGTTTTACACAAGGATGGAGTTGTGGCACTAGGTGCGATGATTCTATGAGGATAATCAACAACACAGTGCAAGCCCTTGCAGTGGAATCATTGAAGAGGTGGCATGTGTGCCATATTGTCAAGGTCCCTTGCTCTTTCTTACACCTGGATTTGAACAAAGAGGTATAGGCAATGGTTGGGGGTTGCTCTAGATATCCATATGAATCATATTGCTCATATGACTCATACCTCTCTTGTTCTAGACTCTTGGAGACTCTTGGAGTTCACTAACAAAGCCACATAGTACAACTGTACTAGTGCGATTCTAAGAGGAACCAGTTGGGGTGGTAATATCGGAGGTGGGTATGGCATTAGTAGTAGTCTCTAAATACCTCATGATACAAGATTCTCTGTGATGAATGGGTTCTAAATTATACATTGGTTGAGAAGTTATTAGTATGGGCAATAAGCTAGTGGTTTCTTTGGCATCGGAAGCATAGGTTGTGGTGTCGGGTTTCCATCGTTAAAATAATAAGCTATGTCATGGTTCTCATGGCCCATAGCAATGAGCACAAAATTGTTGATGTATAAGCCTACAATAAATTGTGCATCAAAACCATATCTCTTTGTGAGAATAGGTGTGGGTGTTTTGCTTAAGGTGCTGGATGGGGCTAGCCTCCTTGAGATTGCCTTTTGAGGCTGGCCTTGCCACTACTAGCCTAAACGGTTGAGCAGATTATCTGCCAACTTGTCCATTCTTATGTCCTTAACTAGGACTCTAGCTAGTGCTGGCTAGGCACCCTTAGTCAATGATGAGGCTTTAGATGATGCATCCCCTATCTAGACTTAGTTTGGGTGGACGACTTCTACATCTTTGTCTTGGAGATTGTCTACTAGGTCTATTGTCTCAGGGGGTGGTAGCACTCATCAAAGATTAGTGCCTAAATTTATAGAGATGGTCATGAAGCCTCTTGCTCTTAAGATCAATCATAAATTGATTAATCAGCGATAAGTCATCTAGTCTTTCACACGAGCAACTCATCTCAAAGATACTTGGTTCGACCAATATAATCCCACATCATTTCTCCCTCTTCTTCCTGCTTGAGATTATAAATCTATATAATGGGGCTCCATTTTCCTCCACTAGGTGAGAATCCCACAATGAATATGTATCCTAAGACCTTATAGCTAGCCTTTTCAAGCGGGTTTAGTGACCTAAACCACCGGCTTGCTTTGCCTTCAAAGCATAATCCAAATGAACGAATCTTGGTGGAATCATCAATATGTCCCATGGCCTCAGGAATTTGATCAAATGTTTCTAGGTACTAGATGGGATGTCTAATTCCATTGTCATCCTTAAGATGTGTATTGGCTTAGTTTTGCCCAACTAGGTGCTATGTTAGGCGCACAAAGCCCCTTCCCATTTCAAATGTTATCCTTAGCATGTCTTATGCGTATTCACGTGCAGTTAAGGAGGTAGTTGCATGAAACCCTATGCGTCACGGTATGGGTCTCTTGCCATATTGGGTTGTGCAATTTCCAATGGCACTTATCCTCTGCCATCTTGGCCTTAAAGCTATAGGCTCACTACATGAGTGAGGACATGTACTATGTCCTTTGTGAAGAGATAGTCTCTAACATTGTCTCTGTAAAGTGCCATTATCTATGTAGGATGGCAAAATAAAGTAATTGTAGATGTACTTCATGTTCTAAATATTACAAAGAATCTAGTTTCTCTTTGACAAATGGTTGAGCAATGTCTGCAAGTGAGGTTTAATCCTTAAGGATATTTTATGCAAGACTTTAAAAATTAGTGCTTCTTGGTTACAAAATATAATAAAAATTATAGGATGTTTACTTTGGTGGATGTGAGCATACATGAGAGAGATGAAGGCAACCACATTTGTGTATTGTTATAGGTTTGTTAAAGTTTAAGATTGATGGTATGTATAAAGTATGTGAAGCATGCCAGCTTGGTAAGTAGGCCAACCATGCTTTCCCACATAAAAAGCACTTTAGTGCAAGTCTATTGGATGTTTTACATTTGGATATATGGGGACCAATCAAGATTGAAATAATTGTAGGTTGTAGGTATTATGTTACATTCATTGATGACCACATTAGAACGTGGGGGTTTATCCCATGACAGAGAAAAGTGAGGTGTTTTCTCACTTTCAGATATTTAAACGCTTAGTCGAGAAAGAAAAATGCATGCTAATAAAATTCCTATGGGAGAGTATTTTTCTAATAAGTTTAGTGATTTCTTAAGAAATCAAAAAATTAAGAGACAATTCACATATACAAGTACACTTTATTAATAGAATGGTGTTGTAGAAAGGAAAAATAGGCATATTGCACAAAGTGGCATGTGCCTTGATGTGTGAAAAGAATATGGAATATTATTTTTGGACAAAAGTAGCAGTAGTAGCTATTGTTTACATTATGAACAGGACTCCCACTATAGCTATTCATGGTATGATGCCTAAATAGAAGTTTGCAAGTATATACCCCACATTTAAAGAAGTAATCATAGGTGTTTGGTGGACCTGGAGAGTCCTTTAGTAGTGGATCCAATGTTAGTCCATGGTCAAGCAAGTTGAGGATAGATGTAGGTACACATGTATCATGTAAAGGGAAGGAAAAGGTAGATCAATCTTTTGTGCCGGATCTGTCATAGCCAGATCTGTCAGGAGGTTACTCATATGTGGATGGTGGCTGTAGCAGTTCTGAGTAGACTCTTGATGAGAAGCTTGAAATTTTATCAGTGGGTTACTCCTAGTGTAAGGAGAACCAAGACTGTTTTGAGGAAACTTGATAGTAATCCAAGTGTACGTAGGTTTACGAGGGTTGGGTATCCTATTGACAAGTTGAGATATGATAGATATATAACCCATCATTATGCTTACATGGTTAAAGAAATACAAGAGTTGGAGGAGTCCACTTGTTTTAAATAGGCACTTGGAAATAAAAAATGTAAAGATGTATTGGATGAGGAGATGGTAACATTGGATGCAAATGCAACATTGGAGTTAGTGCCTTTGCCTATGAAAAACAAGGCAATTGGATACAAGTGTGGGTGTATAAAGTCAAGCATAACTTAAATGGATTCATGAGCAAGTACAAGACAAGATTGGTTTGCCAAGGGTCATGCATAAACCTATGGCATTAGTATGAGGAGACATTCAACTTGGTTGCAAGAATGAAAAATGTGAGAGCTATCACTGTTACAGCACAATGAAGGGTTAGTCTTTACATTAGATGAATATAAAGAATGCTTTCTTGCATGGTAATTTGCAAGAAGAAGTATACAAGATACAACCATCGCGCTTGGGATATGATAGTGGTGCATACTAAGATTTTATGTGTGTGTTATGCAAAATCCTTGTAGTATAGCTTGAAGAGCAGGCACCCAGATCATGGTCAAACAAGATTAGGTAGTAGTATCTCATTACAATTGGATTTTATCCAATGTAGATTTTTCACTTTATGTGAAAAAGATAGATAGAGGGATCATGCTATTAGTCATTTATATGGATGACTTGATTATCACCAGTGATAGTGATGCTAACATACATGATGTCAAGATACTTTTGAAGCAGAAGTGTAAGATGAAAGATTTAGGTGAGCTATGATATTTCTTAGGTATAGAGATGGTGAGATCACCTTATGGCATTTTGTTATTATACAAAGGTAGTATGGCTTAGATATGTTGTCCAAGCATGGTATGACAACCTATTTTAGTGCCATTAGAGTAGAACACAAAGCTTTCTACAGATACAGGTGAGCTTTTGGGGAGGACCCAACTATGTATAGGTGCATATAGTAGGTAGCTTGATCTACATGACCACTACTTATACAAGCCTCAATGTAATATCCCTCTATAACTAATGCAATGCTAATCTTAATGCAACAAAATAAGCCTCCATGGAATCCTAAATCCCTACAACTAATGCAATGCTAATCTTAGTGTAACAAAACAAGTCATGTAGATACTCATCAAATGCAATCAAATCAACAAGAATACACTTCTTTTTCAACCATTAATCAACAAAACAAATGCTCTTAGTCATCAAGAAACCTATCTATGGATTTGTCACCATAGGGCATGCTAACCTATGGCGAACATTGAGACATATTACTTTTTACGCTATATAATTATTTTATGTATTATGAGTCATGGGCCAGGATTGTCGGCACCACATGTAAAGGGTAAGGGGATTGGGTGATCGCCGATGAGAGGCGCACCTCGAATTTCATCAGGATAAGGGTTAGGATCGGCCGGCCATGTGTGAACGACCAGGTCACATATAAAAGTCAAATGTAACCTAAAATTTCATTCTCTGAGTGTTGAATACAAGGAGTGCTCTTGCTTCATCTTCTCCATCTCCTTCTCCAGCGTGTGTGTGTGTGAGAGAGAGAGAGAGTGTTTGGGACATCATAGCATAGCGGAGGCTACACTCCAACCCACACACTTTGTCAATCCGTGAATGCAACCCGGTTAGCGCATAGAGGCTATCCCGAATGGGAGAAGATGAGTTAACCACACGCTAATGACTTCTAGTCCTACTCAATCCTTCTTCAACACTCAAGCAATCAATCTTACATAATCAAAGCATCAAGATTAGGCTACACTTAAGCGTAAAAATGCAACTTATGCAAAGAATCTAACATGCAAAGAGCTATCACACAAGCCTCAACTACACATCATTTCATGCACAAGCTTCATCACATGCACTCTACAACTCACAAATCAAAACATCATTAAGAAATCTAGATTAGCAAGTGTGTAGACCAAAACCTCATATCATTGAAAATGTAGAGAATAGAGAGTACAAGATTGAAGCAAGAATGGAGATGGAGAGCCTTGGGAGAGCACATGAGAAGGAGCTATGGAGCAAGCTCTCTCTATGAGCCTCTCAACCAAATGACCAAAAAGTCCTCTCTAGCTCTCAAATGGGCCACCTTTTATACAAAAATTCTAGAACTCCCAAAAGTTCCCATGTGGGATTATTGTCAAGCCCTCTCCCACATTCATCTACAACTTGGAACTCTTTTCAAGAGCCCTAAGTGTCTTTTTTGTTGCATCCTTGTATTGATCTTCATGCAACACTCCCCCCTTCCTATTTTGCGCACGTCCTCGAGCGCGGTAGTAGCAAGAGCTGCAACAAAAAAACAATGGATACAAGTAAAGTCTTTTATTGAAAAAAAGAAAAGAAAAGAAAAGAAAAACCAGCAATGATAATTTCACACGTGAGCATACAAGTGCAAGGCTGATTAAAGTTTTAATGAGTACTAAAATAGGTGAGTAAAGACTAGTCAAAGTGAGACTTAAGTGGTAGATAGTGCTATGCAAAGGCAAGTGTGCTTTGTACACTGCCGGTTATGACCGCAGTCTCAATGTCCTACAAGTATGTAAGTTATTCCTAAGTGGCAAACCTACTCCTAAATATGAGCAAAGGTGATTGGAACTCTTTTTTTTTTTTGATGTGTGTGTAGAAGGTGATAAAGATTAAGGTTCCATCCCAAAGAGACCCAAGCAATGGCCAAGAGACCTCCGCCAAGAGAATCTAAAGACCGCTAAGTATCTCAAGAGCGACAGACCCTTTTTCTTTCTTTTATGACATAAGGAGTACCCCTTGAAGATGAGGGCATCGGTCTCGAGGGCCCATAGTGTACCCCAGAGTCCTACCAACATCCATCAAGGCGATAGATTCCTCAAAGGTCTTTTTCTCAGGCTTTTAGACATCAGTGTTCACCCCATAGAAACCAAGGCATCGGCCCCAAGGTGCTAAGACAACCCCAGGTCCTACCAAGCATTCCTCATGGCTGTAGACACGTCATGTCTCAATTCACTTTGTATATATATATATTTTTAGGGTATATTTTCGTAAATTTTTATTACTCCTAGCACCTAGCTCATATCTAAGAGGTAGCTACCACTAGGGATAACTAATATACCTTGAAAGCATAAGAACTTGGCATATTCCATTGGTATATATCCTACACTGTCTTTAGATAGAAATATCTTTTACTAAGTCTTCTAAGAGTCTAGAATTCACTCACCATATTTTAACAACTAATCAAAAACTTAAACCAGCCAACATTGTGTGAACATGCAAACCATATATTCGAAAGATAAGAGCACATAAAGAAATAAAGATTAAGATTTGAATACACCTGTTGTAGTGCCCTGTTGATGTTGTTCGTTTGCATTGATGAATTGCTGATTTTGTGCAGATTGCTCCTCCTTGATCTTTGTAGACGTAGCATGTCTCCCCCCTTCCTAATTTGTGTGCACGATAGGTGGACTATTGGGGCGTGTTTGATGCTCTTGTTTTAGCGAAGATCTCTGCAAAATTTTTATTAACAAACAAGAAAAGAATAAAATTTACCATTGGTGCCAAACACCGAATATAGCCGAGGAAAAAAACCCACCAGTGGGATAAAAGTGCCCTGGCTTGTCGATCTTATTGTGGAGTCGTTGAACTTACCCTTACGCTGGTGGTGGATCCGTGTCCTCGTCTGCTGGAAAGATGGTATCAATTTCCTCAGGATGCAGAGACAACCCCTCACAAAAACCGGCCTCTGGAGAAGGTGGTAGAGGAAGGAGTGCTTCCTCACTAAAATATGGCATTGGTTCTATGGGAAGGTTAATCAGACAGTTTCGATTTTGGAACTGCGCAATATAGGTACTCATATTGATCCAATATTGACATGTTGAGGCTTGGGGAAGGAGGGCTTGCAAGATCGGTGGTTGCAAGTCATTTAAGCTTGTATCCCTCCATTGTTGTGCTTGAACCTCCTCAGGTAATCTACGTTGATTTGGTCCTCTCTCTGGTATTCTCACATTAAGAAGATTATGGCGTTGGGGTGTAATTCCCACAATTTGCTTCATTAAGCCCGTGCCATATCGTCTAAAGTAAGAGCAACATATCCAATAAATATGTGAAGCTTCTTCTAATACGAGCCGTGCACACTCTTGACAATGTGGAAATGGGTGATGCTGTTGATAGAATAACGTGACAAAGTGATGCCCATAGCAATTTTCACCTAAGGGAGCATAGAAGTACCTAGAATGTGTTTGAAACGGAGGAGCACTATAACCCTCGCGATGATCAGGTCGAGTACTATCGGGGTCAATGCATGGTGGACATGTATCTCGCCAAATATCCATCAGGAGTTATCTGGACGTAGAACAATGAAATTTAGAACACTCATATCCATCATGACAATTCCAATCAAAAACAAGATTATCTCAAAAAAGAACACATCTTCTAAAGGCATAAGGAACTACATTATTCAAACATTGATTTACCAAAGAGCTTTAATTGTAGTGTTAATGCCTTATCTTTAGTTTTTGGTATATCCTTTTTAAGAGGTGGAAACTTTAGCAATTGTCTTAGAATTTGAGCAAGATAAGAGGATTTAGGCATTGAAATGCTAGAATCTATGCTCAAATGAGACTCATTTGGACTTGTCGTAGGTACACAAGTTGATGGTTGAATTGTGTAACAAGGAGAAATCGGGACAACCGGTGTTTCAATACATGTTTTAGGAAGATCAACACAAGTAGTTTTGTAGGTGCTATCACAGCCACCTTTCCTTTCTTGAAGAGTTTGTGTTGATTTCTTTTGCACCCACTGATATGGAAAATCAAGGATGGCATTTGGAATCTTTTTGAAACACTCTGTTACCCCTAGCAAAGCATGGCATTTTGGAAGCCAAATTGCTGTTGCACCCTCATAATAGCCTTGTGCTTTAAGAACATGTTTTGGGACCCATCGAGTAACAATCCGAGGTTTAGGCTTGGAAATGATGTGCTTCTTAAGAGGCTTAGCAACTGGACTAGATGGTACAAGTTTGTACGCATCTTTGGGTAGCCAAATTGATAGTTCCTTCTTACCTGGCCTTCTTTGAGCAGCAACTAGAGTAGTTGGAACATGCCAGCCATGGCCCTCACTTGAGTACTCATCAATTATCCACATCATTTGTTTTGGAGCTTCAAGAGCAGATTTTGATTGTGGGTTGGGTAAGGTAGAAACATTACCCTTTTGACACGATAAAGCTCATGGAGTAGCAGATCCCAAGATGCAATCAGAATCAATTTGCAACTTATATTGTCTATTTTTCCAATCTAATGAGCAATTGGTAGCACTTAACCACGATCTACCGAGAACAACCTCTACTACTGTCTTGGACTTACGTGCCACATAAAAGGGCACTGATATCTGGTGATCCTGAATGGTCATCATAATGACACATTTTCCCTCTATAGGGTTATCTTCTCCAGAGAAGCTTCGTAGGTCCACAGGAATTTGCACAAGTGTTGGTTGACCCAAGGCTATCCAGGTGTCAAACGAGAGAACATTATAATCTGCACCAGAGTCAATTAAGGCAGAGACAAAGTAGGTAGTCTCATGAAGATGGAGGCACACTTGAATATTGAATGGATCGACATATGGTTCATCAGTAGTAGCCAACTGTATGGCCAACATAGAAGCTTTGCGACGCTCCTTGGCTTTTGCAACTCTAGCTTTAGCCTCCTCTTGAGCCTGACGTTTAAGTAGGTCAAGTGCTTCTTTCCGTGTTTGTGCAGCATGCATCTGTTGAAGCATGGCTTCAGTTAATGGTTCATTGTATTTCTTGAGACGACTTCCATTAATGAAGTTAGGCATTTGCTCACCTTCTAGTGTCTCTAAACGCACTGCACCACTTGGAGTAAGCTCATTAATCACAAACGGTCCTAGGCCACGTTTCTTGAGCTTTCTCTTATGCTTCTTAAGTGTGTACAAGAGCACCAGGTCTCCTTTTTTGAATCGGCCAGTTGTTACATTTCTATCATACCATTGCTTCTGTCTCCTCTTCTCGGCATACATCCCCATTACCGCCAATAAGCGGGTCTCATCAAGCTTTTCCAATTCGTCAACGCGTTGTGAAAGCTCATGACCAGTCCAATCCAATTGTTTAGCTACTCGTAGAGTAGGTACAAGAAATTCAATGGGAAGAATTGCGTCTAGCCCAAAAGCAAGCTCAAATGGGGTTGTGCCCATAGATGTTTTATAGGCTGTCCTATATGCCCAGAGAACTGAGTGCAACTTTTGCTCCCAATCAGTCCTATGTCCCTCAACAATCTTTGTGAGTGCTGTGCAGAGAATCTTGTTAGTACTCTCGGCTTGTCCATTGGTCTGGGGATGATAGGGTGCAGAACGCTTGTGAATTACCATAAATTCTTGAAGCAAAAATTCTATGACTTCATTTACAAAGTGTACACCTTGATCACTAACGATCTCAATAGGTAAGCCATAGCGTGTAAACACGTACTCATACAAGAATTTGGCTGTGGTTCTGGCATCATTTTTGACTGTTGCCTTTGCCTCTACCCATTTGGTCAAATAGTCGGTTGCAACTATAATATATTCAGCATGTGTGTGACGAGCTGGAGGTTTAATAGGACCGACAAAATCAATACCCCATTTTGCAAAAGCACGTGTGCTTAACATAGGCCGCAATGGCATATTGTCCTTTATGATGGGAGGTTTGGTCCTTTGACAATCATCACAACGTTTCACGTATTCTTTGGCATCCATTTGTAAGGTTGGCCACCAAAGCCCAGACCACCTAATCAACTTAGCTGTGGTATTGCCCGAAAAGTGTCCACCCCCAACACCTGCATGTGCCTGAGTTAAGATTTTCAGATAGTCAGCTTCACATACACACATGCGTAAGTTGCCATCCTTGCCCCTCTTGTAGAGTTAGCCCTCTATCAGCATATAGTTTGCCGCTTCAATTTTAATAGCACGCTTTCGATGTTTAGGAATTTTTTGATCCATATGACCATGCTGAAGATAGTCCACAATATACTTACTCCAACTTGGTGTAGTTGAAATTTGGAATAATGTGACATTATGAATTGGCTTCTGAATTTTACATGAAGCACAGTTACGAACAAATGTTTTAGCATCTGCATGCATGGTAGGCCACCATTGCCCATCCTGAGAGATACGTCGCACACAAGTAGTAGCTGATGCATGGATTCCATCGATACCCGCATGTGCCCATTCCAAGATCTCCTCATATTGGTCGGGGTTAGGTATAAGCCTCAACACTCCATCATTACCCTGACGATATAATCTCCCTGAGATTAAACTGAATGGTCGCCATAGGTCCACATTAGGACCCGCTAGTTGTATCTGCCCACTTGTCAAAATTTCTAAAATGGATTCAGACCATCTAGGAGCTGTCTCTACAAGGAAAAGTGTCAAATCTAACATATCATCATCCACACCCACAGGAGCTTCGCCAGAGGTGATTCGAGACAAATGATCTGCCCTTAGATGAGTTGTTCCTTTTCGAACTGCAACTTCAAAATCAAACTCAAGAAGGATAATAAACCACCTTACTATCCTTCCAGTTGCACAAGGTTTATTTACCAAATATAGCAATGCTTGATGGTCCACAAAAAATATGAATTTGTTTGCCAAATGGTAATGACGAAACTTTTTCACTACATATATCATGGACAATCCTTCTCTTTCTATTGTGGTGTAATTCTTCTCAGCATTGTTCAACTGTCGACTAGCATATGAGATTGGGAAATCCTTATTATGTTCACCCGATTGAGCCAAAATACATCCAATTGCAAAGTTTGAAGCATCAATATGGACATGAAAGATTTGGTTCCAATCTGGTGCCCGTAAGATGGGTGCAGTCACTAATGCTTGCTTCAACTTTTCAAAGGATTCCTCACACTCATCAGTCCAATTAAACTTTACAAGAAGAGCATATAATGGTCTGGCTAGGATAGCATACATGTAGATGAATCTACGGTAATAGCCACAATGTCCCATGAATGTTTGTACCCCTTTAGGGTTGATAGGCCGAGGTAATGAGACAATGACATCAATTTTATCCATATCTGTTGAAATCCCATTGCGAGAAACAATATGGCCCAAAATTTTTCCTTGTCTTACCATGAATTTGCACTTGTCAGGATTCAAGCATATACGATAAAGTTGACACTTTTGAAACACAAGTCTGAGGTGTTCTATATGATCATCACGCTCTTGTGAGTGAACACATAAATCATCCATGAAAATCTCAAGAAATTGCCTAAGGTACTCCTTGAATACATGACTCATTAACCGCTGAAAGGTTGCTGGTGCATTTGTTAGACCAAATGGCATAACACGATAGGCAAAGATGCCATCTTCAGTAGCAAAGGCTGTCTTGTGCTGATCCTTTGGATCAATTGACACTTGATTGTACCCAGAGAATCCATCCAAGAAACTATATGCCTTTTTCCATGCAACTCGTTCCAGAACATGATCCGTGATTGGAAGTGGGTAATGATCACGCACAGTAGCTGCATTTACCTTCTTGAGGTTTACACATACTCGAAGTTTTCCATTTTTCTTGGGCACCACTACAATAGGGGAGACCCATTCAATGTGTTCAATCTCATAGATAAATTCTGCCTCTAAGAGCTTGTCTATTTCTTCCTTTATCTTCCGTGCGAAGTTTTCATTGTAAGTATAAGGACGTTGCTTGGAGGGTTTTGCATCCTCTCGCAATGGAATTGTATGCTGACATATGCTTGGATCAACTCCTTTGAGGTCTTTATAACTCCAAGCAAAAACATCGCGATACTCCTTTATTGTTTGTATTAATAACTTCTCCTCATCTAAGGACAAGTCTGTGGCAATCCACACATAGCGAGGCTCTTCTCCTGGCTTAGCAATATCAATCTTTTTTGCATCTTCTGGACCATCGTATGAAATCCCTGGCATGCTCGGTTTTTGTCGCATGGACTGTTGAAGAACAATCTTCCAATCTTGAAGAGTGTACTGTGTGAAATTGGGAGGAACATTTAGACCTTGTTCATGTCCACTTGAGTCTTCACTCATTGAAGACCATGCGGTTTTGAGCTCTCCTTTGCTATCTTGCATCGGATTTTTTTGTTCAACCGTTGTCTTTGCACTTCCCACACTCTTTTTTGAATCGGTTTTAGACTTGAGTTTTGGTTTTTGTTTCTTCGTTTTTTTACGATTTTTACTAACAGTTGTTAGCTTTTCCCCTGCTTGGAATCCATCTGATCGTTTTACTTGGTCTGTGATACTATCTTGTGCTTGGACATAGTATAGATATCCGTTCTTTCCTGAGAAGTGAGGTGGTGGTCGAGAGTTTTCACTCTTAGACTCCTCCTTTTCTTTTTGTAGTCTCTCACGTTGTTCCCGCTCATCTTGTCTACTGATTCTCTTATGGCTCTTACAACATTTACGTTTAGGTCGGCTTCGAGGGATCTCTACCTGAACCTCCCTTCCTCTCAAGAGTAGGCGTGCCTTTCCTAACTCTTCCTCAGGGATTGTCACATCTTTATTAAAATCAGAGTCCCATCCATCTTCCTTATCAGCATCATTAGCAGATTCGAGTGTCAAATCCTCCACTGAGACTTCCTCGACATGCATAGCTGTTGTGGATGTATCTCTATAGTACAAATCATCTAGAAGGGCACGTGGTTGTACCATTCGTATAGGAATAATATCATATCCATCTGAGTCACAAAATTGAATTGGCTTCGGTAAAGCACATGTCGATAATGTTGCAAGGACATGACTCCATTCTAATGGATCAATTAAATGCTCAGGGAAGGGTTGTGGAATGTATGCCTCGTCTGATACACTTCGATTACCTTTAAGTCTCTTAGTGTTGAAATCCCTACATGAGGCTCCACACATCCCACAGATCTTCTCGCCCATCGGACAATGTAACTCTTGAGCCCTCAGATGAAGCAGAATCAAACTCATCTATTGGAGACCTTGTTACATCACGATATGAGTGATTCCTTAGATTGACCCTTGTGATGACAGAATCATGTCGGAGGTACAAATAATTGTATCCCCAATCTTGAATCATTTGAAATTGTCACATGAATGGTCTACCCAATATCACTTCATAGTTTGGATATTTTCCAAAATCCACTACTGCAAAGGTGTGCTCATATTCAATCCCACATGTGGTGACCAATATGTTCTCAAGCAGCCCAAGGGGATGTTCTAAGCTTCCATCTGCTAGCTGCAAGCGCATCCTGGTACTCCTAATAGCTGGTTTGCCCCACTTTTCCCAAATGGACCTTGTCACAATGCCCACTCCTGCGCCACTATCAAGTATTGCAGTTGAAGATACTTTTCGCACTTCTAATGGGAGGGTAGCATTTCCCTGATCGTCCTCACAAAATTTTCCTACTTTGTTGATAGGAACTGGCATTACATGCTTTGTCTCAGGGTGTATAGTACACTCATGGTGACTCTTTTGTAGCAATACCTGCTCTGACAAACATGTGGCAATATCATTCCACAACTCAGGTCAAATTTTTATCAAATCAAGCAATGGTAAGGTACAAGCCACTGGTGCTGACAAAATAGCTTGCACCATACTCATATCCTTCTCCTTTGTCAACCTTTTATGCATGGAGGGTATCCTCAAGGTTTGAGAACAGTTCTCATATTCTCCCAGATATGATGGTAAGGTTTTCATTGTATGCTTACTTCTAGGAGAAACAATTGTTTGAACTTCCTCCTGGATGCTTGGGCGTCTAAAGTTGTTTTCCGTGCCCCTGGTAAAATCCACCTCAGAGAATGGAGGCGAACTAATAGAAGACATGTTCTCATTAACTTTCTCATGAACTGCGGCCCACATCTCATTTGCCATGTCCTCATTAGCATCAATAACTTCATCATTGCATGGGAAGACAAGGCTAGGTGGTGGCAGATTACCTCCTTTCAATTGGGTGTCAATTGGTGCAGACCTTTCGCTATGAGCTTGTGAAATGAGCTCACTTTTCATTTCCCGACTTGATGACACTTCTGGTATGGTTTCTAATGTTGGCTTAAGAGAGGTCGGGCCCCGAGGAATAGGTGGTGGTGGTCCCTCAAGTATTGACTGAGCTTCCCTAATGAGTTGCTAATGTACAGCTAGATTGATCTTCTCCTCACGAGGGTTTGGGTATTCTTGAAGTTTTTTGGGTAGCTCAGATAAAGCTGCAACGCGACTTCTATGAGCATCAATGATGGCCTCTAGAGTCTCATTCACTTTATCCACAAAAACAGAACCCCCAGAACTATCCTCAGTCGTGCTAGCCTCGTCTTGTTTAGCACTAGGCTCAAGTTGAGGTTGATGTTCCTCATGCACTTCTTGGGATGTAAAAGTTTTATCCCTCATGTTTTGTTTAGAGGCTTCTTGAGAACTAGTGGATGCACTTTTAGTTTGCTTGTTTCGGTTCTTCTTCCTCCTAGTGGTCTTTTTTCTATTGGACTGTAGGGTCTTGTCCACTAGATTTGTCTTTGCATCCCTAGTTCGAGGTGTCTCATCAGTTTGTATTTCGGCATTTCGTGTCTGTGATCTAGTCATGACTCTAAGTGGCACGACATCCTCATTCTCAGACGAAGGTGGTGATGGAACTGTGCCTACAAGGTTGAGTGAGACCTTTGGTTGAGAGGTGCCCTCCTCATGTGGTTTTAGCAGACAATCTTTTGGGAAGTGTTCTACACAACACCCTAGACAATATCTTTCAATTGGTGGAAACTGTTGTACTGTTGTATTGGATCGAGATGCTTGCCTTGAGCGATGTGGACAATCACGAGCCCAATGGGGTTCTCCGCACTCATAACAGGGGCCCATTGGTTTGGCCTCTACTTTCCTTGGCTGCCATTGACCTGAGGGGCCTGGAGTCCTAGGTTGGTAGCCGCCTAGCAACATTAAAGAGTTTTGTTCCCCTGGTTGAGTGTCCAGTGCTGGGCTTGGGTATGCGGGACTTTCAAAGAGATTTTCTTTGGATGAATATGATGCGTATTCTTCTTCCACATAGCCTGGGTTTACCAAGTCTCTACATATATTTGAATTGTCGTAGTCAACAACCCTCACAGGAGCAGTCCCTGGAGCAGGAGGTTGAGCACCAAGAACAGGTCGTGCTTGCTCTTGTGCCATAGGTGGCTTACGTTCAAAATTAGTATACTGTTGATACATTTGTGGAGCTACTCCACCCCTTGGCAGCTCACGTTCCTGTCTCATTCTCGCAATGCAAGTACATTCCTGTGTGGTATGGGTAAAGTTCCAAGCACAGGCTTGGCACCACTTTTTTGTGGGTTGGTTTGTGACTAGAGGAGAAAAGGTGTTACAATCCTCTGTTTTATGGTTACCGCCACATGCTCCACAAAGATGAGGACCTGTAGGAAGTACACTCCTCATTCTCTGCTGCTGTTGTTATGGCTGCATGGGTGGACGATAGGTCTGTCCCAATCTCCGTAGTACTAGGTTAGCTATCTGGTCTGGATTTACTAGCGCGCTAGACCCTGAACTTTGGTCATCTCCCCACTGATCTCTAGGTTTCACCTCTGGGCCAGAACCATCTTGGAATTTGAAGTTATTGGTGAAATCCATAGCATCATGGCAACACTCATTGAAATTTGTATGCTTCTTCGCATAGAGATGTGTATGCAGTGTCGAATTTTTGAGTCCTTTTAAGAAGAGAGAAATTAATCGACTTTGGGCGGGCTTCTCATCCTCTGGGCAACGATTAATGTACTGCTTCATTCTATTTACACAGTCTCTAACACTCTCATTCTCGCCTTGCTTGAAAGAGTAGATGTGTGCTACCATGTCATGTTGAATTCCCATCAAGGAAAAAGCAGCAATGAATCTCTCTTCCAAAACTCATAAAGAAGATTTGTCTGAAGCCTCTAATGCCTGAAACCAAGCCAGGGCTTTTCCCTCAAGAGTGAGTCCAAATCCTTCAATTTGAGTATGCTTATCAGCCACTTGCTCAGCTCGAACTGCTTGCCTAAATGCTGCTACATGGTCGTATGGATCTCCCAACCCTTCATACTTCTTTACCAGTTTCTGAAGAGTTGATGGCCTTACTTGTCTTGAATACTCATCATAGGGCCTACGACCTCTCACTCTCAGTGGGAATTGTTCCTCTCTTTGGAAAGATGGTCCACATGCATCCAAACTTGGTGTGGGTCCCCTATTACCAGCCTCACCAAACCCCTCCAAAGATCTTGTCACCCGCATTTCAGGAGGTGCATTAATGGGAGGACGAGTTGGCTCCCCTATCCTCCGATTGTTATAATGAGAAAGATGTTGTTGTGTGACCTGTGGTCACACATTTGGTGTAGGACGATATCTTGGTGCTAGAGTTGGGCTACTAGCAGTGGTCCACTTAGATGTTGAAGGTCCCTCTCTAGTGAACTCTCGTAGGGGAGGAGCAACAGTTTCTCCAAGAAAGGCTGTCTCTCCTGGTTTGGCTGTATTTGTTGAGAACACTTCCATGAATAATGGTTGTCCTTTCCACGTGAGTTCCCGAATCTCTTTCCAATCTAAGGTTTGGTATTCATTGGCCCATTTACCAATTATTTTGTTCATGTGTCCTGCAAGCTTCTCAACTACCACCACATGAGCTAGTGGAAGATCTAGCTGTGGCAATCTAGTTGTGGCATAATATCCCTCTAACGAGTCCTTATAGACCTGTTGAAGTGGATCATCCTGTAAGACCTTTGTCACTGGAATTTGTCGTACAAACTCCCATTGGTTCTCAGCCCCCTGATCCATTTTACTCTTGCCTTTCCTATCCCTTTCCAAATTTAGATCTACAAGAAGTAAATCATCTATGGATGGCTTTGAGGACTGGGCATTGGAGGGTCCAGGCATGTCCGGCTCAATGAGCCAGTCATCTCTAGACTCCCTTGCTCTGGAAAGTTCTGATAAGTCTAAGAACTCGGTTTTAGAGAGCTCCCCTAGTTTGTCTACCTTTTCTGGATGGTAGGTGACTTCGTAGCGAACACCATCTCCACCCATGTACATGTTACCCTGGTCATTAACTAGTGGTGCTCTATCAAGTTCTGAGAAAATGTCTGCGATCTTAACAAGATACCGTTGTTGTGGATCCCTAAAGATCTCAGCTCCTTGAGCATTCGTGTAGACATATTGGAGTCTCACATTAAGTGTTAACCCCATGGTGTCGGCTTCAAATGGATTAAAAGATCTTGCGGGTGTCCTATTTAGGGCTACGGACTGACTATTTGACGGCCCTAGATTGTCCATGGACAATGAACTAGTTGTTCTAGAGGAAAGGGTATCGGATTGGGATTCAGAAAGGGTTTCAGCAATATCTGCCAAATTGCCTACCGATTGGGTCCCACTTTCCTACGTAGGTACTCTAGAAGGTGCCCTAGGCCCTATGGCAGAATCTATAAGACGTCCCGACCGCAAGCGCATAAAGTCAAATTTTTTTGATTTTTTATGTGTTTTTGTTTTGTTTTGTTTTGGTTTTTTTTATTTTTTTATTTTTTTAATTTATATATATATATATATATGTATATATATATATATATATATATATATTTTAACCTACCTAATCACTAAATGCAACTAAAAGGAGTATGTGTGGCGTAACTATCTATCCTATTTTTTTATTTTTATTTTTTTTAAATGATTTTTTTAATGATTTTATGATTTTTACTTTTTTTAAAAAAAATTTAATTACAAAAATTATGAATCACACTAAAAAAGATACTAATTATGCACAAAGTTACAAAAACTAAAAAAAATGCAAGTTACACTAATTATGCAAAAAATTAAAAAAATAAAAAATTACAAATTATGCAAAAAAGTAGACTCCTAAAAAACACTTAATTTATCAATTTTTTTTAAATTTTCTTTTGTTTTCTTCTCCTTTTGTTGTTTTTTTTTGTTTGTTTGTTTGTTTGTTTTTTTTTAAAACTAATAAATTTCGTGCCAAATATAAAAAATATGAATTTACTAATTATGCATCAATTACAAAAATTCTAAAAAAATAAAAAATAAAAAAAATACAAGCTACTTTAATTATGTAAAAATTTAAATAATGAACAATGAAAAAAAATATAAATTATTTTTTTCTTTTTAAAAAAAAAATAAATTTATTATTTTATGGATTTTTTTCTTTCTTTTTTCTTTCTTTTTCTTTTTTCTTCTTTTTTTTCTTTTTTTAAAAAAATCTCTTTTACTCTTTTTTTTAAAAAAAATATTATTATTTTTTTGTTTTTTTATATTTATTATTATTATTTTTTATTTAAAAATACAAAAAAAATACATGAAAGATTAATAAAAATTGAAAAAAATAAAAAAAAAATAAAAATTGCACCTACCTGATCCTCCACGCTCCATCGCTCGCCGCTCGCCGGATTTGTCGCTGCATCCACGTGGGTCGCCTTCAACGCCTGCACGACTGCCTCGCCTTCAACGCCTCCTTCACGCGCTTCTTCACAGCCAGGCACCTTCTCCTCCTTTGCTTGCTGCAGCTCCTTGCGCTCCTCCCGGCTTCTCTTCCTTCGCCTGCTGTTAGCTGCAGGTGTGACGATGCCGCCTTCGCTTCCGCAGCGGCCACCTCTTCACTCACAACTGCAATCGGCCACTGCTTCCTTCGCAACCCACTTCCAGCCGCCTACTTCCACGTTAATATATATATATATATCTATATATATATATATATATATATATATATATATATATATATATAATAGCCGCCTTCGCCTGCGCTCTTGCCGACAACCAGGGTTGCTACCCGGCTTCTCTTCCTTCGCCTGCTCTGCAGGCGACGCTTGCTGCGCTTCAATTGCAGACGTTCGCTTCAGTAGACGTTCGCTTCAGTTGTTGCAGACATTCGCTTCAGTTGCAGCAGCCGGTCTTTTTTTTAATTATTATTATTTTAACGTTTTTTTTCCCTCGCCTTCGTCCGCTTCACGGCCCTTCAACGAATCTGCCGCCTTTGGTTGCGCTTCCACTGGCCGCCTTACAGATGCATGAATAGATATATATATATATATATAGATATATATATATCTATTTTTCTTTGCTGCAGACGCCTCCCCACCAAACAACAAAACCACAAAACAATAAAAGAAAGAAGGCCGCTTCCACTACTTCCTACCTATCTCTCGCCAACCCCGTCAAAGATGCAAAAACAGAAAGTGCATAAATCTGATTAATGGCGGGATTTCTCTACCGCAATGAGGTTTTAATTAATTTTATTTTTTTTGCTTCTAATCAAAAAACCGAAAACACACAAGGCGCCCTTGAGATCACACACTCAATGTCCTTGCAAACTCTACTCTAATCTACCCTAATCCACGATTTTGCAATCAATGGAGCACTTAGTAAGAAGTAATAGTTAACACCCTTCACTAACTTAGGTGTGCGTTCCCCGACAGCGGCGCCATTGTTTGGGACATCATAGCATAGCGGAGACTACACTCCAACCCACACACTTTGTCAATCCGTGAATGCAACCCGGTTAGCGCATAGAGGCTATCCCGAATGGGAGAAGATGAGTTAACCACACGCTAATGACTTCTAGTCCTACTCAATCCTTCTTCAACACTCAAGCAATCAATCTTACATAATCAAAGCATCAAGATTAGGCTACACTTAAGCGTAAAAATGCAACTTATGCAAAGAATCTAACATGCAAAGAGCTATCACACAAACCTCAACTACACATCATTTCATGCACAAGCTTCATCACATGCACTCTACAACTCACAAATCAAAACATCATTAAGAAATCTAGATTAGCAAGTGTGTAGACCAAAACCTCATATCATTGAAAATGTAGAGAATAGAGAGTACAAGATTGAAGCAAGAATGGAGATGGAGAGCCTTGGGAGAGCACATGAGAAGGAGCTATGGAGCAAGCTCTCTCTATGAGCCTCTCAACCAAATGACCAAAAAGTCCTCTCTAGCTCTCAAATGGACCACCTTTTATACAAAAATTCTAGAACTCCCAAAAGTTCCCATGTGGGATTATTGTCAAGTCCTCTCCCACATTCATCTACAACTTGGAACTCTTTTCAAGAGCCCTAAGTGTCTTTTTTGTTGCATCCTTGTATTGATCTTCATTCATCATGCAACAGAGAGAGAGAGAGACAGAGAGAGAGAGAGAGAGTAGCGATCGAGCATTACGTGACGGCACGACGGCGGCAAGGCGGTAGAGCAGCGAGGGTGGCTCCTTCCTCATCGTGGCATGAGAATCCTTCACGATGGCAGTTTGAGCGGTGAGTGACACACCATTGCTCTCTGTTTTGAGCTTGGTTGTTTATTGGTTGTGCGCTTGCAGCCATTCTTGGCTCGCACACGGTGCTTGGCAAGTCTGTAGCTCTGACACGTGCGGCAAGAGCGCACATTTTTGGCGCCGCTGCCAAGGAATTGCCCTGCACCAAGCTCCAGTGTAGCCCGGACTATTGTTTGAAGTCTATTTTATCCTGCAGGAAAGGCAAAGAGAGGCGTGTTTGTGTGTTTGCTGTGCTGTTCTTCAGTCATTCTTCAGTTCTGTTTTCTTCATTTTCTGCAGTTCTGTGTCAGTAACTGATAGAGCAGTAATGTGTAAGCAGAGGATAGAAGAGCTGCTACGCGCTGTGCTCTTGTGCTGGCACCGTAGAGGACACCGTGAACGGCAAGCAGCCAATCCTAGGTGCACATGAGCTAAAACATTATCCTTAAGATTTTTTTTTTCTAAAAATATTTTTTTAAAAATAAATAAATAATAAATAAATAAAATAAATCAACCCAACCCGTGTGGAAAGAAATTTTTTATTTTAAAAAAAATAAAAAAGAAAAAATCCCCAATTGACCCCCTGACCCCGGCCTCGGTCTTTTGATATATATATATATATATATATATATATATATATATATATAGGAGAGTGAGCCTCCATAGCTTTCTCTCAAGTGAAAGCTTAAGGGGAGTGAAGCTCTATATATAGTCTACCCCCCCCAAGGAGTGGAGTAGGCATGTGGGACAAAGCCTTCACCTTTCCCCCCACAGGCACCCTTGGACTTTCTAATTTAAGCCTCACACACCTAGACATAAAATAGAGTGTTCTGAGGGCCACGGGAGCTCTAGATAGACGAACACTGTGCTGTAAAGCATGCTAGGACCCCTTGAACGATACACTCATCTTAAGCTATCACACGCCTTAGTCCAATTTCGACCATAAGTAAGGGGGTAAAAACGAGTTGAAAACAAGATAAAAACAAGTAAAAACGGGGTGCGAAACACCTGAGAAACCACTTGTGTGGGCTTCAAGGGTAGTTACCAATGCCTGTAGGATACCCACGTCACATGCATCTACGCTTTGGTCAACAAGTGCTAGAGTCTGAGCAACTAGAAAGCGTTTTAGTTTACGTAGGCTCACACCATCCCTCCATGTTAGCATCTTGGCCTTCAGTTGGAACCCAAGGAAGTGTAACCCAAGATCCACGAATAGCGACTAGTGACTCGTCCTCTGACTCTGAAGTCATGGAAGGGCATCCTACCTAGAACTCTGAGGAAGCAAGCCAAAATGTGCCAGTTTGGGCCCCATAACCCGGATCTAGCATGTTTAGTCGTCTAATATATACTTTTAGTAGAGCTATGCGCTCTGAACCTACGACAAGTGAAGTAAACAAAGGAGGTGGGGAAGTAGATTTGCCATTCACATCTCATGTAGACCCTACCCTCCCAAAGAGTGTCCATGTGGGTATTCTACCCATTTCATGTAATGAAGGCCCTATTGAGCTACCACCTTCTAATGCTTTTCCTAAAGTAGAGGTCCCTAGAAGTCAAACCACAAGAAGTGACATTGCGTCCACTTCGAGAGAACCTTTTGGCACACCAAGTTTAGATGGGATATTTCTCAATGAAAATTGGGAATATGATCTACACACGAAGACTCTGACTGATCTATACACGGGTTACACATACCATGTAGGTTGGTTAGAAGTCACACGATCTACATCTAGTGCCACCAATCTAGATGAACAACAACAAATGATATGTGAAGTTATCCATAGAATTATCCAATTCGAGAGGCAGAATAAGGGAGTGAACCTAGTTTCAACAACTCGCCCTATGAGATTTTTGGATACGGGCAAGGCTAAACAACCAACCCTGTCGTAATTGGAGACTCCCTCGGTGAGTCCCGTAGATCCTTCGTATGTTGTTTCGCCTGGAGTCTCAATGCAGGTTGAGTCCATGAGCAGTAACTTTAGCTTTCCAACTTTCCATTAGGGAATCCACAATGCCTACCCCGATGATGAGCATGACAGAAAGTGCACCCGTTATACCACTGTAGTTAGTACAACTAGTGGTACAGTACCTACAACAGTGCATACCAGTGCATATCGACCATATGTACCTATCGCTGCTCATGCTCATGTAGCTCCTACGCCTCCTGTTATGCCAATGGCGTATGCTCCACGAATGCCTTATCAGAACCCTTATCCAAGAGGAGCTATGCCTAGTCACATATCATATCCTGCGTCAGCTGCATACATACCAAGACCAATGCCAACTCCTGTTAACCAGGCCATCCCAGAAGAGCCTCCACCAGCTATGCCTGCTCACTTAGGTGATCTAGCAGCGTTTGCTCAAACGATCG
Organism: Cibotium barometz; assembly: GCF_041138505.1. Lineage (NCBI taxonomy): Eukaryota > Viridiplantae > Streptophyta > Polypodiopsida > Cyatheales > Cibotiaceae > Cibotium > Cibotium barometz. The sequence goes on along the minus strand of NC_141059.1, from coordinate 19,262,383 downwards.
GATGATCTAAACTAGTGGATTTCATGTCCTCTAAAATCAGAACCACAATCATATCCAAGTTATACGGAGATTCTGAGCTATTCTTAGCTCTTCGGGCATTTCTCAATGGAGAACTGAAGGTGGGGTTACCACAATTTGTAAATATGGATAGACCCGACACGCTTCAAGATGTGGAGGAACATTTGGATCTACAACCCAACCTAGATGAAGACTCGGTCGTTGAAATACCTGTTAACAAGTTGGGATAGTACTTTGAAGGTGACGAATCTAATGCAACCCTCCCCATTACTACCAAGGGATTAACTCTAAAGGGAATCCTTGATGGTGGTGCTGGAGTGAGCATTGTGACTAAAAACTACTGGGAATCTATGGGAAGACCTCACCCAGAAGTCATAAACATAGTGGTTAAGATGGCAAATGGAACTATAGCTAAACCTATTGGAATGCTAAGGGACCTTAAGATCAAGGTTCTGGGATACAAGGTAAGGCATACCTTCATTGTAATGGATTTCTCTAAGCACCCTATGTCATATCAAACGATCTTAGGACATCCTTTCATGAGGGAAGCACAAATGGTGCATGACTGGTCGAAAAACCATGTCTACTTACAATTCCAGGACTCTGTCATTTGAGTTGATCTTGAGAATGGTCGCGCGCATCCTTTAGGAAACAAGGTTATCATTGATAATCGATCGGATACCACTATTCACTCAGCCCCATTAAAGTATTGCTATACCTACAAAAAAGAGACGGATGATGGGGAAGATTCTCCTTATATGGATGTCTTACCGGGCTTGACTGAGTCAGATAACATAGATTGGGTACACCTAGTAGCAACCATAGACACATGGACAAATAGAGGCACAAGTTGGGTGAGGAGCAAGATATGCCACCATTAGTGCCAGTAAATATAATAGGTGTTATGCACTTGACTTCTGATGGCAAGAAAGTGGCAAACTCCCTTGACACTGAAAGTAGCGAAGACTCTGACCAATGCGACTCCGAGTCTGAATCTCAAGAAGAAACTGACTCTGAGCTTGATAGGGGGTATAAATTGAATATTCACCCAAGTGTGGAAGCCACGTGCTCAAGGCCTAGGACAGTAACCTCTTGCAGTTCATCTGAGAGTGAGAAGGACACAAGTGAAGATCGATCAAGTGAGTCTGAATCTGATATAAACAAAAATTGAAAACTAGGTAAGAAGAAGACAACGCTATCGAGCTAATGTACGAGCTAGAATAAACAAAGAGAGATCCACTACAGAATGGCTTAGTTATGTAGGAGCATATGACGCTCATTGGAAGTTAGTGGATAATTGGGGAGAATACCTCCAAAGTATCATGTGGTATAGTCCGCAACCTCATGACACCGCCCAATTAGAAATCGAAGAGAAGCCGAAACTAAGTTGTACTGCGAGAACGCGTCAAAACCAAGAGTTAGCTCAGCAACAAAAGGAAGCGGAATTTAAAGAAAAAAGCATGGCACAACAAGAACCGGTAGACTTACACCCCACACCCGAGCATTTCAAATCTTTTACCACCACGAAGGAACGTAAAGTCATCTACACAAAAGCCCAACGAACGCCTACCAATGGGAGTAGCGGTGTCTACGATGGCCCAGCGGTAGTTAAGGAGATAGAACTAGCGGATCCAGGTAAGCAGTCTAAACCAGTTTTTATTGCTCAAGACCTGACCAAGAGAGAAGAAGCTACACTTAAGATGCTTCTTAAAGAATTCAAGGACATATTTGCTTGGACATACCATGATATGAAGGGTGTTCCACCCTCTGTGGTGCAACACACAATTCCAATGATTAGCACTGCTAAACCAAGTCCAGCAACGTCCCTACCCAATGAATCCCAAGTATGCAAAGATTGCACAAGAGGAAATTGAAAAGCTTATAAAATGTGGATTCATATACCCTATTGAGCACTCAGAATGGGTTTCTCCGATAGTCATTGTACCAAAGAAGAATGGGAAACTCAGAGTGTGCGTTGATCTCAAAAAGGTTAATGCAGCCATCACAAGAGATCATTACTCCTTGCCGTATTCAGAACATGTGCTTGAAAGAGTTGCAAGCAAGGAGGCTTATAGCTTTTTAGACGGGTACTCTGGTTATAATCAGATCACAATTGCAATAGAGGACCAAGCTAAAACAGCTTTTATAACAGAGTTTGAAGTGTTTGCCTTTCACGTCATGGCCTTTGGCTTAACCAATGCACCTGCAACCAAGAACAAGTAGAAAAATAGATTTGGATTTCTTACAAGCCCTCTAGGTTAAAATGTGCAATTCTAATCCTTGGATCCCCCTACTAGAGCTCTAATCTTGCCCTTATGGCTTAGTCATGTGATGTACTCCAAGCTAGAGTGTGTGCTGTGGCTTTTGTGTCACTATTTATAGTAGCTATAACCAAAGCACATCTCGTTACTACAAAAGAAAAATAAAGCCGAGATCCTAAGCATAAGTATTTCCTTGTTTTCATTTATTGTGATCCCCTTCATTACACATAAGGATTTACTCAAGTCTTTTCACTTCAATAGCTCTCTTTAGTTGCATTAATAGTAATGTAGTGGAAAACAAATCTCTTTAGTTGCATGAATAGTAATTCATGTGGAAAGCTTGCATCACTAAAGGTGATATTTTTTTGAGGTAGTGCCCAAAGTGTAGCATTCCTCCCAAAGTGTAGCATTCCTCCCAAATGTGTCTCACCACCCTCCTTTTCTTGTGAAAAGGAGTTGGTAAATCCACCCATAACCCATAGGTGATATGCCAATTTGGCTATAGAATCCATGAGCTTTTGTACATCCATCATCTCTACATCTTGTACTAGATAAGATGGTGTATGAGGCCTAGCTTTCTTTGATGATGTGCCTCCCTTTGCTTCGTCAAAATATTGTAGAAAGAAGATTATTGTTATGTCCCAAGATAAAAATCTTGTTCCTACATTGCACATGCTAAGATCGTCTTTTTGTCTCGATAAGTGAGCTTTTTGTCTTGGGACATGAGTAGATGGAAAAAGCTCACATATTGAGAAGGCACGAGAGTTGGGCGAACAAGTCCATGCTAAACTAAACCCTATGCTTGAGTATGTAGCAGATTATGAATCTTTGCACACATCTAAAGTGCCACTAAAATCCACCTTATGATCCAAACATATGCCCTTGCTTTTGCTTGAATCTTAATTGGAAGCTGAGGGGGTGTACTTTTAGGAAGACCTACATACAACGTGGTTTCAAAGGGTATTAAAAATACTATTTTTTGTGAATTTTGACTTAATAAAATAACCCCTTTTTCTTTATAAACTTGCAGGGTTTTTTTTAAATGCCATTAAAAAAACCCTTATGAAGTAGATTTCTACAAATTTTCCTCAAAGTCTTGGTTTGAAAAAACTCTCATAATGATCACATGTAGTAGACTTACATATTTTTAAGTGAAACCCTCGATATTGGAAGAAACCAACCCAAGTGCAGAGTCAGTAGTCTAGAGGATAACAAAGTATCCACCCTGTCAACAAGTTACCAGGAGGGGTTGTCACGTACACAACCATGGACCTGGCTAATCCCAACTATATCTCTGATTTAAGCAATTGTTCAGGGCACTAGCAAGCTCAGATATGCACAGAGGGCATCTACATAGACATGATCATAATCGGCAACAGATAAGTGCAGTCAACCGCAGCAACCACACGTGGGAATAAAAAACAAAATTAAAAAAAGCATAGCAGTAAGGTTGTACACATGCCTGATATCATACAACCCGATTGGGATTTATGGGTGCCTATATGAAGGCTAGTCTAGCATTTAGCATTCTCATCATAGCCAGTCCATAGGTGGTCTCAAGTGAGCCAAACTTAGAATTCATATCTCCCAAAGCATTGCCCACGAATGGATGCATCTCATAGGCTTTTTTTGGTGATTTCTTCATGCATTGAAATCGGTCTATGTCTTGTATATTGTTGTGAGCTTTCAAGTTGTGCAAAGACATCCAACAACACTGAGGGACACACCCTTTCTTCCAAACAATCAAGTACTTCCTCATCTAGTGTATGGTTGATATATCATTCATGCAATGAGAACATTCCATAACACAAAATTTAGCATGAAGTCCAAGGCTTCATGTGCTTCCAAAGGTATGCAGACCCTCCATTTGCATTTCTTCCAGACAATCAAGAGCTTCCGCAACTAGTACATGGTTAGTAATCAGAACATTCCATGACACCACAACTTGTGCTCTAAAAAGCATGCCAGTCTTTTGCATACATATCAATCAGAGATTGTTATTAACAAAAGAATCCTTCTCCATCCCCACTTTGGCTAACTAGTTGTGTATTTCTGTCTATGGCTCCCATGCCCACCCAAGCTTCTTCCGAGAGAAGGAACTCTACATTAAGGCTCTACTACTAGTCTTGATCCCATGATATTGCTCTACTTCACTTATACCTATGAAAGACACATAACGACTATTATCTCTAGGTGATCCATAGGTGTTCGGATTCTCTCCTTAGATATTCAAATATGTGCTATCATACCCTTTAAGCCACTATGGCGACAACTGCCAGTAGCTCCATTTTCCTTGTGGCAAGTGCATCCTTTTAGGGTGTTTGTCGGCTAACATCCATTATCACACGCACAGCTATGCCATGAGACTGATCCTATAGCTAATCTCACATTTGGGCAACAGTAGGGCACCAGCAAGCCTATAAGATGCACAAAAGGCTTCATATATACAGACAAAAGCATCAGAGAGGGAAGCACAACATTATCACTATTTAATGCAGGTTGGGTTCAGGTCGATAGGCTGTCAATAGGCCGATTGGGTTTTTGCAATGCCTATATAACGCTTGGGCTAGACAAATTGCTTTTCATATGATTCCTAGTAGTAGGGATTAGGTCTTGAACATTGCATAAAAGGTTCATAGACACTCTTTTGTGAGTGGGCCAAGGGCCTAGACAATGTAACCTATTTGTACCATATAATATAGTAAACACACAACCTATCTCTCTCTTCTCTCCCCATATCTTCTGTTTGTTTTATATCTACATGTTCCTATGCAATAGTACGTAGGGGCTGAAAGAAGACTCACAGAGCTTCCGCATGTGAGTCACCTAATGTTTCACAACAAAATGCCTTCATATGATTGCTTACACATTCGACTAACCCCTCACCCATTAGAAGATGAACCAGGAAATTTGATTGGATCTTCTAAATCTACACTCAATACACATGGCTTGCACCTCTAGAGCTCCTACAAAGATGTGATTCTATAGACATTACCTTTTGAGGACTTCCATAGACAAGTTGGCAACTTCATTCTAAGAGCAAGGGTCCAGGATATGTACATGGGCACATATCGCATGCCATGTAAATTACTGTAGGGAAAATCCAAGTCTCATCTTAGATAGATAGATGTATATACCTAGATGAATCCAGAAACATGCCCAAATTCACCTTATAAGAATGTGCAATTTATGACCTCATGGTAGTCATCCACAAGACAATAAACCATCAACTCCATCATGCATAGTATGGACTGGATACTACGACATCCCCACTAACGTCATCAGTGCCCAATAGTGGGTGTAGAACTTGGCATCAATATATGCTCCCACACACACACACCCCACGCACACGCACACACATGAGAGCAGACATTCATACAAAGGTCTATGTATTGAGTTTCTGTCAGAGCTCCGGAGATAGATAGATGCCATGACTATGACATTCTTCGAGGAACTTAAAGATTTGTAAGGCTGTTACATTCGGCTAGGAACTTAAGAAAATAAAAGATTTAAACACACTGAGGTTTCTCCACCTCTCAAGGGCAAAACCAAGTGAAGGCAGGATGCCACATTACCTTCCCAAGCTTGACTCAGGTTCAAAGAACTTAATGGGTGAAGTGAACTACCTTCCAATAATCACAAATTACCTTCCCAAGATGGACTCAAGTTTAAAGATCTTAATGGGTGAAGTGAACTACCTTCCAATATTCACAAGTTTTGATGGGTTTTTTATTGACATACCAGAAGAAAATACCAACTTATTTGATTTGTGCAAATGTTATTTGATTTGTGCATGCATAATCAAAGAAGAAACACATGCATAATAAAAGAAGAAGCAAGAAGACTGAAATTTTGTAGAAAGAGTAGAAGAGCATTGACACACCTTCAAAAGTATCTGCTGATTGGCTTCTCTGTAGGGTAAGCTAAGCACGTTGGGATTCCTCCATTTCTCATAAGGTGAAAGTTAACCAAGTGACTTTGTCCAAACTTTTGTAGCTCTCTATGGGCGTCAGCTTACGATACGTTTAAAAATTTGGGGCTAACATTTCAGCAGGCTAATTAACTTTGCCATAAGCCTAAGAACTATGATTTTTGGGATATTTTTGTTGCATTTAAAATTTTAAAAACAGCCTAGTCATTTTTAAATATGCTTTAAATTTACCTTTACGCTAAAATTCGCCCTTAATTTTTACCCTGAAAGAAAGAAGGATTAATGAGAAAGGACTTTTGTAACATGCCCATCTTCAATAATAATATATGTCCATTTAATAGATGAAATTATGGTCCTTTTATAGTGTAAAAATCATCATTTTAATAATTGAGCTGTTTTTACTTAGAATCTTAAAATTCTGAGTCCAAATTTAGAATTTACGCGTGATTTTACTCATATGTAAGATTTTGCAACACAAAAAACGGACACCAGAGTAAGCCTCTACGTAAATTTTTAGTTAAATTACAATAAACATCCGACCTTAATAAATGCATGTCCGGGTGTCCGATTGACGAACGGACTGCACCCCTGTGACTAGTGGGAAAACACCCGGATAATTTCAGTGAAAAAAATTTCGGTAGCGGTGAGACGTGCCAACACGCATATCGAGGCCGATGCCCCAAAAAAGAGGTCCCCGTCTCCCCAAAAGATGCCTCCTTGGGAAGCTTGCATCAAAGGACCTTACCATGGAGCGTACACATACCAAGGCATCCACATAAGGACCAAAAACCGACTGCCCTAGTGTACGGTCTCTCCTGGCCCGCCACGTGGACACCGAAGCGACCACTACCCTGGAAGACCCATGCGTACCCCACCTTTAGCCCGCTTTTACAGGTACCACCCTTTCCACCACAGGCTCATGCAACCACATATCGGCGTACTTTCATGTACATTGTCCTTTCCACCCTGCTTTGCTCTCTCCTTACCCGTACCCGTTATCCATATCAGACCCTATATAAACCCCAACCCCCCAGCACTCCCCTCTATGCCCAGTAGTAGTAGCTGACTCTCTGAGTGGAGACTCTCCGCGACAACCCTCTGCAACCAATAGCCTCTGCAGCTAATCTTCCAACAGCCCTCTGCAGCCAAGCTCCCAGCAGCCTCTGCCCCTAAGCTTCCAGCAGAGCCAGCCCCCTTGTGTTGTGGAGGGGGTGTCCTTCACCTCTCCCCTCCCCCCCCATGTGAATAGACTTAAGGAGATAACCCTTCACCTCCCCACCTTAGTCCTCTGGTTCTATTTTCAACAAGTCTCGTTCTCCACTTAAGGACACTACTTTTTGACCCCCCATATAAGAGACTTAAGCAAGCACACTCTACCTCTAAGAGGTGGTTTCCACGGGTGAGTCTTTTGCTCCAAATTGTGATTTGTTTGGATCGTTGAGTTTGTGATTACGCGAGCTATGAGAGAGTGGATAGTATGGCTCCTCCTCAAAGATGCTAAAATGTTGTCTTGGGAAGGGTGCACGACAGTGACACAAGAGAGAATGCTCCGAACACGGCTCTAGCTCTTCCCTTGGGAGTCCCTCATGGAGGCAATGGCTAGGTTAGCTTGATAATAATCTAAAAAGAGGTTTTTCAATTAATCCTTAATCTTAGCATTAATTAAGAAAGAAAAAGGATGCTACTTTTCCTTTTTTTGAGAATATAGGCTTTGATAATTATCTAAACTTAAAATTTCTTGTAGAATTGTTGCTTTCTCGAAAAGATAATGTGGTTTCTAGTATCTTATGAGGTTGGGTTAAACTATTGTGTTGCTATATTGCTTAAATTAAAGTAAGGTACATCTTCTCCCCGCCTTGATGCTAGCTTTGTTCTTGTGCTTGGGCGACGACGTTAGCGAGACTGGAGTTAGCCCAAGGTACCCCTCATACCATTGGGAAGTTGGAACTCGCCGGTTTGGCGAGAGTTATGGATGTTGTCTAGTTCTGCAGGCCCAGACTAGTGCGGTGAATAGCTTGCCCTAACGCATAGACATCCCTTAGAGAAGTGGGAGGATCAAGCGACAGAGCCTGTGAGGGCGACAAGCCGGCTTGAGCCCTCATGGACTACCAAAACGACGAGGTGTATGGTCCCATAGGGATTGCCTTGTCTATGGAGTCTGGAAGGCCGACTTCTAGATCATTGGCAGTGGAATAAAACATGGAATAAGAGAGCCTGGATCTGGCTATAGTTGGATTTGAACCTTTGTAATTATTTTTAGTTAAGTCCCTTGTTTTCTAGTATAGTTAAGTGGTTATTTTAATGAACATTGTGTAAGATCCCTTATTAATGAACTTGTCTATATATATGTCACACAGTGTGGTAGGATTAATTAGAAAACACAAATTACGAGTGAGTTAGGTGGAAGTGGGAGGGTGGATCATCCGGACGGCACCATCCTATGGATGCTAATCGAGTAGCTTTCCAACAAAACTAATCAATCACACTACGCTAGGTAAGTAAGTCCTTGGGCAATTCTATTCTAGAGGACTAGGTACCTCGCATAGATGGGGAAACTTCAAGGAATCAAGGATAGAGGTTGCCCAAGATAGGGTGATCATTCTATGGGTGATGCGATTTGAAGAACCATTAGGAGACAACGCTCCCCTTGCAAGATAGAGCTAGGTCTCACCTAGTAGTCATATCCTTGTATCTCTACACGGTCGACGTGTCGATGACTAGGAAATTCAGACTTAGTAGACTATCTTAAAGATTTCCCTTTTTAGGTTGGGGACTCTACAATTGGTATCAGAGAAGAGTTTTAGTTCCTAGGATTTGTTATTTAGGGTTGTTTTGAAGTATATGTTTTACCTGTACAACTTGATTTAGTGAATAAATGATTGTAGGAGGCGAAAGACGCTTACTCCAGATTCCTAGTCTTCCAATGCATCTTCGAGACAGCTTGTCGTTCCTCAAATTTTGAATTCCGCAATACGATTATGCAAATACTCGAGAAGTTGTCCCTCCCTCATCCCTCTCGTATATCCAAAGACGGTGGGGTAGAGACCACTTTTGGAATCATGGACCGAGGTACTTCACCATCTCAGCAGATCGAATTGGGAATCTCACCATCGATTTAAAGTGGGTTCGTGGGATCGAGAAGCTAAATACGGTCCGCTTATTCTAGTTTATGGGTACCCCTAGACTAGATAGTTACGTTACCATAGAAGGGAAGCATATACCACAGAACCGTTAAGGTGTATGACCAAGTAATGTAAGTCTTAGCCACCAACCGAGTAGCTATTCTGGAATGCAATACAATCCATAGTCTACCTCCCCTACCATTAGTTTTCTATATCCTAGAAACCATGGTGGAACCCCCATATTTCACCTACGTTAACTGCTCGAGTCTTATGCTCTAGTTAAGCTTAGAAGTCTCTTTTATGATGAATATGACTAAATACATTAGTCTCAAATCCTTGTAATCAATCTTGTCCTTGTAAATATTTGAATTGAGAAATAAAATGATTTCAAGGTTTTACTTATATATCATGAGCGTAGTGTAAATGATAAGTCTCGTGATCCTAGATTTAATCTTGTAATGATGGCCAAGACGATCAGCCTTCTCCCCCCAATACAGTGTACACAGACACCTAGGAGAAGAAGCTCCTACTCAAAAAGATGTAACCTACTTGATTCTCTCCCAATCATCCCACATGGCTAGTGAATTTACCTTTTTCACCTTCTTCTCGACTCATCTTCAACCTTCTCTCTTTGGATTACGTACAATAACCTTTGAACAATGAACCATCCAACAAGTTGAATCAACAAAAGTTCCATGCTCCCCCTTAAACACACAATGTGGCATCACCACTATTTCAATACTTTTATTGCGTGATATTATGATATCCCTCACTCTCTAGTGGAGAACCAAACTTTAAATTGGAAATGCTAGATCTGGGAGTTTTTAATTCTTTTTCACTATAATTTTCTATTCGAGATTGTTAATTTGTTTGTTCTTTTAATTATAAGGTTAAATATAATTATTAGCAATGATTAGTTAAATTTAAGTTATAGTTTATTGACCTCTTTACAAGATAGGTTTCTTTGGTTTAAACTAACGGTGTCCTAACAAGACATGTGAATAGATTAGAGAGTATTCCTCATGTTTAGCGTAATCAACCAACCAAATCAAGAAACATAACCGGTCATTCATGGAGTATTACAATTGTGTGTCCCATCATCTGTTTCAAAAGTTGTAGCAATCAGATGACCAAGGGGATTTCTATCCATTCTTTGTGATGTTTATTAGTGTTTTTTGTGATTGTTATTGATATGCTTTCTTGAAATTATAGCTTAAAAGTTGTATCTTTTAATAGTATATGTTTAGTCCTCAAGAAAACATATTGTATCTTTAGACCTAATCGAATCCCATCCTATATCTATAACTAAAATTATGTGGAATATTTGATAATGTTTTCAAAGACCTGTAAAGGTAAAGATCAAGATTGGCAGTCTTCTAGCTATTATGTTACAAGTTGCCCACTGGTAAACACCCTCTGATCTCTTGATGAGTTAAAACCACCTATATAGACTTAAAAGTTTCAACCTACGCAATAAAGATAAGTTCCCAGGTTCAAAGGTGGAAGCTGTGAAGTCTTAGATACCAATTGTGTGTGACTACTATTAGCAAAGGCTCTTCCTTACCAAAAAAGAACCTAGAAACTTGTTGCTATAAGAGCCTCTAAGCCTCTCACAAGGAAGAGGTAGGTAGACAACATACCAATAGTTCTCTCTCTCTCTCTCTCTCTCTCTCTCTCTCTAAAGTGGAAAAAAAAGACCAATTTTTCTAATGAGACTATAATACAAATCTTAGTTACCATACACCTAGGCTAAATTAATATAGACACACAAAGCAAGACAAAATAACTCTAATTTGCTAAGATCGTGGTCCTTGTGGATTTGATACCAAATTACAATTATATGGGAGCTATGGTGGATTAAAGCACAAATCTCAAGCCATGACTAATGACAGATAAACACAATTATTAGCAATTGAGCAAGGAGATAATCTCAAGATTTCTTTTAAAAAAAGCTAATCAAGCTCACAATAGCTTGAACTACACTATAATGTTGTCTCCAAATTGTAACCATGTACATAATTTAGAGCTCTAAGAAGGTGAGCATCTAGACCTGCATTCTTCTCCTTGATTTATTCTATCAAATCCCCTCTTTAACAATTTCTCCATCAACTCCCCTGCATTTTCTCAATTACCTAAAATCTCTCAATCAACTTGATTCTCTCCCAATCATCCCACATGGCTAATGAATTTACCTTTTTCACCTTCTTCTCGACTCATCTTCAACCTTCTCTCTTTTGATTACATACAATAACCTTTGAACAATGAACCATCCAACAAGTTGAATCAACAAAAGTTCCATGCTCCCCCTTAAACACACAATGTGGCATCACCACTATTTCAACATATACAAGCGTCGCTTATCTTCTCTTTGTTACTTGTCAATTTCTTTCTACTCCCTCAACATCTTAATTCCCAGCATATAAGGCGGTTTTGACTCAAGCATGCCATTACATCACAATCAGATCTCAAACATTTTCTACACATTGAATCTTTCAGAAGTCCATAGCAGCCCCACAACCTTTGAATTTTTTTTTTAAAAAAAAGCATTTTTTATGGTAGCCCTCATTTGCTCACAAGGCCTCATGGGAAATTGCATTAGTTACAACAGGATTAGACTTATCCATACAATCACAACACCTAATCCTCTACCAGTAAAAACTTCATTTAGCCTATGCTTAAAATAATATTTTCTTAGGAGTCACCTTCTCTCAAAAGGTCCAATGCTCTCTTCTTCTTTTTTTACATAGAGCAAAGTGCAGATAATTAGAGAGCTTCGAGTAGAGTAGGGTAGCTATTGCCAACAGTGCTTGGGAACCGATGGCGTTACCAGTTTTTGATGAACCAGTAGTATTATATAATGCAATATAGTATAGCTGACTCTCAAAAATTTCATAGACTTCCAACCTGCCCCATAGTCAGCATGCGGAGCTCCAAGTGGAGGAAAGTCAAATACGGAATCCAACACGTCCTTTTGAGAAGTCACTATAATATCTTGGTTTGAGACCACCTGTATGGAGTAAGTAGCCTCCTGGAAAGTGTGCAACAGCAAAATTAGGATATGCATTCTATAAGCAAATAACCATGTCATTGATCGCGTGCTATGCACATAGGTATGCTTGCATCTTTGCTATTTGTTTGGAGAACTTTTGTTACCTTTTCGTCCATTATAACATTTATCTTTTTCATCCGATTAACTTAACAGGCCAACATGTACAGCTCTTTCTAGGAAATGTCTCTCTCTTTCTAAGAATGTTCACATAGCAACTGTCCATAGCGTCAACAACCACTCTAGGGTCATCTAGGGCACTCCCCATCTGGAAGTTTTTAAAACATATGTAGTAGAATAAATTTGAGATTTTGGTATATCAAAATCTTGATTTTTTCCTTGCAATCATAGCTCTATAGAGAAAGTTGTGGTCTGTAAATACACGGCAAGAAACAAACAGAATCATGGTCTGCTCTTCCTAAACCGTCGCTTGTCATGTGCTTTGGTATCAAATGGACAACAACGCAGAGATACCCTAGCCAAACCACTTTTCCAAGTAGGGGAGGTCTCGTCGCGACCACTTCTATGCCTCTTACATACATGGGTCTCATCTCACTAGCAGTTATGAAGTAAACATGGGTGATGGAGTGCTCCAGAGACCTGTTGGAATGTAGATAAAGAGACCAACCCGAGCGATCCTAATAAGACAACAACAATAGAAGGCCACAAGAGAGAGAGTATCTCAGAACATGCTCAACTCAGCCCCCTTCAAGTGCGTCCACACTCGTAGACAACAATAAATCGAGCGAGAGAGAGAGAGAGAGAGAGAGAGAGAGAGAGAGCCATGTTTCGTGCGACTATGCAATCCATACCAAGCTCAAAATTTTTGCTGCTGGTTAAACCGGACTACAGGTTTATGGAGGATCTAGTATTTCGCAAGTTGCTGCACGGCTCAATGCCATGCCTTTGGTATTGGAATATGTTGGAATTTATGATCAATGTCATGGTCTAAGGTTAGAGCACACAATAAAATGTAAAAGGACCATGTAAAGTGAGGAGAATCCAGGTGAATGTAAGGGTCAAACCCCACTTGAAGTAGGCGAGTTTCAGAAGATTCCTGGAGGCTATATTCTAGGGAGCCATGTGGGGGGGAGATGGCCTTGGATGCTCTTGGTGAGATGTAAGCAATGATGTCATTCAAACATGTACTCTTTGGCTATAAAATGGTGGCCCTCCTAATGAGAAAAACACGAATTTTATATGCTATGTAATGCCCCTTATTGTGCTGTCATTATGCTCTCTTAATCTTGGATTAAGTACTAGTTAATCACTTTTTGTTCATGTGACCATCATGGGTTATCTTGAACCACCATAGCTCTTTGATCACTCAATGAACTCATTAAGCTTTTATCATCTCTCATTATGCTTTTCCCAACATGGTATCAGAGCCATGATTACCCCTAGGCATAGTAATTAACCACATTGTTCAATTTTTCATTTTTTTCAAGCTTTCCATTAAAGCTTCACTGCACCCCCTGCTGGTTTTTTGCCTCATGTGAGCTCTATACTCCACCAAATCTCACACTTTTTGATTCAAAAGAGAGCTAACATCCGGCGCTTTCTACACCTAGCTCCATTGGAGCTCCCACGAAGCAGACGCGGTGTATTTCTCTCTGCAGCAGCCCGCCTCTGCGCTGCGAAATTGGTAAAATTGAAGTCCTACAAAGCATGGTTTACAAATTCCTCTTATGAGCATTACATTGATGCTATGAAGCTCCTCCTTGTTGATTTTCATGAGCAATGGTCCACTGTAGCTGCTGTTTGAACTAATTTCTCAGTGACAGTATATGCTGTGTTGCAGAGCAGATTTACAGAGATTGAAGCAACATCTTGGCATGTTTGAGTGCTGAGATTAGAGCCAATACCTTGTTTCTCACTTGGTTTAAAGCATTTTATGTTTCTCATTTGGGAAGAGCCTCATTCAATTGCTCAAAGCTCACTCTATATTTGGGGGCAGTTTTTTTCTCTTTAATTAATCATCTCCACTAATCACCATATAATTATCTATTGAGATGACATTCTAATATGCATATTGAGTTGAATATCTCTTTGTAGTCATGCATTCGGATGCTGAATCATCTAATGAAGATTATATCAAAAAATCATTAAAACCCAAAAGCAAAACTAGAAAACCTAGGATCAAGTCTAGGCCCCGCTATTATCATTATGCAAAAGCTTATGGGTTTGGGGAATTCTTGAGTAATTTCATGCATATATATGGTGAAGGGGGATTCTAGCTTTTAATCTATTGCATTGTTCAGTTCCAATCATGGAGTCAACTTACATATCATCTTCTTTCATCAAGAAATTCAATGGTCATGACTTCCACACTTGGCAAGTCAAAATGAGATTTTTACTAATGAAAGAAGGAGTTTGGGGCATAGTCAATGGCACTATACCTAAACCTGCCACACGAGAAGGAGAAATCTCTTGGCAAACCAAGGATGAGAAAGCATTAGCTCTCATTGCCCTTGGAGTTGAAGATAGTTATATACATTACATTGGTAATGGAACATCTTCACAAATTGCATGGAATTCACTGGATAAATCTTTTGGTGCTCAAGGCCTCCACAGCAAAATCAGTCTCAAAGTAGACTTTTACAGTCTAGAGTACAAGATTGATGAGACACTTGCATCTCACATCAACACCATGAAGAGCTTGATGGCCCAGCTCGAAGCCATCAATGAACCAGTCAAGGAGAGTGATGCCATAGCCATCCTCCTAAAGTCAATGCCATCCGAGTATGATACACTCATGCCGACCTTAAAGTATATGCAGGATCCCACTTTGGAGGGAATAGAGAGTGTTCTCTTGGAAGAAGAGAAGAAGCTGAAAGGTAGAGCCATTGATCTTGTCTCAAACCAGGCATACCTTGTTCAAAAGCAAACCGGCAAATCACTCCAATGTACACATTGTGGAAGGACAGGACACCTTGCCAAGAATTGCTACCACAAAGACAAGCCAAAGCGAATATGCACCAAATGTGGAAAGCCAGGTCATCTCGCCGACAAATGTTACACCAACCAGGCAAATATGGTAAGCATTTCGAATGATTCAGCAGAAGAAATCCAAGCATGCAACAATGTTACTACCTCCTTTGATGCAGAGGTAGATGCAGAATGGGCTTTCTAAAGCCAACAATGTTTATGCCCTCTCTTACCCAAATGTTTATGTATGGACACCTCTAACCACCGATGATGTAGGTTATGTGTTTCTATGATGCTCACAATATCTCTCAGTAGGCCATGTAGCCCTCAAGGGGGGATTGATGGGGAGTTGGGTCTCCATGACCAACAAATGATGATGATGCCCATGGATATGATAAATGATGATGCTATGATGATGATGGGGTATGGGAGAGGAATGGAGGAATGTTTTCATGTAGGAATGTTTTCATGTCATTTTCTTTTCGCAATGTAGAAGCTATGCTCCCTATGAGCGATGCTAATTTCCTTTATGTACTGTAGAGCTATACTCCTTATGAGTTAAGCTTTTTCTTTCATGTAATGTTTGGATCAAGGGAGGGCAATATACCATGCCATGATCAAGGGAGGGTATTGGAATATGTTGGAATTTATGATCAATGTCATGGTCTAAGGTTAGAGCACACAATAAAATGTAAAAGGACCATGATTCAGCTCCCTTTATTCATAAGATAGGATCAGTCAACAAGAAAAGAAGGCCACACTCGTAGGCTGCATGAATAAAGCGAGAGAACTGAAGTCATTGTAATTTAGTGCACAAATTTTTGGATCTTCAGACCTTGCTGCTTGAACGGGGTTAAAGCGGGCTGAAGATTTATCGAGGAGGATGTACTATCCAGCAAGGGTTGCACGGGTCAATGCGTAGGCTAGAGCACAAAACATTCTAGCTGCTGGTTGAACCAAGCATGGATTCCCCCTTCCCCACCGGTATCTCGACAGGCCCTGCGCGCAACAACACTGGGTCACTTCGAGCGTAGCCAGCTCTATCAAGGGGCTGTGTGTCCCCCTCGACAAGATAAGGGTCTGGCAAAAACTTGTTTTGAAGCCCCAAGCGCGCACGAGGTAGAGATACTCGATCGCAGCAGAGGACCCGTAACCACCTTGTGGGGTGGTGTTGCTTGCAGCTGTCACACTAGAAGAAGTAAAAGATCGGCCCATCTCACTACAAGACCTTAAGCAATGCAACGGTTGGTGTCTACCACATTTTCATGGAAAGAAGGAAAAGATGATCCTTGTTTGCGGGGGCGAAGGGATGCGGATCCAAGATGAGGAGGACAGCATCCCTCGTCGCAACAAAAAAGGAGGGAGGGAGACACAGCATGCCGCCGAACCTCCCTGGGTAGTATCGAAAGGAAAAGATCATCGTTGCTGGCCTGCGCAGGGATCGGAACCTCCGCTGGGTAGGGCACAAGCGGCTCCGCTCCGGTGGGCAGCAGACCTCTGAGGAGGCTGCGCTGTACGTCTAGGGCAGGATTTATCATAATAAGAGCCTAGGTCTAACGCGGAACGTCCGCCTCCGCGCGGCGGGTAGGGCTAGGCCCCATCATGATCTCCCTTGGCGGCGGCGTACTTCCAGAGGGAGGGCACCTAAGCCCCAAGTAAGTCAGTGAGTCAGTCAGGGGCTAGTTGGGCATGGCCCTCTGTCCCAGTTTTACACACCATCCATGCTGGCCGGAGCCCAAGCCTAGCAATCCAGCGGACCCCCCCTGCAGCCGCCATATCAACAGCATGGCCGCCGGCCTAGCATATCATTTCATGGTAATTTTCAAAAAAGAAAGAAAGAAAAATTTAAAAGAGTCACTCTCGCAGAGTCATGGCAGCGCTTAAACAAGCTTCTGCAGCGTGAAGAAGAAAAAGATGTGCCAAAATAAGATACACGTAATGTATATATATATATTAGAAACACCACAGAATTTACCTTAGCTCTCTGCGCTGCGCTGCGCTTCGCTTATGATATGATCATGTCGGCCATGGTGGCTATCGAAAAACATTAGCTCTCTGCGCTTTGCTTCATGATGGATGGATGGGTGGATGGATATGGTGGACTCTGGACAGAAATCTATTCGCCTCGTCGCCAAAACATATATTATTCTTGTCCAGCAGCAAAAAAGAAAGGAAAAAAACAAAAATAATGGAATGGAGCTCTGCGCAAACCCCCCTCCATAAAAAAAAAAAGGCAGAGAGAGGGGGAGAGAGAGAAAAAATCTTGGACCATTTCTCGAATTGTGCGTGTCATCCTTGCGCAGGGGCCATGCTAATCTTCTCTGTATCGTAACCATTTTATCAGATGTCCCCGAAGGGACGAGATAGAAAGGGCTCCCTCTGCGACCTCTATACTGCTTTTCATGGCGTGGCTTCCATAGATGTGGGGTAAATTGGCCGTCTACACCTGACACGTGGCGCGCTTCTAGCAGACGCCACGTTTTACCATGACGAAAATGGCTGCTTCTTATAGAAAGGCAACAATATAGCCTAGGAAACAAGTTAGCTATTTTCTCACTACTACCACCCACACCAAGGCGGAGATTACTGTACTCGACTCGTGTGCATCATGACTAAAGGATTCAACATGGGCCATGTTAAAAAGGCCTCTTTGTTTGAGCCATTCAACAACCTTTAATCTCTAGGAACTTTGAATGATACGTTGGCTATCTAAAGTAAGTAAAATTTTCAAATCTCCGCCATGAGGTTGCCTTACTCGAGTTTTGATTTTAGGCTTCAAGTTGGGCTGTGTTAACACCGCTTCCTTATGACATTAGGGAAATTTTGGACTCAACTTTGGGCCCTCTAAGAAGTGCCAACTGAGCTTAGCGAGAGAGAGAATCCATAAAGTCTAAAAAATACGATGAAATTGAGTTTGGCGTATTTTCTCTCCAGTTTTTTAAAAACATAAAAGATGCATTCCTCTTCTCCAGTCCTCGAAGTTTTTAATCACTTTTTTATTTTCATGTATGTAAAGAACAAAGTGACTTTTACACGAGACCTCACCACCGAGGCACCAAAAATTGATCTGCTGATGGTGGTCAGGGCTCCGAACTTCTCTAGCACACAATTTTTTGAGCCACGAGCCGCCTTCTCCCCACAAAGCCGCCCAAACTCTATGAGATGTGGGTGCCAACCTGGCCTTTTTCCAGACAGGCCCCATGCATAGTTTGTTCCTTTTCTTCGAGCCCATGTCACCACTGCGATCGCCCCTTGTACCTCTCAACTTCCTCTAGCCCCACAACAAATTCACCTGTGAGACAGCAGAGCAGCACAGCGAGAGGGATTCCAACCTCTTTGCATGTCCGTGGACGCCCATGCCAACATGGTTTCCACTGTACTGCAGAATGTTCGCCCTTGCACAGTAAGGATCAAGTCAACACAACCACGTTTGAGTAGAGCATGTGCCTCTCCCCATTGCTACTTGTAGCCCACTTTTGAGCAAAGCTTCTGCCTCCACGGCCATGTGTATACAGCCCACACTCTATCATGCACGCTTAGACCACAAAAGTTAGCTATTTTCTCACTACTACCACCCACCAAGGCGGAGGTTACTGTACTCGTGTGCGTCATGACTAAAGGATTCAACATGGGCCATGTTAAAAAGGCCTCTTTGTGTGAGCCATTCAACAACCTTTAATCTCTAGGAACTTTAAATGATACGTTGGCTATCTAAAGTAAGTAAAATTTTCAGATCTCCGCCATGAGGTTGCCCTACTCGAGTTTTGATTTTAAGAAGCGGTGTTAACACCGCTTCCTTATGACATTAGGGAAATTTTGGACTCAACTTTGGGCCCTCTAAGAAAACTGAGCTTAGAGAGAGAGAGAGAATCCATAAAGTCTAAAAAATAAAATGAAATTGAGTTTGGCGTATTTTCTCTCCAGTTCTTTTAAAACATAAAAGATGCATTCCTCTTCTCCAGTCCTCGAAGTTTTTAATCACTTTTTTATTTTCATGTATGTAAAGAACAAAGTGACTTTTACACGAGACCTCACCACCGAGGCACCAAAAATTGATCTGCTGATGGTGGTCAGGGCTCCGAACTTCTCTAGCACACAATTTTTTGAGCCACGAGCTGCCTTCTCCCCACAAAGCCGCCCAAACTCTATGAGATGTGGGTGCCAACCTGGCCTTTTTCCAGACAGGCCCCATGCATAGTTTGTTCCTTTTCTTCGAGCCCATGTCACCACTGCGATCGCCCCTTGTACCTCTCAACTTCCTCTAGCCCCACAACAAATTCACCTGTGAGACAGCAGAGCAGCACAGCAAGAGGGATTCCAACCTCTTTGCATGTCCGTGGACGCCCATGCCAACATGGCTTCCACTGTACTGCAGAATGTTCGCCCTTGCACAGTAAGGATCAAGTCAACACAACCACGTTTGAGTAGAGCATGTGCCTCTCCCCATTGCTACTTGTAGCCCACTTTTGAGCAAAGCTTCTGCCTCCACGGCCATGTGTATACAGCCCACACTCTATCATGCACGCTTAGACCACAAAAGTTAGCTATTTTCTCACTACTACCACCCACCAAGGTGGAGGTTACTGTACTCGTGTGCGTCATGACTAAAGGATTCAACATGGGCCATGTTAAAAAGGCCTCTTTGTGTGAGCCATTCAACAACCTTTAATCTCTAGGAACTTTAAATGATACGTTGGCTATCTAAAGTAAGTAAAATTTTCAGATATCCGCCATGAGGTTGCCTTACTCGAGTTTTGATTTTAGGAAGCGGTGTTAACACCACTTCCTTATGACATTAGGGAAATATTGGACTCAATTTTGGGCCCTCTAAGAAAACTGAGCTTAGAGAGAGAGAGAGAATCCATAAAGTCTAAAAAATAATATGAAATTGAGTTTGGCGTATTTTCTCTCCAGTTCTTTTAAAACATAAAAGATGCATTCCTCTTCTCCAATCCTCGAAGTTTTTAATCACTTTTTTATTTTCATGTATGTAAAGAAAAAAGTGGTTAATTTTCAGAGTTTAATGGCTCATATCTCTAAAAATCTACATACAGGCCGAAATAGCATATCTGAATGGAAAAGGTACCTTAATAGTAAAATGAAGTAAATGGCACCTTTTTCTTTGCATTCTCATTTTGCCACTAGGGTTATCGAAAGCAAGGAGGAACACAGAGAGCATAAAGAAGATGGCAGAGGGACCAAGAGCAAGGAGGAATAGAAAGAGGAGAGACATGCATAACCTATACATCGAGCTTAAATGTGAATGTGAACCTCTAAGTAAGAGAAATTTTTAAACCCAATACTTTGTCTACTACTGCTGCTAAAGAAATGTTTAGGATGCAAGGGAAGAAAAACATAGATTTATGGATTGATGGGAGGCTATATCCTAAAGACTCTCTTATAAACTCTACATCCCCGTTTAGGGATATGATATCTCTGTGCTTAACTTTTTTGGAGATGGCTATCGTGGGCTCCTTAGATATATACATCATTTGAAAGCAACAAGCAATGTTCTTAAATTAGAAAGAGATTTGTTTAAGAAGGAGATTACTTATTTGAAGCAAACCATGGAGCAGTGTGTGCCGAAGTTATTAAGCAATGAGGAAACCATTTTAGGGCTTGGAAAAACAAAGGGATGAATTAAAACTTAAGCAGACCTCATTAGGTCTCTGTATAGACGACAAGAAAAGCTCATGGATATTGAACAAATGAAGCTAGGAGGTGGTGGCATAAAGAAGAGAATACATGCAATCAAGTAGCTCCTTTCTATTACTCAGTTGATTGTTATTATTGTAATATTTTTATAAGCATCATATTATTATTTTTTATCATTATTTTGGGGATGTTCATGTATATCAATTTGTGCATTTTAATTTAATATCAGATCATTATTACACCCTGATTAAAATCAACGATAGAACGTTCTAGTGTACAGTTTAGTCTTCTTTTCAATCGCCAATATGTAGAAGCAATGATGAAGGACAAGAAATATAAAAAGATTACAAATAAGCAAATAGAGGACTTTATCAAAGAGAATCAACTCAGTCCACAAGACATCCAGGCAATACTCAATGAGGTGAGTATATCACATAGATGATACTTAACCATTTATAAGACTTTACAACCAAAGATGAAGGGATCTAGTATGAAAGGATCGTTATTGCCAAATCTTTCTTAGGTTTAAAAATATAAAAATAAGTAAATAAAGAGGTACAACAAACATTGGGAACCCCATTTCATATTGAAGACACATATGTTGCACCAACAAGAGAGTTGTGGTCTACAATAGATACAATAATATTTTTTACGACTTGCAGGCCTTGCAATCATATGGCATTTAATTTTTTGAAGTTACTCCTGAAGAATGTGATGGTGTCCTCGAATTTGTGATAAAGCTTGAGGAATGTCAAATTGTGAAGGAGAGAAAGTTAGAAAGGGTTATCATCACACTGATGAATAGGGCACTTGATCCATCTATTTTAAAAAAGATGATCATAGATGGTTTCGTGTTCAATCTAAAAATAGTATACTCTCTTTGGGATCCTTTAAAGTAAAATTTTTAAATATTTGTTTGTGCAAAAGCATTACTTACAGCAAGCAATGAGTACTGCATTCGTGTGTCCTTATGTGTTACAAGTCATCTTAGAGAATTTTGATATTCTACATTGGGTCTTTCATAGGACATCTATACCCGAGATCATCAGCGCGAGTAGAGAAATGACAAAATCTTGGATGTGGAGTGACATATGGCAGGTGATCTTAAAACTCTAAAATGTAAGTACAATGTGTCAAAGGGTGCCAATTCAAAAAGCCCTTATTTATATTGCATGTGCAGTGCAAAGGTACTTGATAAAATGTATTGGAAGAAGGCATCATCGGATAGGCACATGAAAGACCCAAACTTCAAGATAATTCTTGAATTCTATTGTTGAGAGTCCACATTTTTACAATGTATGCTCTCTGCAAAATCATTAAAAAACTTTTGTTCTTATACATATGTTTTCCATGGACTCTACAGCCCAATACAACAAAGCCTTAAATCCATCAAAGCACTAGACAAAGTTATATATGACATTGGTTTGTATGGTGGACATGCAAATATAACAAGATGAAAAGGTCTATAGATGCAAGGGTTGTACCTAAGAAACCTTCTATTAGGGGTGTTAAAGCAAGAAGGTTTCTAGCTTCACCAACATTAGATGATAACCTTCTATTAGGGGTGTTAAAGCAAGAAGGTTTCTAACTTCACCAACACTAGATGATAACCCTCGTCATCGAATTGTTGAGAGTCCACATTTTTACAATGTATGCTCTCTGCAAAATCATTAAAAAACTTTTGTTCTTATACATATGTTTTCCATGGACTCTACAGCCCAATACAACAAAGCCTTAAATCCATCAAAGCACTAGACAAAGTTATATATGACATTGGTTTGTATGGTGGACATGCAAATATAACAAGATGAAAAGGTCTATAGATGCAAGGGTTGTACCTAAGAAACCTTCTATTAGGGGTGTTAAAGCAAGAAGGTTTCTAGCTTCACCAACATTAGATGATAACCTTCTATTAGGGGTGTTAAAGCAAGAAGGTTTCTAACTTCACCAACACTAGATGATAACCCTCGTCATCGAAGAAGGTTTCTAACTTCACCAACACTAGATGATAACCCTCGTCATCGAAGAAGACGATTAGTACAGCCGATGGAAGTGTGTTCATAACGTAGTAGTAGAACATGCAGACAATGGTCAAGCAAGATCACGTAAGGCCAAAATGTGGAAATCTTTAGACACTATGTTTAAGTTCTATGATTTGAAAGTGTGGACTAAAAAGGACCATAAGATCTTCAAAGAGCACTAGAAGAGTTAAAGAGGTCAATGATTGTTTCATGGATGGATCAACACATCACCCACTATTCATTATGCATTGAACTAGTTGTAAAACTATATGTTGAGAAATTTAGTAATTAAAGTATTGTTTTATTCTTTTACATCATATCACCTACAATCATAATCCTTGGTTTGCACAAGAGTGTGGTAGTTTATCGATATGGTCAACCCAAGGAATGGAGAAAAAACAATATCAAGCATGCTCCGAGTATTTCAATCATACGAGACATGGTGGAGGAGCAAGAAAGCTAACAATTTAGAGGAATTGCATCAGTGGACATATAGGAAGCATGGACACATAACCAAAAACAAGGAGTAGTTCATTTGCCATACATACTCACAAGAGCTATGAACAAAGCTCGGCATCAGCAATGCAAGCATGGATCTCCTTACTAGCAAAGCAAGGTTTCCTGGGCCATCATAAGCATTGAGGACACTGAAAAGACTAATTGCATTTGGCTTTACACCTTCAAGCTACATCTTTTCAAAGAGCTAGAAATCCTTTTGATATCCTCGCTGGGCATATGCCCCAATCAATGCATTCCAAGATGCCTGATCATGCAGACACATATGAAATTAATCAAGTAGTGAAACTTTTAAATAGGGAAAAAAAGTAAGATATATGAAGAGGAGATCTAATATAAGTATTAAGCATGTTGAATGGCGACAAAGAAAACAAAGACATAGAAAGATTTGGATATTCATAGATCCATGACTAATAGTTTTACTTCAGAAATGAACATAGCTTGAAGTGTCATTGTATAACATCAAAGAGCCAATTATTATAAGAGATAGGAGTCTACTACTACTCTCGATCTTGCTTACTAGCATCCTCCAATGCATGAAGCCTTGCTCTCTTTGAAGATGGCTTGCCATCATCCTACAACAGTAAAACTGGTGAAACTCAGTCTTTTGGATCTGAGAAACTACCTTTTGCCATACTCACTTAGCATCTTGGGATCCCTGATCCCACATGTTAATCCACACATGGTATAGGCTAAGTAATATTTACTCCTTAAAGCATACACTCTAAGGCCCTACCTTGGGAATTTGGCATTATCCTTTGAGATTTCTGGTGGAATATAATGAATTATGAAAATTTTAGTCGGTTGATGTACTCTCCCAGTGCTGAGTCCTTTCCTAGGGCTTCCCACTCATTTTCCTAATGCGCGCTTGAGAAAATCATCCTCATACACCACCAACTCCAAAACAATGTTGACCATAAACCATCCAAACAAATGCAATATGAAACTTCATCGCGATATGCAACATTATTGTAAGTAGACCTTCTGATTCTCATCATTAACAAGTAAATCATTTGTCCATATGTTGATTGTTGAGTTGGTGTCCTTGATAGATGAAGACTCCCCTTCCTTTCCCATATGTAAAATATTGAGTCTTTATTGAGTAGCTTGAAATTCCTCTTCAGTGGGAAGGTTGGCTTCATAATGATACATCCTTGCACATCATTGCTATGTCTTAGAATGAGTATGGAACCAATTTCCTTGACATTTGAATTCAGTAGAAGATATTTATCCACATCTTGGTCGACGAAATCATCATCTTCTTCAAGATTCTATGTGATGATGGCGAGGCGATAATGGCATGAAAGTTAATGTTAAACGTATCTTGAATACCTATTATTAGAACATACTGATTGTCACCTATAGGATAGGCGAGTAGGTCTGAGGTCAGAATGTGCTTTGTTTCCTCTATCATAGAGCAACCCTTGTCAATTGTTATTACCACTTGGATGTCCTCTTTTGAGTTTGCGAATATCAAGATGCTTAATGAGGTCCCTCTCCATGTCCAAGTTTATCTTCTCTATAATCTCTTGAAACTCATCTTCTTCTCTTGAAGGTTCCTCCGCTCTCTCCTCCCCTCTCTCCTCCCCTCCTTCAATTTAAATCCTTTAGTAGCGGCACATGCAAGTAGGAAATATATTCATAGTAGTGATAGTCGATAAGAC
This sequence comes from Cibotium barometz, assembly GCF_041138505.1. NCBI lineage: Eukaryota > Viridiplantae > Streptophyta > Polypodiopsida > Cyatheales > Cibotiaceae > Cibotium > Cibotium barometz. The sequence goes on along the minus strand of NC_141059.1, from coordinate 19,237,221 downwards.
GACATTTGCAGTTGTGGATGGGGCACTTGTTGTTTGTCTCTTCTTCTTATCCTTTATCATCTTTAAAATATCCATGTTTACCTTCTGTTTAAAGGATGTAGAAGGAACAAGATCATTGACATGCACATATCAAATTTTGTCCAAGATGACTCCATCATTCAAAGTGATCTCTTGGTATCGCTACTCTTTCTCTTGGAGACAAGCATGCAGACACGATCATGTCCTCGATGGAGACATTGCAAACAAACATACATGTTATCTTAGGATGGCGATGATGATGGTGTTATCTCAAACAATTTCTCTTCTAGGGTTTATTCAATCTTAACGTCAGGTTTGACCTCAATCTTAATCAGAACCATCTACAAGCCAGTGAAGATGTCACAATAATTATTAACTATACAAAAATGAGAAAATGGTAGTGATTTGCAATGATAGGAGCACGCGATATGTGAGGGTTACAAGTGAGGTCTCATATCGCATTGTACTAAATTTCTATTATAAGGGTCTATGTTACATAAATATGCAACAATCTTTGACAACCGGCTTTAAACAAGGGGAACACGGGGGTAATTAAAAGATTCATTACAATATGATATTAGGCCTAGCATGGGGTATAAGGTTCCATATCACATTATACTAATTTGCATCAACTATAAACAATCAATAATTGAAAATTCTCAAGGATCATTATGCAATTTAGGGCCAGAGTTGAGATACGACATCCCATGTCATGTTATTGTGATTAAATACAGAACTAAAGTGCACATTCTTATTTTAAAACCAATATTCAAAAATTGGCAAGCTTTTAGAACACACCTCAAAATTTAGAACTGGGCAAGAGATTGTCACTAGTATCTATCGGGAGAACTATCGATATCACGCTATCAAAATTTGGATCGATTGTAAGAGATAAATAGTGTTACGATCGGTTGTAGAAGAGAAAAGGTGTCTGAAAATCACGATCAGTTGCAAAAGAGCAAGAGTGTATGATAATCACGCTACCAATAATGTGCATGGGAATGCTTTATTCCCGATGTCAAATGGTCTTTACACGTGATAAGCTCCCATTGATAGCGATCGCACCACATTCTCCTCCATGTCATCAGTCACGAATTTGATATCATCATTCAATACCATGTGTACATGACATCATCATGCCTCATCACTACTACTAGTAATCAGTGCATTTGTTTCTGATGTCATCATGCTGCATCACACCTATTTAAGGTGTGACCTCTCTTGTTTAACCCTAAACTTCCATATTTAGTAGAAAGCCCTTTAAATTGTCTTTTTCACGCGTGTGCCTCAACATCGTCAGTTGTGCCTCATCGATGCCATCTCAACTCTTCATGCTTGTGGATGCCAACTCTACTATGGTGGGTAAGTTTTTATGTCCTAAATGCATTATTAAAACTTAGGCATTCAATTCAAAACAACATGGGAGGACCTTTGCATTTACTTTAGCTAGCAGACATAGTCCGATTCACAACAACACGGGAGGACCTTTGCATAGACCCTATGGGTGCGAATAGGCACAACTCCTGCTAGGCTGTGCAATTTATTGGAGACTCCATCACCGGGGTGTATTGAACCAAACCATGTCTGCATTAGGAATGTTTAATACTTTGTTATTTAACATGTGAAATTCTCGTAAGTCATGAATAAACTCCTCCATGAAGGAACACCACAATGCGAGGTGGCTTCCTTGCACATTTTTGGGTCGCCTCCTTGCTTTGTATTGATTTGGTGCATGTTACATAGTAATAGGTCTTTTAAAAGTGTAGATGAATTATTATGTGCAGTATAGCCCTTTATCTATGAAATCAGTGTACAACGGGAGGAGGGGAATTGATTGTGTGCGATGACTAATTATCGTGTTGTAGTGATTTTTATTCAATAAGTTTTCCTCTAGATACTTTATTAAGAAGACTGAACATTTATCCATCTGATTTTTTTATAGATGGTGCGTATAAAGAAGACCACGAGGGTCCCATTGTCCAAAGATCCTCAAATAGCTAAGAATGTATGACTAGGTGAAAACATATCCACCCTTTGGTCAATGAGAACTCAGAGGTACAAGTAACACATATTTGTATTCTAGAAACTACATGAGGAAAGGTGCAGAGGCACATGCAAAGTGCAATTCCAAATCTCCCATTTCAATGCCTAGTCAAATCCATTTATGAAAGGAACCTTATTAGTATGTGTTGGCATAAGCCACTTCACCAAAATAAGGGATGCATCTGAGCTTCTCTTCTCTGTCGAATGACTTTCAATAGTAGTCACAACATCATTGTCCTATAATCAATCGTGTGTTAGGCTTCCACGTACTCTTCAATGTTTTTGTTTTCTTCTTTTTTGGACCTCGTTTTAGTCCATTAACCTATTAGGGGCTATTGACTTGGCCTTATGTTAACATCTCTTCCTTATGAAGCCTCTCAAGTTGGGCTTGTGTTAACATAGCTTCTTTATGAAGCCTCTCAAAAAAGTAAACTTTGAATGATGATGGTACATGCAAATGGTTCAGATACATATATTATAGATTTTTATACTTGATATGTAGCATGCATAAAAATTTCCCTTAAAAAGTAGAACTTTTTTTGTAAAAATAAGCTAAATCAAGACCATGGAAATAATTTTCTATAATTTCTTTTTCTTTTGTACTTGAAGGTTTTTTTTTCAATAGTTATCCTTTGTTGAGATTATTTTCCTAGAGGGATTCTCTTTAAAGTTTTTCTAGAGGGATTCTCTTTGAAGTTTTTCTTTTGAAAAAAAATATCTTTTGTTAAGATTATTTTCCTTGATGGATTCTTTTTGAAACCTTATCTTTAAACATAATTTTTCTACAAAAATCTCTTTAAGTACTATAAGACTATTAATAGCAAGCTCTACAAGCGAAAGAGCTAAAAAAGGTGAAAAAATTTACCCTTTTGGCTGTTGAAAGGGTGGTTTAATGGCCACCATCTTGGACAAGCCAAGTTTATAAAGAGTGGCCATCTATTCCACAACCATTTTTCCTCTATCTTACCAATGCATGGCTTCCCTAAAAGGGTGACCTTGCATTTGCCACACTTTTTTGCCTCTCATTGTCCATTTTTGTGTTCTTCCATTTTGTTTGGTTTGTGAATTATCTTTGATGCTCTAGTGAGTGTTGATGTGGATGTTTTCTTGGTGTTCTGTGTGTAGTTACCTTATTTATATTGGTAGTCTTCTAGGAGGTTGTTCTTAACTTAGTTTCAAAAAGTACCAAAATAAATACCATGAATAAATACAACTTTAAAACTATTTTTCTAGTTGATGTTTTTTTCTAGGATTTTTGGGCAATTAATGTTTTTTTTCCAACTAATATTCTATGTTGAGATTATTTCCCTAGAAGTAATTTCATGTTAGCCCAATTCTAGGGTTAACAAGAGCTACCACCATTATCTTACATCAAGGAGTCACGATAGATACACCAAAGGGTCATACATTCAAGATATGAAGCAATAGTGTCCAAAGCTACAACTTGGACAGGCGCCCGTAATGGTGTGACAGAGTATTTATGGCGATTCCCACTTCAAGAGCGTGTGGTAGCAAGTTAGGATAAAGTCCTAAGTGATGTACACTTCATGGATATATTATGAGAGTAGTCATTGTAATAGCATTAGGCCTCTTATGAGCCTAAAGTGCCCGACTGGCCACCACAGTTTAAGTGAGTGTGAACACTTATGGCCATGTATATAAGTGAATATCTCTCATAATACACCATACTCTCCCATTTTGCAATTGAGTCCTGCTCTTGCTAATCCTCTTGCTAATCTATCTCCCTAATGCATGCTAGTGAGTGTGTGTGAGTGAAGTGAGGTGAGAGGAGGGACGAGTACCCGTAGTGTAACGCGGCGGTGTGACAACGTTCGTAGGAGGTGCGGTGGAATTGCTTCTCAAGGAGTTATAGAGCTTGGAGACCTCAAGGGTTACGAGCTCAGCCATTGGAAAGATCCTCACGATAGGTAATCTCTTTTTGGATGTGTTTCAAGGAGGGTTAGGGTGAGCCTTAACAGTTTTGGCGCCGTTGCCGCGGAGCCATCCCTTGGCTTTTTCCATTGTTTTTCCTCTAATCTATGCATTACCCATTGCCCATTATCTTGGTTAATGGTTTCCCATGAAAAATATGTGGATTTGATGGTGATTTGTGTGAGATTTTTACTGAAAAGAATGCCTTTTGCTTAATGCTTAGCTTAATTTGTTGTTTTTGTTGCTGTTATTGTGGTTTTTCATGTTCTTAGGGCTTGCACATAGTTTGTATTAGGCTTAGTTTGCATCCATTGCATTAAACAATGCAATATAATGCACTTTTTAGTGAATGTTATCTCTCTTTAGTGTTAAACATAGAACTAAGATCATTAATTTTAGTTTAATTGTGTGTTTGTTATTGAAATTGTTTGGATTAGAGTGCTAGCAAGCATTAGGAGTAGCTTAATCTTTCAAAAAATTTCTTAAAACCATTAAAAGACCCTTGAATTTGACTAATTTCTCTTAATGGACTGATTTTGGTCATTAAGGGTGATTAATCTTGTTCAAGAGGCCAAAAAAAAGTATTAATTAGAGTCTAATTTAATCATATGAGTAGTCAAAATTGGTGTTTTTTAGTGTATCGAGAGCATCTAGATGCATCAAAACTCCTAATTACATCAATTTTTTATTAATTAGAGAAATTTGACTCTCTCTGCTTAATTTTATCTTAAAAGAGGAGACCATAATTAAGAGCCTAATTAATCCCCTATTTTAGATTAATTTACACATTTGTTGATGTACAAAGATTAGCATTCCCTTGCTCTATCCAATGATGTGCTCAATTGTGTGAATTAATTAGGGATTAGTGGTTAATTAGAGTCTTTGATTAGTGTAAAAGAGCGAAAGATTAGTGAAAGAATTAATCTTGGATTAATTTTTAATCACTTTTTTACATAACTCATTAAGGCTAATGAGCATTCAATGAGTAGATGCTAATGAGTTGTCAAATATTCCATTTTGGGGGTCATTTATGAGGGTGTAAGCGGTGTTATTAAAAGGTTGACTTTTTTGATTTCCACTTACCTTTCTGGGAAAATGCCCATATCTCTTCATTTCTTCCAACAAGAGCACTCACATATGGCCTCAGTGACACATACAAAAATATGGCCGTACAGATTTTCAAAATGATGAGCAAATACGATAGAACAACAGATCCTGTTCAATTCATACAGATGTTTGAACAGCGATGTGAAGCCTTTGGAAATCCCAATTTCCCTACCAAGGTACATGCATTGAACCTAGCGGGAAAGGCTAGTCGATGGTTCATCACATTGATGCCGGTGATCAAGACCAACTTCAAAGCCTTGAAATCAGTCTTTATACATGGCTTTTCCAGACAAGGTGATTGGTGGAGTGCAGCAACATAACTCTATTCAATTGAGCATCAACCAAATGAATCCATTAGAGATTTTATCCTTCGGATAAAACTCTTATACTCACGTTGTGAGTCATGGGAAAATGTAAACGATATTCAATTAAAGAGATGTTTCATGATGGGCTTGAAGAATAACAGCTTACACAACCTGATCATTGTATCCAATCTGGAAACATTCGATCAATACGTCTAGATGACAACATGCTAGAATATGATCATGCTACGAGGTGTTCCTCATCTAAACCAAGTGAAGCAATGGCAAAAGAAAGATCGATCTCGGAATTGACATTCCCAGAATTCTATGTAGCCTTGCTTAAAACTTTACAGCCAACATCTCTAAGAGAGGATGAGATCCTTCAAAACCAGACATCCTTAATGCCTTTACAAGTGAGGAGTGAAATGCCATGTGTTGAGTGCAATCACTCTACGACCATCCCAATCCTCATTGTGCATACATGGCACCTATTTTTCTATACTGCATATACTATAAAACCTTTGTGACCATGATACTAAAAAGTGTCCCACTTTATCCACAATTGACTCAAAACCTCCATCTCTCGTGAACCAAACAGAAACAGCCCAAAGGGTAGAAACTGCTCAGAAAGCAGTTAATCAAACACTCCTATGTTTCTATTGTCGTGGACCTCACAAGGTGGTAGACTTTATAGTTTGGAATACTTCTATGTCCATAGTCACTGACACTTTGTGACCCATGTGTGAACAATGTGGCATTGATCACATGTTCCAAGATTGCCCAAGATGAGTTGCTTCAATGCAACTTGCCTCACAAAATACAACTCTTAACATCTTAAGTGTACAAAACGGGCAATTGTCCATGGTACCCTTGAATGTGCTTACATGCTTATAGGCTAAGGCACAAGGAACAATAAAAAACAATGCAAAAGACAATACCTCAACATGGGTAGAAGAACATGCTTTAAAGGAGAACCCAAAAGAAAAAGCAAAACCTTCTAAACCCAAGAAAGACAAGGGCAATAAACTATTGAAACCAAAGTGAATTAAAAGATAGGGAAAAGGAGCCTGTGGTGGTGGTGGAGGACATAAACCCAAAAGAACCAAAAGCTACACATGATGCAGGAGCATCCACCTCAAGGGCCACCACACAAGCCACAAAACCCATATGTGTGACATAGGGTACAAAAGCTCAAAAGAAAATTTGATCTCGTCGCATGGGCAAACATGATGAAAAACTAACAATCCAAAGAAAGTCAGAAAATGAAACAAGTTCTAGTACGTCACTAAGTGAGGATGAAAAAAGTTTTGACTCTTCACTCAGTGCACCACATAGACCAATCAAGAAACTAGAACCCACCCAACCACCCCAAATTGATAATAATGATCATATGACACATGTAGATTGCAAAAAGCAAGCTCAGGAGAGCATGCTTAGCTTGGTTGAATGTCTTACAAGATCACCGATTGTGATTGAGCCTCATAATGCCAAGCCTAAAAAAGCAACCAAAAAACAAAGCCCAGAGGAGTATTACTTCCCCTTTCAACAGGAAGACATACTCTCTACACAGAAGAGTCATTTAAGACATATTTCACGAACTATACGCTAGAGAAAGCACGTGAGGAATTCGATAATTCCCTTACAAGATTAAAACAATTTCTCAAAACCTCATTTGGAGGAATTCTCTTCTCTCACTGGTGAAGCAAGCATAACATGAGTTATACCAAGACATAAAGAACTCCATAGAACAGGACTGTGAGGATTCACAAGTTTCCAAACAGACCTCACTAAGAATTGTCAGAGGGCCAAGTGTGTGAAATGATGCATTTTTGACACCTCAGTATGGGGAAATTTCCCTCATGAAGGAGGCACCTATTTCACATGCTTGAATGAGTTTTAAACTCCCAAATAATGAGATATTTTTATCTCTTCTCTCTCCTGTTTCAACTAGATCCAAAAAGTGAGCAAAACTGACCTAAAAATGGTCAAAAATTGACCAAATTGATCCAAAAAATTCTAGAATCAGTTAGAAGCCCTCCCCTTTGTTGAAACTTAATAGTGTTTTGCACTGTTACCCTGCCTCTCCTAAGTGCCAAAAACAGTGAATTTTACTCATAATTCATTATTTTTTGTCCTTCCCTCTTCTAAAAGATTGGTGGCCACTCTTGTTTCAAACAAGAGTTGAACCCTCAAACCATCAAGCCAAAGGAAAGCTCTCAAATTATCTATGTAAGTTAGAGATTCTTCTCTTTCCCATTCATTTTATGGTTTTTTTTATGATTTTTGTCTTCTGTACATTGCAAATGATGTTATGTCTCATTGCAAAAGGCATTCCCCTCTCTTCTCTAGTAAATCCAACCATTCTTTATCCTAGGTGAATGATTAATGAATAAAATCAAGTTTTTCATAATGTTTCTCTTAAATAAGTAGAAAAATGTTACTTTAGAATGATTTAAATACTCTTGATGCATTTCTAATTAATTTTAGAGACTTAAAATTGAAAAATGGTCAGCCATACAAAGGAGGTTATGGCAAAATTTTTCAAAAATTTGAAAATAAGTATTATCTTTCATTATTCTAAAAGAGTAATCCTTATGATTTCTATATTCTAAAGTGTCATTTTCATGCATAGAAGATGCATTTTGATTATTTGTATAAAAGAAATTTAGTTTTATTGTAAAAGTATTACTTTCATTATAATTGATTTTTATGCATAAAAGTATGTATAAAAGATTATTTTTATTATTATAAAAGTAATACTTTTATCATATTTGATTTTCATGCATAAAAGATTATTTTTTTATTATAAAAGTGTTACTTTTATCATAAATGATTTTTATGCATAAATGGGTGCATAGAAGATATTTTTTATATTAAAAGTGTGATTTTCATCATAAATGATTTTTATGCATAAATGGGTGCATAGAAGATATTTTTTTATTAAAAGTGTGATTTTCATCATAAAAGATTTTTATGCATAAACATATGCATAGAAGATATTTTTTTATATTAAAAGTGTGATTTTCATCATAAAAGATTTTTAGAAGATATTTTTATATATAGTAAAAGTGTGATTTTCATCATAAAAGATTTTTATGCATAAACATATGCATAGAAGATATTTTTTTATATTAAAAGTGTGATTTTCATCATAAATGATTTTTATGCATAAATGGATGCATAGAAGATATTTTTTTTATTATCAAAAATGTGATTTTCATCATAAATGGATTTTATGCATAAGAGAAATTCTTTTATTCTAAAAGTGTAATTCCTACTAAATTAGATTTATGCATGGAAAGATGCATAAAACATTGATTTTTATTTCGAAAGTGTTATTCTCCTAAAAAATGGAATTTATGCATAAATAGATGCGTAAAGAAATCTTATATCAAAAATAAGAATTCTCTTGTATTCTATAAATAGATATGAGGATGTGAAACGAATCAGATAGATGAAAATGAACGAGGAATAGATGGAGATGTATGAATGTGGATGTGGATGTGGATGTATGAATGTGAACGCGAATGTGAATGTATGATATAGATGTATGGATGTGAATGTGGATGTGGATGTATGGATGTGAATGTGGATGTGGTTGTGGTTGTATGGATGTGGATGTACGACTGTGACTGCGGATGTGAATGTATGATATAGGTGTACGGATGTGAATGTGGATGTGGATGTGGATGTGGATGTGGATGTATGAATGTGAACGCGGATGTGAATGTATGATATAGATGTATGGATGTGAATGTGGATGTGGATGTGGATGTATGGATGTAGATGCGGATGTGGATGTATAAATGAAGATGTGAAAATGGAGATGTGAAAATGGATGTGTGAATGTGGAATGTGGATATGGATGTATGAATGCGGAATGTGGATATGGATATATGGGTGTGAATGTGAATGTGGATTTATGGATGTAGATGTGAATGCGGATGTACGAATGTGGATGTGTAGGTGGAATAATGAATACAAATATGAATGTGAATGGATATGAAGTCGATATGAGTGAACGGATGAGATGAGATGTCATGTGAATCAGAATGTGAATGAATAATATAAGATCTGAACGAATGAGACGTAATGTAAATTAAGAAAGATAGGAATGGATGTTATGTGAAGTGAATGAATCTGAGGCATGGGATGGAAAATGATGTATCTGGTCAAGAATGGATACACATATGATTTGGATTTGGATTAAGTAATATGGATTGATGTGGAACAATCTGGAAAGATGTGAGTTCATTATAGAAACTGTATTTGTGAACTGTTTGTAAATGACTGTTTTATGTCAAGAATGTTGGGGAAGCATTTTGACTGTCTTGAGAATGTGGTCGTGGAGACCTACCTGATAAAGTTGCAACAGCTGACGGAGAGTCAACGGAGGACGTCTCGCGTAGCAAGGTCGGCCGAGGTCTTGATTGACCAGCCTCGGTTCGATTTAAATGGTGAGCTTCTGGTACGGTGGATGAGGGACCAAAAGGAAGCGGCCTATGAGTGAAGCGCTGGGTGACCTGCGAAGGATCCTAGAGGGTGCTGACCATACGGTGCTCGGGCTCTGGGTCGCCGAAGATACCCACACGTGCATCGTGGAAGATATTGGAACAAGGAGTAAGAGTTGTTTCCTGAAACCGAGTATGGATCTAGTTGATTGACCTTGCTGGTCCTCAACTGATGACTCCATAGCTCTCTTATATGGATCTGTTGGTTGATCTTGCTGATCTTCAACGAGGATTCCATCTTGATTTTTATAAGTGATTATCTGTCGGGTACTATGAGCTAGGAACTATAGAAAAGGTCCCTGAGTGAATAGGTGGTAAGCATTCTGGTTGCCAATGATGCCATAGATACTCCGATGAAGGAATGATTGGAAATTAAGATTCAATCGGATACTTGGAAGTTTATGATCAGTAACACTATGATTTCATTAAATGACTGAAATTAAGTACATTTGAATCTAGGAAAAAGGCAATTTCATATTGGGTTTGTAAGTGGAGTGACTGGAGTTAAATTTGCTTGAAAATCCGGCTAGGGGACCTGGGAACTCTTTTCCCTGGTACCCGGGACAAAACCTAACCAAATTCCTAATTGGATCCCATCACTACAGTGGTTGGGTGGTTGGCTAACCCATGGGACTAGATGGGGTTAGGCTGGACTGATGGATCCGTAAATCGAGACTCAAATTTTGTTTAGTTCGATAGATGAAGTAAATCTCGAAAAAAAATTGTTCTATGGAAAAGAATCAACGGCTGTCCCTCTCAATGAGGAAAAAAGCGTTGGTCTCTATGATCCAAGTACAGTCTTTTTTCTTGATCTGAATATGGGACTTATGGGTTCGGTCAGATGAGCTCAGTTAGTTAAGGCTTTTGACTACGTTAGGAAAAAGTCATCCTGGTGGAATCGCCCGTGCTTTCCAGGCAAGAGAAGTTTTTCCAAGTTCGGTTTGGAAGAATCGAGGAATTATTCACCTGTCCGGATATCCGTGTGGCAAGGCCCCGAGTGTGGGACCCTGCCCCGTGCAAGATGTGCTACTTCCGCTGCTAGCACCCTGAATCCGTTGCGTGGTGGGAACATGGATCTTACAGTTGGTATCAGAGCGAATTGGCTAATGAGGATCAACCGAGAAGCCAAATATGTCAAAAATTTATCAAGAAGCACTAAAAGGTTGTAACTGTGTGATAAAATTTATACAATTTGATATTCAAACTGGAATTAGAAATTGGTAATTAGGTCTTCAGATGGAAGTACCGCAATTGCATGGAATCCCTGACTTGCTTGAGGCCTAGACATGATGGTATTTACCTTATAGTTTCAAGAACCATGACTACCCGTATATACCGAGGATATAACTGCAGCTCTTTACTGGCAGTATATACGAGTAAATCTAAGACTCGAAAATATAAGCATTAATGCTATCTAGTTGATGAATTTGAATGTGATTGATATGATTTTTAAATTCTGGTTGAGAACTGATGAGTTGATTTGGATTCTGATTGAAAAATGATGATCTCTGAAAATTGGTTGAAATGTAATAAGCTGAGCAAAACCACAATGAGGATGAATGGGACGAGTCCCTGTGAAGATGTTCTTAACTAGAATGACGTTAATGACTTCAGCCAATCACTATGAGATTAGTGGATTGTGCTGGCAGATTATTACTGTTAACTTTTGATCAGTGGATCAAGTTATAAATTAAAAATCTGAAAAATTAAAATCCCCATGGAGGATTGTTTAGATAGAAAAATTCAATCTGATGGACCATTATTGTGTTAAAGATATGAATGAGATAATTCTGAATGAATTGTTAACTAATAATACGTTCTATATGAGTATCTTTCCCCATGATTATGTGGGGAGCCGACCTATTTAAAGAACCCCAGAATCTGTTGAATCAAAAATCGGATTGAATCATAAATAAAGAAACTTAACAAGAATTTTCGTATTGATAGGAACATGGATTGAGGTCGTCGTGGTAGAAATGTTAATCCCCAACTCGATGAAGAAGAGCTCGACCTGGATGTTCGTAAAACTCTTCATAGTTCACAGCCTGGACCTTTCAAGGGTGAAGGGGAAAAGTTGGGCGAGGCTGTGGAGAAGTGGATCGAATCAATGGAAGAATACTTCGATGTCACCGGGTACAATGAGAAGAGCAAAATGGCTCTTACAAGGCTGAAGATAGTGGAGACAGCTAGAGTGGTGTGGAGAAACCACTGCGAGACAAACCGTCTCGACCGAAATACCCAAACCTGGACCGATCTCAAGGCTTACCTCAGAAAGAGGTTTGTCCCCCAGGCTTTCTTGAAACTAAGATGAATGAGTTCTTGGAACTAAAGCAGGAAAACCGGATAATTGAAGAGTACCATCAGGCTTTTTCCCTTCTCCTTAAATATTCCCCTCAGTTGGATGAAGAGCAGCTGATGGCCAGGTTCATTCGGGGAATGAATAAGCCATTAGATACTTTAGTCAAGAATGCCAAACCTATTTCCATGGCCGAAGCAGTTCGGATGGCCAAAGCCTTTGATGTCAAAGTCCCACCAAAGCCAGCACCATCACCTTTCAAAAGGTTTTTATTCCTAGAAGGTGATTCCAACCTTCCTCCACCTAAGAGATATCAGGGTCAAACCTAGGATATGGGAAGTTCCAAAATGGAAGAAATGTCCTTTTCCCGAAACTCAATCCCCTGGAATTCAACTTCAGAAGTTCCACCCTTGAACAAGAGAGAGAAATGCTATAACTATCAAGAATTTGGACATCGTAGTATGGATTGTCCAACTCCTTTTGGATCAAGGTTTTCAGGGCAGGGAAATCAGGGGTCAAGATTCTAGACTCCAGCCCCTTCCTTCCAGAGTAATCAGGGTTCTATCTGCCAAAATCAGGGAAATCTCAGAGGTAGACCCTCTATCCAACCTACAGTTTCAATCCAAAGTAATGCAAGACCTCCACCTCAAAATAGGAGAAGTCAAAGAGAGTTGTTCCCAATTCGGCCGTCCACTTCCAAGGCAGCAACGCTGGAAGTGATTGAAGAAGAAGAAGAAGATGAAAGAGATCATACTCCACCTATGAGATGAGGACATCTCACATTTTTTAAGTGGCGTAGAATGTAAGATTCCTCCCCCAGCCTCTCAGGATGTCCAGTATCTTCCCATGTAGTCAAATCCCTCTTCAAAAATATAAAAGATCTTGTTTCTACCAGTTTTGACCTAGAGAGAGAAAATATTCTAGAGAGTGGTAATTCAATTTTTAAATATTTTTTTGGATAGAAAAATATCTTATCTTATTAAAATAAGTTCCCCTGAAACAGAAGTTCAAAAAGATTTTCAGAAGGTGCATTAGAAATTAAGTATAATCTGTTCAAGAGGCATTATCTTGGGGGTGAAGATTTTTTCAAAATTTTAAATTAAGGTTCCTATAAAACAATAAGATTCATCCAAATGTAGGGAGGAGATAAATAAAAGAATAAAAGGAAAATCACCCAAAAATGAGTAAATACTCACATAAGATGAAGAGTTGACTAAGGACAAGGTTAATTGTTAAAAAAGAGAGATATTTAGGAGAAATGATGCATTTTTGACACCTCAGTATGGGGGAATTCCCCTCATGAAGGAGGCGCCTATTTCACATGCTTGAATGAGTTTTAAACTCCCAAATAATGAGATATTTTTATCTCTCCTCTCTCCTATTTCAACTAGATCCAAAAAGTGAGCAAAACTGACCTAAAAATGGTCAAAAATTGACCAAACTGATCCAAAAAATTCTAGAATCAGTTTGCTTGGTCAGAGGCTCACTTTTTCCTATAAATAGAAGCCCTCCCTTTGTTAAAACTTAATAGTGTTTTGCACTGTTATCCTGCCTCTCCCAAGTGCCAAAAACAATGAATTTTACTCATAATTCATTAGTTTTTGTCCTTCCCTCTTCCAAAAGATTGGTGGCCACTCTTATTTCAAACAAAAGTTGAACCCTCAAACCATCAAGCCAAAGGAAAGCTCTCAAATTATCTATGTAAGTTAGAGATTCTTCTCTTTCCCATTCATTTTATGGTTTTTTTTATGATTTTTGTCTTCTCTACATTGCAAATGATGTTATGCCTCATTGCAAAAGGCATTCCCCTCTCTTCTCTAGTAAATCCAACCATTCTTTATCCTAGGTAAATGATTAATGAATAAAATCAAGTTTTTCATAATGTTTCTCTTAAATAAGTAGAAAAATGTTACTTTAGAATGATTTAAATACTCTTGATGCATTTCTAATTAATTTTAGAGACTTAAAATTAAAAAATGGTCAGCCATACAAAAGAGGTTATGGCAAAATTTTTCAAAAATTTGGAAATAAGTATTATCTTTCATTATTCTAAAAGAGTAATCCTTATGATTTCTATATTCTAAAGTGTCATTTTCATGCATAGAAGATGCATTTTGATTATTTGTATAAAAGAAATTTAGTTTTATTATAGATGTACAAATGTGGATGTGTAGGTGGAATAATGAATACAAATATGAATGTGAATGGATATGAAGTGGATATGAGCGAATGGATGAGTTGAGATGTCATGTGAATCAGAATGTGAATGAATAATATAAGATCTGAACGAATGAGACGTAATGTAGATTAAGAAAGATAGGAATGGATGTTATGTGAAGTGAATGAATCTGATGTGATGGGATGGAAAATGATGTATCTGGTCAAGAATGGATACACATATGATTTGGATTTGGATTAAGTAATATGGATTGATGTGGAACAATCTGGAAAGATGTGAGTTCATTATAAAAACTATATTTTGTGAACTGTTTGTAAATGATTGTTTCATGTCAAGAATGCTGGGAAAGCATTTTGACTGTCTTGAGAATGTGGTCGTGGAGACCTACCTGATAAAGTTGCAATAGCTGATGGAGAGTCAATGGAGGACGTCTCGCGTAGCAAGGTCGGCCGAGGTCTTGACCAGTCTCGGTTCGATTTAAATGGTGAGCTTTCAGTACGGTAGATGAGGGACCAAGGAAGCGGCCTATGAGTGAAGCGCTAGGTGACCTGCGAAGGATCCTAGAGGGTACTGACCATACAGTGCTCGGCTCTAGGTCGCCGAAGATACCCACACGTGCGTCGTGGAAGATATTGGAACAAGGAGTAAGAGTTGTTTTCTGAAATCGAGTATGGATCTAGTTGATTGACCTTGTTGGTCCTCAACAACTGATGAGTCCATAGCTCTCTTATATGGATCTGTTGGTTGATCTTGTTGCTGATCTTTAATAAGGATTCCATCTTGATTTTTATAAGTGATTATCTGCCGGGTACTATGAGCTAGGAACTATAGAAAAGGCCCCTGATGAGTGAACAGGTGGTGAGCGTTCTGGTTGCCAATGATGCCATAGATACTCCGATGAAGGAATGATTGGAAATTAAGATTCAACCGGATACTTGGAAGTTTATGATCAGTAACACTATGATTTCATTAAATGACTGAATTAAATACATTTGAATCTAGAAAAAAGGCAATTTCATATTGGGTGTGTAAGTGGTGTGACTTGAGTTAAATTTGCTTGAAAATCCAGCTAGGGGGCCTGGGAACTCTTTTCCCTTGTACTCGGGACAAAACCTAACCAAATTCCTAATTGGATCCCATCACTACAGTGGTTGGGTGGTTGGCTAACCCATGGGACTGGAGGATGGGGTTAGGTTGGACTGATGGATCCGTAAATCGAGACTCAAATTTTGTTTAGTTCGATAGATGAAGTAAATCCCGGACAAAAATTGTTCTATGGAAAAGAATCAACGGCTGTGCCTCTCAATGAGGAAAAAAGCGTTGGTCTCTATGATCCAAGTATAGTCTTTTTCCCTGATCTGACTATGGGACTTACTGGTTTGGTCAGATGAGCTCAGTTAGTTAAGGTTTTTGACTACGTTAGAGAAAAGTTATCCTGGTGGAATCGCCCGTACTTTCTGGGCAAGAGAAGTTTTTCCGAGTTCGGTTTGGAAGAATCGAGGAATTAGTCACCTGTCCGGATATCCGTGGGCAAGGCCCCGAGTGTGGGACCTTGCCCCGCGCAAGATGTGCTACTTCCGCTGCTAGCACCTCGAATCCGTTGCGCGATGGGGATAGGGATCTTACAATGCTAGTGTACACATTGAGTACACTTGAAAAGGTTGAGAGCCAAAATGAGGATGAAAGTGAATGGGAATATGAAACAGAAACGAGATTTGAAGTCGAAACAAAAACTAAAACATCCATGGTTTCTTTGGAAGATTCTATCATGGTATGGTTGGATTTCCTTATAGGAAATGATGTTACGTGCAGACGCACATTGATTAGCCCTCAAGCTAGTCATTACATCATGATAATAGACACCTGGGTGTCATTGGGACAACCTAAACTCATCCCTACAGACAATAGTCTTGCAAGAGGAGCCAATGGACAAAGCATTAAAGTTCCAGGTTACTTTAGCTATGATACTCAAACAATCGATGGAAATGTGGAATATACATTCCATGTTACCCTAGATTCCCTTGAGTATGATGTCATCCTTGGTGGAACTGGGATAGGTGAATCATTGTATTCAATAGATAATTCCATGGAAACAGTCACCTTGAACACTCCTTCTGGAGGTAATATACAATTACTATTATTACTGGAGGAAGAGACCTTGGAGGAGCTGGAACTTCCAACATATCTTACTTGAAATATCCCTAGGATTTTGGTTGGATTGGAAATTCCAAATAAAATCACCAGCTCAAGCACAGCTTTATCCAACACGAGAACACAATCTCATGACCCTCGAGTTATGGGATTTGCTAGGTCAATTATCACAACTCATCCTAAAAGAATTCCCTTTACACAAGACTTGAACATGCCATGTTTGGGGTACTTTGAACATACAATGTATATTGAAACTAACCCCCTTACTTGCAAGTTTTTGGTGGTTGAGTATGTGTTGGAAGCAGATTTGATCTTGGGGCATAAATGGATTGTTGCTACACCACTCTTCTTTGCTAACGATAGAGTCATCATGGTGGCCAATGACAAAAAGTTGACAATACCATACTGCAAGGCAGAGGATCCAACTTTAATGGATTTCTATAATGCTAAACGCAAAAGGTTACAAGCCTCTTCCATCGAAGACTCTCTACCTAATGACCTATCATCTGCATCGAAAACTGACTCCGTTAGAGCATCTACTCCTTCAACCCCATCCTCACCTACGAAGCTCGATTCAAACATCGCAATCAACAGCTATTCCTGAAAAAGTTCCCACAGCCCAACCATCTATCTCTAACAAGAAACTCAAAGGAAAGGCCCTAAAGCCTATGCATCTTCATCAAAAAATATGTCCAAAGGAGACAACCACATGCGACAACCACTCCACAAGAGACTCTAGCCTCATCATTGTCAACAATGCCCATGAGTCTCAAACCTGTAGCCTCAGTATTAACGAAAGTCAAGGAGGGCTCCAAACCTTCCACATTAACCCAAAAGAAAATTCCACCAAGATAACCACGATCAAGGTATCTTAATAGTATCAAGATGTGGGTGGAGAAGAAGCTACTTGTAGCTCAAGGCTACTATAAAGGTCAAATTTGGGTGCCTTGACAGTCAAAGCCTCTTCCTCAACACACTACTCAGAGGCCAAAGAAAAAGAAAAGTACTCCACAACACCATCCAAAAAAGCCTATGTGAGTTCCTTAAAGAACTCCACCAAGTCAACAAGTGTGGGTACCAAAAACACTACTGCAAGCACAAGGGTACTACCGAAGAAATACCGAATCTTGGATTCCCAAGCACATCACAAAGTCCCCTAGGCTTGCACAAAGAAGGCAGCCTCAGCACCAAGCACATCCGCCACCTGTTTATAATGTTCATCATCAATGATGGGTGCCTGTGCATGTGCTTTAACAACAAGGGTACTATGATGGTAATCCCATTATATGGTTGCCAAAATTGAACAATGTGAAGAAAGCCTCACCACCACTAACTTTAACCTCAACAACTTCACCTAAGGTTTGACAAGAATGGAGGACCAAACAACAACAAGCAAATCACTCAACCACTCTCATGCATTCAGCACCTACATAAGAGCTTGTGTGTTCAAGCAAACAACCAGCAGTCTTACCTACTGTCTCGATAACATTTGAGCAACAAATTCAAGAATCAATACCCATGTCTACAAACAGAGACTTATGAGCACATCAAGGACAAAATAACAATGCTCTTGTCACCCCTATGGATGTGAGAAATAAGTGCACAAGAACCTG